>NC_045967.1:24652344-24963195 GCF_010909765.2 Amblyraja radiata
TATCGCCACTGCCATGCCTCATATTTTATTCCATCTATTTATTTATTTATTTTTTTTTTAAAAAATTTCCTCTTACTGCAACTGGTGATTGAGCCTGGAGGCAAACACTCGATCTAGTGTTCCATGAGCCACCAAGTCATTAATACTTAGTGATCCAACATCCATTCTGTTTTGGCATTGATTTTACGTGATGATACACCATAGCCAAATGAGGTTTGGTAAACTATCACCGGATACTTTGACTTGATTGCACCCATGTGGTTAACATATGACACTACCAAGTGTATCAACTTGGACTTGAGCATGCAGATTATGCATTTTCGCACAAAACATTTAACTCATGGAGTGCACCTAGTGTCTATAGGTCGTTCATACCATATAACTGAAGAATTGGTAACTCATGCAAATCCCATCACCTCTGTAACTAGAGATGGTATTAGTAATATCCCATCTTTGAGCACTAACATCAGTTTGTAATGTAACTGAAGATTTTCTGACGAAAGTTAGTGGAGCAATGCTGAATACTGTTCGTCCACCATAGTGAACTTTCATGGAGGTGAATAATGAGACCTACTTACCAGTGTCTCTAACTCCAGGTCTCCTTTCCTTTGCTGGAGTTCCAGCGAAATTTTATTTGCAGACTCTGTCCATGTTGTAATTTCCATTAGATCGCTGATGCTGCTGACCAACTTTTCTTGCAGTGGCTAGTCCGTCTCTGACGGAGCAGCAATTTTAGAGGCAAAGCACACCACTTCCCCTCATGCGATTGTCGTGCGTGTCCAAACCATTAACAATCTTATATGTTTCAGTGAGAAACCCTCTCATCCTTCTAAACTCCAGAGTGTACAAGCCCAGCTGCTCCATTCTCTCAGCATATGGCAGTCCCGCCATCCCGGGAATTAACCTTGTAAACCTACGCTGCACTCCCTCAATAGCAAGAATGTCCTTCCTCAAATTAGGGGACCAAAACTCCACACAATACTCCAGGTATGGTCTCACTAGGGCTCTGTACAACTGCAGAAGGACCTCTTTGCTCCTATATTCGATTCCTCTTGTTATAAAGGCCAACAAGCCATTCGCCTTCTTCACTGCCTGCTGTACCTGCATGCTTACTTATAGACCACTGGGATCTCTTCTGGGGTAGGGGTGACCTGTACAAAAGGGACGGGTTACACCTTAACTGGAGGGGGATCGACATTCTGGCAGGCAGGTTTGCTAGGGCTACACGTGTGGGTTTAAACTAAATATTGGGGGGGAGGGATTGACAAATTGGGAGTATAAAGATGGAGTTGAAGGGGAAGTGGCTACAGGAAAAATTACAAAAGATTCTCGAATTAATGGGAAGGATAGCTTGCGAATGGACAACAGAGTAAGGTCAGGGCCAATTGCGAGTGGTGCGAGGGGAGAAGTGAATACGGTGGTCAAAGTGCTGTATATGAATGCGCGAAGTATAAGGAATAAAGTTGACGAGCTTCAGGCTCAGTTAGAAACTGGCAAGTATGATGTTGTGGGAATTACTGAGACATGGCTACAAGAGGGCCAAGGCTGGGAACTGAATATTCAAGGTTATACCTCCTATCGAAAACACAGACAGGTGGGCAGAGGGGGTGGGGTTGCCCTGTTGATGAGGAATGAAATTCAGTCCCTTGCAAGGGGTGACATTGAAACAGGAGATGTGGAGTCTGTATGGATAGAACTTAAGGGCCTGTCCCACGAGCATGTGACTGCTTGCGGCGAGCGCGACCTAACGTGGTCGCTTGAGCCGTACGGCCTCGTGGGGCCGGTCCCACTTCGATCGCCGGAGCTGTATGGAGTTGTGCAGAGCTGGTCCCGACATCATGCGGGGCTCCGGAAAACTGACACTGTCCAAAAATTCCGCGCGGCAACGGCCTGCCGGCCCGCAGCCGCATTGAGGCCGTATGCACCGCCTCGACGGGCGTGCGCAGCGTCTCGACACCGTACGCAGCATCTTGATGCCGTACGAAGCTTCTTGACAGCGTACGCCTAGCGCGAACCTCCCGCGGACTTCGCACGAACTTCACGTCAACTCGTACGGGATCACTCGACCTCCGCGCGGCCCCCGCTTCCGGTTTGGTCGTGCTTGATGCATGCCGCAGTCGCATGCTCGTGGGACAGGCCCTTAAGGAATTGTAAGGGTAAAAAGATCCTAATGGGACTAATCTACAGGCCCCCAAACAGTAGCCTGGACATAGGGCGCAAGTTGAATCAGGAGTTAAAATTGGCATGTAGTAAAAGTAATGCTGTGGTTGTTATGGGAGATTTCAACATGCAGGTAGACTGGGAAAATCAGGTTGGTACTGGACCCCAAGAAAGGGACTTTGTATAGTGAGTTTGTGATGGATTCTTAGAACAGCTCGTATTGGAGCCTACCAGGGAAAAGGCAATTCTGGATTTAGTGTTATGTAATGAACCGGATTTCATAAAGGACCTCGAGGTTAATGAGCCATTAGGAGGCAGTGACCATAACATGGTCAGGTTTAATCTACAATTGGAGAGGGAGAAGAGTAGATCGGAGGTGTCAGTGTTGCAGTTAAATAAAGGGGACTATGGGGCCATGGGGGAGGAGCTGGCCAGAGTTGACTGGAAAGATACACTAGCAGGGATGACAGTGGAACAAAAATGGCAGGTGTTTATAGGAATAATACAGAAGGTGCAGGATCAGTTCATTCCTAGGAGAAAGATTCCAAGGGGAGAAAGGGGCGACTATGGCTGACAAGGGACGTCAGGGACAATATAAAAATTAAAGCGAAGAAGTACAACGTAGCAAAGATGAGCGGGAAGCAAGAGGATTGGGTAATGTTTAAAGAACAACAGAAGATAATCAAAAAGATAATGCGGGGAGAAATTATGAGGTAAGCTAGCCAAGAATATAAAGCAGGATAGTAAAAGCTTCTTTAGGTATGTGAAGAGCAAAAAATTAGTTAAGACCAAAGTTGGACCCTTGAAGACCGAAAAAGGTGAATTTATTATGGGGAACAAGGGAATGGCAGATGAGTTGAACAGGTACTTTGGATCTGTCTTCACTAAGGAGGACATCTTCCTGATTTAGTAGTGGCCAGAGGATCTGAGGTGACGGAGGAACTGAAGGAAATCCACATTCGGCAGGAAATGGTGTTGGATAGACTGATGGGACTGAAGGCTGATAAATCCTAAATGATAAATGAAGGTCTGCATCCCAGGGTACTTAAGGAAGTAGCTCTAGAAATTGCGGATGCATTGGTGATAATTTTCCAATGTTCTATAAACTCAGGATCAGTTCCTGTGGATTGGAGGGTAGCTAATTTTATCCCATTTTTTAAGAAAGGTGGGAGAGAGTAAACAGGGAATTATAGACCAGTTAGCCTGACATCGGTGGTGGGGAAGATGCTGGAGTCAATTATTCCCCCTTCCCTTTAATTAAAGAAGAAAGGTTTTGGCCTGAAACGTTACCTATTTCCTTCGCTCCATAGATGCTGCCGCACCAGCTGAGTTTCTCCAGCATTTTTGTCTGCATAAAAAACGTCGCCACAGTGGATCATATGTAACTTAATCTTCTGGTTCAGCATACCATGATGGAACTTATGAAGTGCCTAACTAGTAGGAGAGGTTTGACACTCTTGGATTGTTTTCACTGTAATGTCAGAGGTTGAGGGGCAACTTGATAGAAATATGTAAAATTATGAGCGATATATATAGTGTTAAAATCAGAATCCATACCAATTACAATGCCTAATTATATTAATCCCCTTTGCCTCCATTAAACCCCTATTAGTTTAGTTTAATTTAGAGATACACCGCGAAACAGGTCCTTCAACCCACTGAGTCAATGCTGACCAGCGATCCCCGCACATTATCACTATCCTATGCACACTAGGGACAATTTACAATTATACCAAGCCAATTAACCTACAAATCTGCACGTCTTTGGAGTGTGGGAGGAAACCGGAGGTCCCAGATAAAACCCATGCGGTCACAGGGAGAACGTACAAACTCCATATAGACAGTATCCTTAGTCAGGATCGAACCCAGGTCTCTGGCACTGTAAAGCAGCAACTCTACCACTGTGCCACCGGGCCGCCCTATTTCTCTATTCTGTTTCTATCCAAGCACCTGCTCAAATTTTACTTAAACATTGTCATTGTTTCTGCCTCTACAACCTTCTCTGGCTGTTCAATCCCTATAACTATTACTTTCTGTGTGAAAAACATACCCTTCAGATCTCTTTCAAATTTCTTTCCTCTCACCTTAAATTTGTGCCCACTAGTTTGAGACTCCACCTGGGAAAAAGCATCTGACTATCTATACTCTCAAATGTTATAAATCTCTCAGGTTATCCCTCGTCTTTATCCCCCCCAATGAGGACAATTCCAGACCATTGAATCTTTCATTGTAACTAATACTCTTGATTCTAGCAATATATATATATAATATATCTAATAATTCAATTTGTACCGGCACAATGTGACATCCCAACACCTATAATGGCTTTTTCAACACCATCTTCATCTATGTCGCCATTTCCAGGGAACTGTGAGCTTGCACCATATGGTGTCCCTGTATTCCAACACTACCAAGATCTTACCCAGCTTTACCTCATACTTTCCTGGATTGATTTTGCCCTATATAGCCCTACCCAACTTTCCAGCTGATCTAGAAATATCGATATCCTCAGACTAACTTCTTTGTTATCCACAACTTTGCCAAATCTCATGTTGTAAGTAACGCTACCAATCAGACCACCTACATTCTCATCCAAAATATTTACTGTATATGATAAACAACAAAGCACTGATCAATAACTATATTACACCGCCAGTTACAGACTTCCAGTCAAATCAATGACCCCCCCCCCCCCCCACCACCCTCTGCCTCCTATGGTTTAGCATTACTCCAGACTTCAGATTTAGCAATGTTTACTCCACTGTACCAGTAGCATAACAAGAATGAAAAATGGAAATGGAGAGCATGTGTCTTTGATAAACAGACTTTAATAATGATTGCTTATTAATCATTATTGACATGCCCAAGTCATTAAACCTCACAGATGATGTATCAGACTATGAAGTGGCACCATGAATGATAACCAAAATAAGCTAATAGCACATGTGACTCACATTTCAAATGAAAGTGAATGGGATTGCTTATAGCAAAATAAATATAATGCATCATTTTTGGACTGAAGAAACTTGACCAGTTTCTACCCATTTACTATTCTTTGTGGTCTCAGACCACAAACCTCTAATAGCCATTATAGATCCAGATTTAGTGACCCCAACCATGTCAGCCTCCAGAAGGAGATTTTATTTTCACAAAATGACTATGTATGACTACAATTGAGGATTGGCCTTTGAAACAAAATGCAAGCATGGGCTCTTTCTCCAGGCTGCAACAGAAAGATCCTGATGGAGATAGAGAGAATACAATCTTTACTTCACGACAAGATAATGACTTCCCTGTCACACTACAGAAATCATTGAGACAACACAATTTCCTTTCTGAAACAGGTACATTAGTGCACTAATAATGATTCAGATAAAGGTACAAATGTGGATTATTTAACCATTTTACAACAGTTGATTTCAATTGTCCACTGTTCAAGGATATCTACTTTACAGTGGAGACACCGAATAGCCTATTAATCTTGGCAAGGTAAATAAATAGACTATCTTCAGGAGCTTTATACACAGACAAAGCTTTGACAGAGATCTGGAGGTTTTAGTGTCAGCATATACATTCCATCCTGAATGCGGTAAAATTACAAAAGATACCCCTACAGCTAACATAACCACTTCTGACACTCCATATCAGAAAGGGAATTATAATGTTCTAGCTCTTGTTGACACACATTCAAAATTGATTGAAGTATGATACAAGACCAGAGCACCCAAACAAGGAGCTGAGATCAATTTTTACAACTTATGGTATACCTGTAGAATTGGTGTTGACAAGAGTTAAGGGCCTGTCCCACTTACGTGTCCTTGGCATGCAAATTATGCGACTGCGTGGTCGCATTGAAGCGCATGGGCATCGTATGGCCGCGCAGGGCCGGTCCCACTTAGAAGCGCGGTGGGTATGTAGATGTGCGCGACATTGCGCGGGGCTCTGAAATTTTTGTAGCGAACGAAATCTTCACATGCCAACGGCCTGTCGTGGAACTAATGGCCAAAGTGGGACAGGCCCAAGATCCTGGCGCAACGCAACGTCTCACCTCCAACAACAGCATAAGCAGGCAAACGATCGCCGAACTTGGCCTGGGGCTGGCGTTGCGGTCCGGATCCCACAGAGTGGGGACAAGAAAATTGAAGATGGACACAAAATGCAGGAGTAATTCAGCGGGACCGGCAGCATCTCTGGAGAGAAGCAATGGGTGACGTTTCGAGTCAAGACCCTTCTTTTCAGACTGAAGAAGAGTCTCGACACGAAACGTCACCCATTGCTTCTCTCCAGAGATGCTGCCGGTCCCGCTGAGTTACTCCAGCTTTGTGTCCATCTTCAAATGACGTCACACGCTCCAGACGGCTGTGCCTATGCATGAAATCGCTGACAACCTTTGCGGGATAGTCGCGGCTCAACGCGACCATGAGGTCGCGTAATTTGCGTGCTAAGGACACGTAAGTGGGACAGGCCCTTTACATGCATTCTCAAGTGAACATGAAAGAGACCAGATTTCCAGGTCTAATCATGAATTATAGTTTAGCTAATTTCTTGTCCCACGCGCAAACATATTTACTTTTTTAGGCATCCAAGAAGATTTGACATGTCCACAGATGCTTCTAACTTATGGGTGAAGATAAAGGGACTTGAAATCCCAGACATCCAGACTTCAGAACAGCTTCTTCCCACTGCTATCAGACACCTAAACCAATTATCTCTTTCACACCCCCTCCCAGAGCTACTGCCATCTGCTCCTACTCTTAGCTCTATCTCCTTTGGTTATTCCATTATTGCACGACTCCAGATTGCATTCTGCTGTTTTGCATTCATCATTGTATTTATTATTGTATCCATCATTACCTTGTATACTGTTACTTTGAGCTTTATGCAAACAAGGAATTTCATTGCACCCTGGTATATTTGACAAATCTGAATCTCAATCTGAACTGATGTACAATATCACATTGCACACAAAGAGCAGCTTCATCACTTGAATGTACTTCAGCCTAGGTTGGAAAAGAGAGAGAGGGTCAGCAACTGAGCAGAAACAGATTCCAAATTTACATTGGGAAGTGCAAACAAAATCAGTTCATGCAAAAGAAGAAACTGAGAGTTCTGGGACCAACGTCAGAGCATATAGAAGCGAGCTGTTGGTAAAGTAGTCTAGGTTTACAGTACTGAACAACATCTTGATAGAACTGGAAGAAAAGTCAGAAGTGTTTATGATTGTAATGATAAATGTACCAGAGGACACTGGAAAAATGTGTTTATTACAGGTTTATTTCCAGAAATAGTCTGTGGTTGGTAGTGTGCCTCAGGGATTGTGCTGGGCCCTTTATTGTTTACCATCTGTATCAATGATTTGGATGAGAATGTATAAGGCATGGTTCATAAGTTTGCAGATGACACTAAAATAGGACTATCGTAGAAAGTGAAGATGGTTGGCAAACATCTTTTCTTTTAGTTTTATTCTATCCCTAACTTCTCTTGTCAGCCACGGTTGCCTCCAACTCCCCTTAGAATCTTTCTTCCTGTTTGGAATGAAATCATCCTGCGTCTTCCGGATTATGCCCAGAAATTCCTGCCATTGCTGTTCCACCGTCATTCTTGCTAGGATCCCTTTCCAGTCTACCTTGGCCAGCTGCCCTCTCATGCCTTCATAGTCCCCTTTGTTCAATTGCATCACTGACACTTCCGATTTAACCTTCTCCTTCTCAAATTGCAGATTAAAACTAATCATATTATGATCACTACCTCTAAGCGGTTCCTTTACTTCGAGTTCTCTTATCAAATCTGGTTCATTGGACAACACTAAATTCAGAATTGCCTTTTCTCTTGTCAGCTCCATTACAAGCTGCTCTAAATATCCATCTCGGAGGCATTCTGCAAACTCTCTTTCTTGGGGTCCTAAACCAACCTGATTTTCACAGTCTACCTGCATATTGAAATCCCCCATCACCACAGTGGCATTACCTTTGTTACATGCCAGTTTTAACTCCTGCTGCAACTTACACCCTACATCCCGGCTAATATTTGAGGGTCTGTAGATAACACCAATTAGTGTCTTCTTGCCTCTGCAGTTCCTCAACTCAATCCACAGTGACTCTACCTCCTCAGTCTCTATGTCTTCCCTCACAAGGGACTGAATTCCATCCCTCACCAGCAGAACTACCCCCCCCTCCTCTGCCCACCTGCCTGTCCTTTCTATAGGATGTATAAACCTGAATATTAAGTTCCCAGGCCTGATCCTCCTGCAGCCACGTCTCGGTAATCCCCACAATGTCATATCTACCAACCTCTAACTGAGCCTCAAGCTCATCTACTTTACTTCTTATACTTCGCACATTCAAATACACTACTTTTAATTCCTTACGCATCTCACCTTTCACATCGATCCCCATTACATTTGGCCATACTCTCCATCCCTTTGTGAGCTTTCTTTCCCATTAATTCAGGGGTCATTAACTATCCCTTTACTCCCTTTCCCTTTTATTCCGTCCTTGACTATCCCATTTGACACCCGACCCCCCATATTTAGTTTAAAACCAACCGTGTAGCAGTGGCAAACCTGCCTGCCAGAATGCCGGCCCCCCACCTGTTCAGGTGCAATCTGTCCATTTTGTACAGTTCCCCCTTACTCCAAAACAGATCCCAGTGGTCTAAGAATCTAAATCCCTGCCCCCTGCACCAGTTCCTCAGCCATCCATTCAGGTCCCGTATCTCCCTGTTCTTGCTCTTGCCAGCACGAGGAACTGGACGCAAACCGGAGATAACCACCATGGCGGTCCTGCTTTTCAGCACTTTTCCAAGCTCTCTAAAGTTACGCTTCAGAATATTCATCCCCTTCTTTCCGACATCATTTGTGCCAACATACACTACAACTTCTGGCTGTTCACCTTCGCCCTTGAGGATTTTCTGCACTCTATCTGTGACATCCTGGATCCTGGCACCAGGGAGGCAGCACACCATCCTCGAATCCCGTCTGTTGCCGCAGAAACCTCTGTCCATACCTCTCACAATGGAATCTCCAACCACCACAGCTTTGCCTGAAGTCGGCCTCTTTGGTTTTGGCTCAACAGCACCCCTTGCTTTGCAAGCCAGCGCGTCAACGTCTTCTGTCCCGACAGCTTCTAAGTGGGTGAACCTGTTCACAAGAGGTACAACACCCGGGGACCTTAGCATTCCATGTTTACTTCCATAACTCACCGTCACCCACCTTCTCTCTTCCAGTACCTCAGGTGTAACAATCTTGCTGTAGGACTCGTCGAGGAACGACTCAGTCCGTCGGAAGAACCTGAGGTCATCCACTTGCTTCTCCAGTTCCCCAACACGGTCCTTCAGGAGCTGTACCTGGAAGCACTTCTCACATTTGTAGCAGCCAGAGGTACCAGCGGTGTCCTTGACCTCCCACATACCGCAAGTATCACACTGAATCAGTTTGCTTGACATCTCCTTCTTACGTCTCTCCCTCTCCAGCGTTTGCGTAGCATCCTCTCCTCAGCCTCCTCGCCGAAGACTCTCGTGCCAAAGACTCACACTTCCCTCACAAGGCCGCTCCCTTAAAGCAGTCTTGATAATATTGATTGATAAATTGCCTAATTTACCAATTTACAAACCAAATTCCTCAGTTTTAAACTGTTTTCTCCCTGTAACTTACTCTCCTTCCCCTACGGGCTCCCTTGATTTTACAATTATTCTACCCTTAGCAACCGTGCCTTCAGCTGCTTAGAGTGGAATTCCCTCTCTTAATCTTTTCACCTCATTAAGTATCTTTCCTTCTTTAAGAAGCTCCTTGTATCCATCTATTTGACAAATCAATCAATCAATCAATCAATCAACCTTTATTGTCATCTTGCAAGCAACAGTTGTACAGTGCAAAATGAAAAGACGTTTCCCATCGCACATGAAATTTAAAACATTTCACACATAATAACACTAAAAACAATCCAGTCCCTGATGGAACAGTATAAATAGTTAAAAGCAGGTAAAACAACAACGTTAAAATACAGTAAAACCAATCATAAAAATGTCCAGGGCAGCTGATTTGAGTGGCTAGTGCCAGTTATTAAAGTGGCCAGTGCCAGTTATTAAAGTGTCCGTGCCAAGCCTCAGAATCAGGTGACTGTGAGTACAGAGTGACTGTTTAGCAGCCTCACAGCCTGTGGCAGGAAGCTGTTTAGCAGTCTTGTAGACCGGGCTTTGATGCTGCGATATCTCTTGCCTGATGGCAGGAGATCCAGGTCACCCTGTATGACTTAGTGTTACATTGTGTCACGCTCAAGACTTATTAAGAGTGCTGACAAAAAATCAGCTGTTTTTCAGAACATTAAATCTGCTGTGTTAAATTTTGGATTGGCTTGGAAATGTAGAAAAGCTAGAAAACAAACGATTGATTTCCATTTTAATGAAAACACATCTCCATGAGTTTATCTACAGCAAAATTATAACTTTGATAATTAGTCATTTTAAATACATGTAGTGCTCAACATTGTTGTGCAAATTTGGGTGAAAATTCTTTTTTTCTTGATCACAATAAGTCATGCTAAGATCATACCTAACATTGCTCCCCAACTTATCCTCATCAACAGTGTGGAGGTAACAGAGAATACCTATTAACAACAGGCTGACATATTCATTATGATGCACATTCATTATGCCTATCTGCATCATATCCCTGTCAATATTACCCATTACACACTCTGTTACCGGGGATTCATCACTTTCATCTGTCCTTCCCTCTGAGTACAAAAACAAAGATGTAATGCTGTGGGTCCATAAGGCATTGGTCAGGCCACATTTGGAATGATGTGAGCAAATTTGGGCCCCATATCTGAGGAAGGATGTGCTGGCTCCGGAGATGGTCCAGAGGAGGTTTACAAGAGTGATTCTAGGAATGAGTGGGTTAGCATATGAGGAGCTCTTGACAGTACTGGGCCTCTACTTGCTGGAGTTTAGAAGATTGAGGAGGGACCTCATTGAAACTTACAGAATAATGGATGTTTCCACTGGTGGGAGAGTCTTGGACCAGAGATTATAGCCTCAGAATTAAAGGAGGTGAGGAGAAACGTCTTTAGTCAGAGGGAAGTTAATCTGTGGAGCTCATTGTCACAGAAGGCTGTGGAGGCCAAGTCAGTGGATATTTTTAAGGCCGAGATAGATAAATTCTTGATTAGAACGGGTGTCAAGGGTTATGGGAAGGCAAGAAAATGGGATTAGGAAGCAGAGATCAACAATGGACCGAATGGCCTAATTCTACTCCTATAACATGAACCTGTGAACTTGTTGGTGTACCCACTTTCTCTCTCTGACAGATAGGCGCTGAATGTGTCTCAAAAGCAAAATGTCTAGACGTAAGACTTTCACACCCTATCTTCAACTACAACACCAGTTGTCTGTGAGATACTGTGCAGGACAAAGAAAAGAACCAAAAAAATCAGAGGCCAAATGAGTCTGTGAGAATTTGCCACGGGTTAGATGGTCGGTGGCCTGCCTACTTAAAGGCCTGTCCCACTGTATGAGCTAATTCAAGAGTTCTCCCAAGTTTCCCCTGATTCGAACTCGGAGAATTACGGTAATAGTAGGAACTCGGGGCTCTCGTGGACATTTTTCAACATGTTAAAAAATCTTCACGAGTCTTCACGAGCTTACCGTGTTTCCCGAGTACCTGCCGTTAGCGTTACGAGCCGCTAAGAGACATCCCGCGCTCCGACGTACCCGCTACGTACATTCTATGTGCTCACCACGAGTTTTTTTTTTTTTTTTACTCGAGAGAGCTCTTGAATTAGCTCGTACAGTGGGACAGGCCCTTAAGTAATTATGTGCCAAGAACTAGCAAAATATTCATAGAATTACATAGACTTTTTTTTCAATTCAAAACAAGTTGTACTAGATTGCTATTGCGATCATTCTAAATTTTGAACAGGCAATTGATGTTCTTGTACTAACAATTGAGAGCATATTCTCACATTTCTCATCTCAAACTCCTACAACAATGAAGTAATGCATTCAGAATGACTGCAATGTGGGTCAAAGTAATATATATTTCCAAAATGCCTGAAATGTGGATTGAAATAATTTAAATAAATCTCTTTGATTTGTTGTTCAATTATATTATAATATGAAGTCATTATTTAGTGCTGTTGTACATGTGAACCACAATATACCCCTGGGAACAAGTTGTGGGAGAATAAACATCCAAAATTGTGTACAATAAACTGCATTCCTTTGTTTTTTTTAAATCAGTTATTTTCTTTTGATAGTACGTTCAGGATGTAGCAAAAGCTTCAACATCTCAGTTGGTGATGCAATTGGATTTGGCTTTCAGGACTCGACTTGCATTTCAGCAGGATATCTCTCCAATCAGAAGAGCATGTGTACTGGATATCATGTTAATCTATTTTTAGACAATTTTGACACCAGCCAATAAACTCAATTGGACTATCATATTTGCGAAAATATTATTAACATTAATTCAGCTTCCTTCTCCATTTGTGTGGTTTATAAAATACTGACAGTTACCTGAACATTTGGAGTTGATTATGTGAATGAATGTGGTTTAAAACAGATAGAATATTAATGAACTTATAATGGCCATAATGCTGTGGGTACCTTTGCGATGAACTGCTGACTCTTCCTGTTTCTTAATCCCGATACGTGGCAATATGGATATATATCATCTAGTCTTTTATATGATCCTAAAAATAGAGAATGATGAAGACATAATTTTGAAATTGCCATTAAGATGCTAATTAAGAATTTGCAGAGATAAGTACAACAAAACAAAATCTAAACACCAAAAAACAAAGTTAAGTTAGAGGTCTGTATCGTGCTGCTAAATGGTGATGGTTCCAATGACAATTGTTTATTTAAGTGAAAGAATGTCCAGACATCAGTTTACTGATCAACTCTTCAAGCAACCTCAGGAAAGCAGCCAACATAATCAATGACCACAATGTTCCTTCTCTCTCTTGTTCTCTCGCACCGGCAAAAGGTATAAACACTTGAAAGCACATACCACCAGATTCACAAACAGCTTTATCCCTGTTCTTATCACCCTCAATAATAAGGGTGAATACCAATTTCCGTTCTACCCAGTTGTGGCCATTACACTTTTTTTGTTGTCTGCATTTTCACTATACCTGCAATGCTATATTCTGCAGTCTACTTTCTCTTTTTGCACTACATGATGTACTTGTGTGTGATTTGTTTGAACTCATGTATGGTATGATTTGCCTAGATAGCAGACAAAACAAAGTTTTTCACTACACTCGATACATGTGCCAATAATGATAAACAATATCCAACCAATACCTAATGTGAGAGCCCCCAACACTAAATCTGTCATTTTACTCCATTGTTGGATTAACATTCACTAATTTTATATTCTACACCCCATGGATCTCAACACTCGTAATGGGGCTGCAGATCAGCCATAGAGGAATTATGCATAATATTACTATTATTTAATTATTTTCAAGTATTTAATTTTTTTATACATAAATATTTTTTAATGTTTCTGAATGCACATGGAGGTTTGCAGCTGCCAAGGGTGGACCACTGGAGGCTAGAATGCAATCACCCAAGAAGGCAGATCCTTCACAGACACATCTGGTAATAATTGCCCTTACAATTCACAAGCCATGACATCGTAGGTGAAGTAATTTCAACAGTGATCTTAAGATCACATTGCCATTGATAACAATGCTTTTATATGTTATTCCACATACACCAGTAAAAGAGAGGAATAGAGTCATGAGTCAAGAGTCAATATTGTAATAAACTTGGGCTATGAGCCTGAGCAGATGGCTCAGGTTTACAAGCTTGAGGCCAGACAATCCAACCATTTACACAAACTCAGCAACAACCTACCATGTTTTAGGTCACACTGTGTACTTCGATTTGTACTATTACAGTGTGGTTATCTACCATTACTAACAATATATATTGCATTATTGAATATTGTACTATCATTTGTTGTGCCGCAGCATGATTGTGTAAGTTAAGCTGCAACAAGAAAATAAATTCACTATTGGGTTCCCAGTACATATGGTAATTAAGCACTCTTGATCCTTGACTCTTGACTCTTGAATCTTAATTCTTGAATCTATTACTCTCTTCTACTGGTGTATGTGGAATAATATACAATAGCATTGTTATTAAAGGAAAAATTATCTTAAGATTATGACTGCTGAAGTTGCTTTACCTACAATGTCATGGCATGTGAGTTTTCAGAACAATTATGTATCCACCATTTTAACAATCCAGGACTATTATCCAAGCAGTGTAAAATAGTAGTCTCCTCACTTGTTATGCTCTATCTCATTCAGATTTTCAAATATATATTCATCAAATTGAACAACATTTGGAAACTTCTCCCCATTTTTTTGATGTGGTTTTGAAAGAGTCCTTTCCCACGTTGTATTTGTACGTTTAAAAGCGAATTTCAGACAATGGCTAGCAAAATGGTAATGAGTTGTTTGTGACGTTGCTTACTATCGCTTCTCCACAGACTATAAAAAATAAAAATGTCTTGATTTATCTCAGTAAATTATAGCAAATGCATTATGTTAGCAACTCTTCGGACCCAGCTGCTCAAGAAGATATCTGACAAGCCTCTTCTTTCAACTGGGAATAATGAAAGATGAAACACAAAGACAATAAAAATAGACCGTGTAGGACTAGTTTTTTGCACAATATTAGATCCTTTAAATTCAAGTTCAAGTGAGTTTATTGTCATGTGACCCTGTATAGGACAATGAAATTCTTGCTTTGCTTAAGCACACAGAAAATAGTGGTACCCATAAACCTTGTGCAGAAAGCATGCCAGATAAAAGTTGGACTAAGATCTCCTGTCTACAGCAGCAGTAGGAAGATCATGAAATCAATCAAGGCACGAGAGACTGCAGATGCTGGAATCTAGAGCAAATAAAAAGGGGAGCAGATTGAGGAATTTCAGCCAGTCAGGCAGCATCTGCGGAGGGAAATAGGCAGTCAACATTTCAGGCTGAGATCCTTCATCTAGACTGAAAGAATAGAGCAAGTAGCCAGTATAAATATAGGAGAGGAGTGGAGCAAGAGACAGCAAGCGAAAGGTGGATACAGTTGAAGCGGGGTTGATTGGCGATAACAGTCAGGTGGGGGAGGGAAGAACATAAGACCATAAAACATAGGAGCAGAATTAGGTAGTTCTGCCCATTTGATCATCCCTCCCAACTCCATTCTTCTGCCTTCTCCCCATAACAACGTCCTTACTAATCATGAACTATCAATCTCTTTTAAAAAAATACCCAGTGACTTGGCCTCCACAGTCACCTGCGGCAAAGAACTCTACAGATTCACCACCAAATAAATTCCACCTCATCTCCATTCTAAAGGTATGTCCTTTCATTCTGAAGCTGTGCCCTCTGGTGCTAGACTCTCCCACTAATGGAAACATCCTCTCCACATCCACTCTATCTAGGCCTTTCATTATTCTGTAAGTTTCAATGATAACCCCCCCATCATCCTTCTAAAAGCCAGAGTGTATAAACCACAGCCATCAAACGCTCCTCATATATTACCCATTCATCCCTGGGATTATTCTCATAAACCTTCTCTGGACCCGCTCCATTGCTAGTTTCTCCGTCTTTAGATATGGGGCCTAAAACTGCTCACAATATTCCAAACGTGGCCTCATCAGCATCTTATAAAGCCTTAGCATTGCATCCTTGCTTTTATTTACTAATCCTCTTGAAATGAATGCAAACATTGCATTTGCCTTAATTACTATCGACAGGACCTGCAAATTAAAGTGTTGGAAATCCTGCACTAGCACACCCAATTTCTGAATGCACCTCCAATTTCTGAATGCATTCCCCAGTTAGAAAATAGTCTATGCCTTTATTTCTTTGCCAAACTCTATGACTGTACATTTTGTCACGCCGTTTTCCATTTGCCACTTCTTTGCCCACAATCCACAATATTTTCAAGTCCTTCTGTGGATTCCTGCATCCTCAACATGATCTGCCCCTTCACCTAGCTTTGCATCATCTGCAAACTTGGCCACAAAGCCATTAATTCCATCATCCAGATCTTTAACATATAGCATGTAAAGTAGCAGACCCAACAATGACCACTCTGAAAAACAATAGTAACTGGTAGTCAACCAGAAAAGGTCCCTTTTATTCCCAATCTTTGCCTTCTGCCAGTCAGCCAATCTCCTATCCATACCAGCACGTTGCTTCTGATACCATGTGCTCCTATATAGTTTAACAGCCTGGCGTACGGTATCTTATCAAAGGCCTTCTGAAAATCCAAGTAATCAACATCCAGCGACTCTCCTTTGTCTATCCTGTTTGTACTTCCTCAAAGAATTCCAACAGGTTTGCTTAAATGGGATGCTGATTCTCATCTGAATATTAGATAGAACTCTGTTGAAACAGTGCATGGCAGATGGGAGAGTAGAGGCAGATGGGTGACTGGAATTGTCCGAGGTGGTGAGTTGCAAGATAAATTGGTAGATTAATTGCTAATAGTGGGGAGCAGAGGGTTGCGGTGATGTGGTTATTGTAGAAATGGTGTAGAGCGGCATGGACCCAGTGTGTCTAAGGACATGGTTTTTATGCTGTAAGATCTGACATTATAAAACTGGCATTGAGGCACCCAAAAAGGCACAGAATCAATGAAAGGAGGAATGTTCCCTGCGTCTTCAGTTGGCAAATCAAAGGAAATCAAATCTCCTTTGATTTTAATGAGGAGAAATCAAAAGTTGCTTTGTATCTGGTCTATCACTGAGGCAGAGAGCTTCACCAAGCAATTGACCAGCAGTGAAATGCTGAAGGAAATTCCCAAAGCCTTTGAAAATGATTGCAACCATCCATTAAATGAGAGGGTGGATAGATTCAAAATCTTCAGAGATGTCAGGTGAACAGGGAAATATTTGACACAAAAGTTGGCTGAAGTTGTTGCTGGCAGATTGTAATGTCAGGTACCTGAGGAACTCATTGATCCATGTCAAGTTTGTATGTGAAATTCAAGCATATTTAGCAATAAGGTGTTCCATGAAACTGACTTGAACTTGGTGAAGTGTACTCAGCCCTGTTGGGCCTGAGAACTATCCAGAGCCAGAACTGATGAACTGGATAATAGACAACCCAATTCTGTCTATGTAGTCAAACTAAAGCACAGCAGGGAAGAACAGAAATGTAGTGGGTAGTAAGAAAATTGAGAAGAATTGATGGGTGTGTGCGATAGGAAAGTTACAGGAAAATAACTGGGGCAATGAGATTGATATTTTGCTATGAGAGCTGGTGAAGACTTCATGGTTAATTCATCTTCTTTGTCATGAGGAAATATGAAACAATATGGAATATGGGGAAGAAGGCTTGCAGCGGCCAGAAATACACCAACAAATGGACAAGCCCACTTCATAATATGTGTAGGAAGCAGATGCTGGTTTAAACCGAAGATAAACACAAAATGCTGGAGTAACTCAGCGGACCAGGAAGAGAAGAAATGGGTGACCTTCCAAAGAATGGTCTCAACTCAAAACGTCACTCATTCCTTCTCTCCAGAGATACTGCCTAGTCCCGATGAGTTACCCCAGCATTCTGTGTCTATCGCCCACTTCATAATATCACAGAAGTTCACTGCTGTCCCCGTTTGAGAGAGAATATGAAGAGATCAATTTCATGGCATTAAACTGAGACAGAGAGGAAATGGACAAACAAATGTGAGGCCAACGTTCAATTCATTGAACGAGAGATATAGACTGTGATAAGGAGAGATAAAGAGCAATGAATTAAAGATATGCATCTTTTGCAGTGTTGCATCTTTTGCGGCTGCAGGGAAAGGTACCTGGAGAGGGGTGGTTTGGTTGGGAAAGGATGAGTTACAGCCCAGTGGTATGAATATGGATTTATCTCATTCAGGTAACCCCAGCATTCCCTCTTCACTATCCATCCCCCACTCAAGTCGCACTAGCTTCTCGTTTTCACCTCACAAACAGCTAACAATGGCCTGTTTCCTTTATCATGGTTACTTTTTTGCATATCTTTCATTCATTGTTCTTTATCTGTCCACATCACAGTCTATATCTCTCGTTTCCCTTATTCCTAACCAGTCTGAAGAAGTGTCTCAACCCAAAACATCACCCCTTCCTTCTCTCCAGAGATGCTGCCTGTCCCGCGGAGTTACTCCAGCTATTTGTGTCTATCTTCGGATTAAACCAGCATCTGCAGTACCTTCTTACACAATTCATTGAAACATAGAAACATAGAAAATAGGTGCAGGAGTAGGCCATTCGGCCTTTCGAGCCTGCACCGCCATTCAATATGATCATGGCTGATCATCCAACTCAGTATCCTGTACCTGCCTTCTCTCCAAAGCCCCTGATCCCTTTAGCCACAGGGGCCACATCTAACTCCCTCTTAAATATAGCCAATGAACTGGCCTCAACTACCTTCTGTGGCAGAGAATTCCAGAGATTCACCACTCTCTGTGTGAAAAATGGTTTCCTCATCTCGTTCCTAAAAGATTTCCCCTTTATCCTTAAACTGTGACCCCTTGTTCTGGACTTCCCCAACATCGGGAACAATCTTCCTGCATCTAGCCTGTCCAACCCCTTAAGAATTTTATAAGTTTCTATAAGATCCCCCCTCAATCTTCTAAATTCTAGCGAGTACAAGCCGAGTCTATCCAGTCTTTCTTCATATGAAAGTCCTGACATCCCAGGAATAAGTCTGGTGAACCTTCTCTGTACTCCCTCTATGGCAAGAATGTATTTCCTCAGATTAGGAGACCAAAATTGTACGCAATACTCCAGGTGTGGTCTCACCAAGACCCTGTACAACTGCAGTAGAACCTCCCTGCTCCTATACTCAAATCCTTTTGCTATGAATGCTAACATACCATTCAATTTCTTCACTGCCTGCTGCATCTGCATGCCTACTTTCAATGACTGGTGCACCATGACACCCAGGTCTTGTTGCATCTCCCCCTTTCCTAATCGGCCACCATTCAGATAATAGTCTACTTTCTTGTTTTTGCCACCAAAGTGGATAACCTCACATTTATCCACATTATACTGCATCTGCCATGCATTTGCCCACTCACCCAGCCTATCTAAGTCACCTTGCAGCCTCCTAGCATCCTCCTCACAGCTAACACTGCTCCCCAGCTTTGTGTCATCCGCAAACTTGGAGATGTTGCATTCAATTCCTTCGTCCAAATCATTAATATATATTGTAAATAGCTGGGGTCCCACCACTGAGCCTTGCGGTACCCCACTAGTCACTGCCTGCCATTGTGAAAAGGACCCGTTTACTCCTACTCGTTGCTTCCTGTCTGTGGAAATAAAAGCAGTTTCTGTTAAACAAGGGCACAAATACAGAAATGCAGAAATTTGAAGGAACAAAATGTATATTAACAATGAAAACTATATATCTGAGAGCTGGAAAGAGAAATTTTGAGTATGGAAAGAGGTTTGTTATACGGAGAGAGAAAGGTAGCTGTACTGTGCACAAAGTGAAACTGTTCACAGTTGAGACAGAGAACCTGAGGAATGGTAGACAAAAGTGCTGGAGAAACTCAGCGGGTGCAGCAGCATCTATGGAGCGAAGGAGATACTGCTGCACCCGCTGAGTTTCTCCAACACTTTTGTCTACCTTCGATTTTCCAGCATCTGCAGTTCCTTCTTGAATCTGAGGAAAGCACAGGCCACTGCAGATACCAGTTCTGGGCTCAACAGGAAGCAGCTGCTGGAAGCATTTGTGGATTTGTTAGATGCAACTGAGAGCTGGGGGTGGGGGGAGCTAATTGAGAGGAAATTCTCCTGAAGTAAATCACTTAAAACCTGTTGCAATCACACAGGGAGAACATTTGAAAAATGAGCTTGAAAGATTGCTGGAAGCAAAATATATTACAGCAGTATGTACTCCTATCCCTTGGGTATCAAGCTTATGTGTCAGGTAAACAAGCTAAGGATCTGTTTGGATGCCTGTGATCTGATGGAACTGCCAAGACAAGTGATGTTGATGAAATCCAGCAATCCCTTGGATTTATATCTTCTTAAACAAGTTCCTTCCCCATCAGATTATGGTGTGTGTCCACTGAGAAGAGCTTTGGTTTTGGATTGGCATCCTTGAACCAGCAGTTCAATTACTCCAAAGAGGTGACCACAACTGAGCCAATATTATGCTGGTGAATCGCTGTAAGGCCAGAAGTCAATGCGGAATTCAAATTTGATATACAGATCATGAGCAGCAGTGTATGGTGACCAGTATTAGGAGAACAAATATGAAAATCAGGATACAAGAGATAGTGCTATCTTGCACCATCTCATAGTAATGCAACATTTGTAAGCATCAATCATTTCCAGATCAGTGCATGTTGCCAAGATGGAGCATGCTTTAAATAGCTCAAAGATATCTCATAAAGCAGCTCAACCAGCAGCCATGCAAAGAGTACTTTATTAAATAGGGAAAGGTTACTGATAATGGCATAATACACGAGGTAGCCTGGTTAAAGATCATGAGGATATACTGGAAAACAATTATGAATTTTCATGCTTTTTATGCTAGATGGTACTCCTGATGCTTTAGTTAATACCAACTGGCAACTAAACTGGGAAAAGATAGGAATATCCTCTTTAGCCCTTTTACAACAGCTTTGCTAACAATTGCTTCAATGTTTTTTACGAGTTTAACCAATTCTGAATAATTGAAAGGATATATAAAGCTGGCAAATTTTTTTTAATGGACTTTTGCTTTTGCTCATGTGAGCTGCCAGCTAATTAACATCTGACATTGTAACACATCAGGTTTAAATTAAGCTGGCATTTATTTGAGAATTCCTATTTATCAACTGTACACTATAATTCTCCACCCATCTATGTCCAAATGCAACCTTAATTGAATTGTTACATACCTTCTAACTAATTTGTGAAGATGCAGTAAAAGCCTCTAGTGGAAATGGCCAACTCTGATCAATGCCTTAAATTTTCGAACAATGCCACAGCCTATCCTCTATATTTCTTATGATATCTCATGCTCTAGCACTTTTATCCCCCAGAACTAACCCTAGCACTTTTATCCCTAAGTCAGGAGTTATGTTTTCAGAGACCTGAGCACAGAATTTAGGTTGACACACTCATGCCAAATAATTGCCAGGGCCGAACATACACATTTTAAAACAAATAATAAGTGAGACAAGGTCTGCCCTCTCAATGGGATCCTCTCAATGACACTGCTTCAAAGGATACAAGTTCTTCTCAGTGCTTTGGCAAATATTTAGCCCTTAGCTGACCACTGCAAAAATTGTATTTTTTGACCCTCTGGCCATCTTTGTGTAGAACCACAAGTGACAGGGTAATTTTAAATGAATACTTCTTGTCGTTTTTAACTGAGCAGAAGATCATAGAAGCTAAGGAATTGATACATATGAGTTATGATGTCTTCCATCAGATACGAATGACCAAATAAGAGGTATAGGTGGTTTTGAACGCATTAAGGTGGATAAATCCCTAGGGTCTGGCCAAGTGCATCCTTAAACCCTGTGGGAAACTAGGGAGGGAATTGCAGAGGCTCTTGCAGAGATATTTGCACCATCTTTAGCCACATGTGAAATTCCAGAAGACTGGAAGTAATTAATGTTGCACCATTATTTAAGAAGGGCAGCAAGGCTATGACGGGGAACTACAGGCATCAGTAGTGGGAAAGTTGTTGGAGGGGATTCTAAGGGGCAGGATCTACCAGCATTTGGATAGGCAGGGACTCATTTGGAATAGTCAGCATCTCTTTGTGAATGGGATATCATGTTCCATAAATCAGGTAAAGTTTTTTGAAGAGATCATCAAGTCACAGGTGGCACAGTGGCGCAGCAGTAGAGTTGCTGCCTTACAGCGCAAGGGAACCAGGTTCGATCCTGATTACAGTTGATTACAGCTGTCTGTACAAAGTTTGTACATTCTCCCCATGACCTGTGTGGATTTCCTCTGGGTGTTCCGGTTTTCTCCCACACTCCAAATACATACAGGTTCGTAGGTTAATTGATTTGGTATAAATGTAAATTGTCCCAGTGTGTGTAGGGTAGTGTTAATGTGCGGGGATCGCTGGTCGGTGTGGACTTGGTGGGCCGAAGGGCCTGTTTCCACACTGTATTTCTAAACTAAACTAAACTAAATTAAGACTGATAAGGGCAGGGTTGTAGAAGTTACCTCTATGGACATTAGCAAAGCTTCAGACAAAGTAGGTAGGCTAGTCTGATAGGTTAGAGAGCATGGAATCAAAGGCAAGGTAGCCGACAGGAATGAAAATGGACAGAGGAAGGAGTCAATGATTGTGAAAGGTTTTTTTTTCGGATTGGAGGCCTGGGACCAGTGTAGATGCACATGGGTTAGTTCTGGGTCCACTGTTGATTGTTATCAACATTAACTATTTAGATGACAATGTAATTAACATTGTTAGTAAATGTGTAGGAATTTGCAGATTACACTAAAATTGGTGGCATACTGGAAGGTGAGGAAGGATATCTGAGTTTACATCAGGGTCTAGAGGATTTTCCATTCCAGGGAATGGCAAATGGAATTTAACTCTGGCAAGTGCGCGGTATTGAACTTTGGTATGTCAAACCAGCTATCGGATGGATGTCATTAAGTAGGAAAGTGTACAGAAGAGACTCACCAATATGTTACTTTTTGGGCTTGAGTTATAGGAAGAGGTTGGATAGGCTGTACTTTTTTCTTGGAATGTAGGAATTGAGGGGTGACCTCATTGATGTGTACAAGATCGTGAGGGGCATGCATCAAGTGAACGTCCACGATCTATTTCCCATGGTATAGGATTCTAAATTTGGAGGCCATAGGTTTGAGGGGAGAGGAGAGTGATTTTAAAAGGATATCTGGGTGACCTTTTCATCCAGAGTTAGTCCGTATCTGGAATAAATCACCAGAGGAAGCTACAGAAGTTGATACAATTACGACTTTAGAAGCTACTTTGGGCTATGAGACAGGCAAATAAATATGCCAAATTTAATAATCTGGACAAGATGGGCTGAAGAGCCTGTATCCCTGCTGTATAGCTCGTTGACTCTTTGACTCGCTATTGCTTTTAGGATGTTCATAAACTGTCTACCATGTGTGATTGATTATTTCAGCCCCTATATGTTAATTACGCTTTATTTGTTTTAAAGTGCTCTGGGGTTTGAAAGTTTTTA
The DNA here is from genome assembly GCF_010909765.2 of Amblyraja radiata. Classification (NCBI taxonomy): domain Eukaryota; kingdom Metazoa; phylum Chordata; class Chondrichthyes; order Rajiformes; family Rajidae; genus Amblyraja; species Amblyraja radiata. The sequence continues at coordinate 24,675,688 of NC_045967.1, forward strand.
ACAACCTTTATCTTCCTACACGCAAGACAATCCTGGGACTCCTGGATTTCCATCAGCAAGGAACCTCAAACCATCTCACCCATGCTCAAAGAACCTTTTTGTTTTCCACACTGCAGTTAATCAAGAGTGGAGGCAGATAAACTATGTATCTTGCAGCTAGGAATTGATTGAATCTGACTAAGTTTACAGTATATGTTAACTGTCAGGAAACACGGCCTTTGTTTGGAGTTTTACTACAGTCACATAACAAGACTCGGAGGCTCATTATATGGAGGATTACTGGTCTATCAGTCAGTGCACATTGAAGTTCCAAGGAATATTTAGTTGTTGCACAGCATAGAGTAGCGTCATAAATAATTAATATTTTTATTTTATATATGGAGAACCAACTATCAAAAAAAACAGGCATAGAGAAATGTTTGCGAAAACAGTGTCAGATTCAGTTAGGAGTGACAGAAAGACTACCATTCCTTTTTTATTTGATACAGTAATTTGCATTTCTAAAGCACGTTTAATATAGTGATTGTCCCAAGGCTGTTCTCAGAGGCAGGATACATGCCAAGTATCAATTGGAAAAGGATTTGGATATATGAAAAAAGACGAGAGATGGTTTGAATAAGCATTTGAAGATAAGGAGCAAGATAATGAGAGAGAGAGATTTCAGGGAGAGAATTATAATATGCTTGGCGAAGATAGGAGTGAAATAGAGAAAACATGGCAGAAGACGAGGTCCAGAGTTTAAGCTTAATGGAACAGGTGAACCTCAGTAAGGTAGGGGTTTGATGAGTTTAGAATGCAAGTAAGCATGGACAAGAACCTATGTAATGGTGAATGAGATTAATATTGCAGACACAAGGAACTGCAGGTGCTAGTTTTGCTGGTTTACAAAAAAAAGACACAAAGTGCTGGAATAACGCGTCAGGCAGCATCCTTGGAGTTCATAGATAGGTGACATTTTGTGTAGGGTCCTGACCTAAAACATCACCTATCCATGCTCTCCAGGGATGCTGGATGCCATGCTGAATTACTCCAGCACTTCATGTCTTTTTTTAGATTAATATTGCGGCAGGCATATGGAACCTTCATCATGGAGAGCACAAAGGTTTGAGACTCAGCACAGTCAAGCAGGATCCAAAGTCACAGATCTCATCACATCAGGAATCCTCCCATCCACGATGTCCAACAAATCAAAGTTTATCACTGTATCTTGGTACACATGCTAATAGTAAACCAAGACCAAAACCAATCCATTCCAGGGCATCCGAATGTCCTCCTCTTTTCAAGAAACATGGCTTCATTTCTACTCAAAAATTGTCAGAGCCCTCTCTTACATTTCCTCCATTTCCTGTATATCTGCTTTTACCTTCCCTCCCTCCTACAGAATGGAGATAGAGTTCCCTTCATCCTCATCCACGCCCTATCTCTTGTAAGGATGTCATCCCTTTCTTGTGTGTGCCTGTACCCACGATGGCTGTCACACATATCAGATTGACCTTTCTGAGAGTGAACCCATGGAAAGCAACTGGCCTGGATGTAGTCTTCAGAATCTGTGTGAACCAGTTGGCTGGAATATTCATGGATATCATTAACGTCTCCCTACTCTAAGGTTCCCATATGCGTTATGAAGACCACTATTATCCCTGTGCCAAAGAAAAGTGAGATAACTTGCCTTAATGACTACCATATAGTAGCAATGTTACAAAATTTTGAGATTTAAAAAATCAAGTCTGTAATTTATCCCATCAGATAAAGCATAAAAATAAGTTTAATTTGACACCTAATTCACTTTCATATCTCAAGTATTAAAAAAGTTATGGCCATTTTCATACTCGGAAATGAGCATCTTGTTCCCTATTGATTTTCTATGGACATAACAAAAAAGTTGTGATCGTGAACAGTCAAAAGCCCATAACTTTCTTAAAAATTAAGAGAACTGAATGAAATTTTCAGTTATCATAGATTGAAGCATTCTGAAACAAATATAAAATAATCTTACTTGGATGACCTGAAATTAAAGCATATAATTAGTTAGTTACCTAATTGTAGCTAATTTCAGACTTCAATTACTAGATCTAAACATCTATCCATTTCTTAATAAATGATTAACATTTTTAAATAGCCTAAATGTCCAAATAATATTCACAAATAATTCACAATAAAACATGATTTTTAAATCTCATTTACATTAATTTATAGGCCAAATGGAAGGAATTCAGTGTTCAATTGCTGTAAATAAATGCCCATTTAAATCAGCTTTCCAGTGGGTCCCTGTGGAACGCGCTGGTTTAGAACGTTCACATTGCGGTAGATTTGTGCCCCAAATACCCAGAAAAATACTGCGCGATATAATGGGCCCAAAATGAGCTACTCGCAATATTAAACTTTGTATAAAGGGATCTTTAGAAGCCCTTTTTAATGTAAAAATATACAACCTACCTTCTGTGGTTTGCTTTATGAGACCCTGCGGTTGCTGGCGGTCGCGGGTTTAGAGATTGATTTTTAAACTACTATAACTATTATTCAAGGCCTTTAAACCTAATAATAGCTTTTGCGACGGGGTCTTCCAGCGATTTTTCGTTAATAATTAACTAGGCTGAACATCTTCGATTTGAACAGCCTAGAGAAAATCGCGTTTTAAACCCGCCCCCTCTAAACGGCGCCAAAATCGCGCACACCCGCAGCGGCAGATTTTCAAAGACGCTTCAGGTAGGCTTTGCAACATACCTACATATAGTGGCTCTAATATCAACCATAATTAATGCTTCAGGAGATTGCCCATGGCTTATATTAATTCCAGCCTTGATCCACTGCAGTTCACCTACCATAGCAACAAGTCCACGGCAGATGCCATTCCCCTGGCCCAAAGCTCATCAAGGATAACAAGGACACCTGGATCAGATTTCCATTTATTGCCTTCAACAGCATATTCCTAATCAAACAAATCTCCAAACACCTGGACCTAGAATTTAGCCCCCCCTCCCTCCCCCCCCTCCCCTACTACTGCATCCTTGATTTCATGACTACTGACCACAATCAGTGAGAGAACATCCTCCACTATAATTCTCAACAATGGTGACTCCTCAGTGCATCATCCTTTCTCATTTTTATCAGCTGCAATACATGACACCAGTTGCCACAACTTACCCTCCCCACACTTTTATGCCACAGGAACCACTCTCCTATGGCTCTCTGGTATGTTCCTTCTTCCCCACCCATCCCTCCCTGACCCTTGGCACTTTCCCTGCAACTGTAGGAGGTGCAACACTTGTTCCTACACCTCCTCCCTTGCCACCATCCAGGGACCTGAGTAGCCCTTCCAGACCAGGCACAGTTTCACATGCACCTCCTCTAACCTCTTTGTCAACATTCACTGCTCCTGATGTGGACTCCTCTACATAGGTGAAAAAAAGTGCAAACTGGGCAAACAATTTATAGAATGTCTATGCTCTGTCCACAATGGCCAATGCATGTTCCCGCTTACATGACATTTCACTCCCCTTTCCGTTCCCACACTAAGCTGTACCTCCTTGGCTTTCTCCACTGCCAGGGTGAGTTCCAAAACAAACTAGAAGAATATATTCCACCTGGCTGGTTTACAACCTAATGGTATGAGCTTTTCAATTTCAGGTAACCTACAACCCCTGTTTCCTTCTCTCTCTTCTTCTGACCCATTCCTGGTCCTCCCATTTTTGTTCCCTTTCACATACCTTTCACCAGCTCCCCATCATCTATTTTCATCTCCCTGCTTCCATCCATCTCCTGCCTACACACTCCACCAGAACCCCACACATCTGCCCATCTCTCCTTTGAATGGTGCCCGATATATCACCTTTCCTTTTATATCGTATTCCAACACTTGTGAACCTGCTCATCATCCTCCTGCCCCTATCTCCAACTTTACATTTCCCTCCTCCCACCTGACTCCATCTGCCCCCTTTTTCTTTCCTTGTCTGTTTACATCATCAACTACCTGCCTCTGTCTCCCAACTCTATTCCATTCCTCCTGAGCCAGCTGGCTCATTCTGTCCATCATTCATCAACCCTTCTCAATTTATCCAACACCAAGTGGCTCCTGTCTCGCCTCTCCCCCCCCCCCCCCCCCCCCAACCCTTCTCCTCTTTATACCAACTACCTTCTCTTTTCATTCACAGCCCTGATGCACCAATTCAACCCAAATGTCGACATTTCCTATTCCTCCACAGAGGCTGCTGAACCTGTTGAGTTCTTCCAGCAGTTTGATTTTGCACCAGAATCCAAAGTTTGATTGGTACAGAATTCCCAAATTTGCCTTGATCAGACAATGGGAGAATGTCATTGGGAACCTTAAACAGACACTTTGGTTTTGTGTTTAGAGTTACAGCATGGAAATAGGCCCTTTGGCTCACCGAGCCCATGCCGACCATCGATCACCCGCATACTAGTTCCATGTCACCCCACTTTCGCATCCTACACACTAGGGACAATTTTACGGAGGCAAATTAACCTACAAGCCTGCACGTCTTTCGGATGTTGGAGGAAAACAGAGAACCCGGAGAAAGCCCATGTACACAAAGGGTACAAACTCCACACAGACAGCACCCGTAGTCAAGATCAAAAGCAGATCTCTGGCGCTGTGAGGCAGCATCTTTACTGTTGCACCAATGTGCTGCCCTTGGTCTTGCTTATGTTTAGTAGCAGATGTTTCTGTGGTCTTATTAATCATTTGATGTTAAAAATATATATTTTATGTCATAGATGTGGTGACCTATGTTCCAATAATTTGCTCGGTTAAATCTTATCACCATTCTTGAAAAATCATAGTGAATTAGGGGCCTGAATAAAATTATTTTACCCATTGGAATGAATTGTGATCTGTTGTTTTTTTATTGTTGCAGAAAATACAAACTGCAAGTCAAACCAGTCTTTAACACAGCAGTCTGTCTCTCATCCTCCGTAGTGACAGCATGTAAGATGCAACATGAACAGCAGAACACCACAATTGAGTCAATTATAAAAGATGAAATAACGGCACATTTGGATAGCCATAACAGGATCGATCTGAGTCAGCATGGATTTACGAAGGGGAAATCATGCTTGACTAATCTTCTGGAATTTATTGAGGATGTAACTAGGAAAATGGACAAGGGCGAGTTAATGGATGTAGTCTACCTGGAATTTCAGAAACCCTTTGATAAGGTCCCACATAGGAGATTAGTGGGCAAAATTAGAGCACATGGTATTAGAGGTACGGTATTGACATGCATAGAAAATTGGTTGGCTCACAGGAAACAAAGAGTAGGGATTAAAGGGTCCCTTTCAGAATGGCAGGCAGTGACTAGTGGGGTACAGCAAGACTTGGTGCTGGGACCGCAGCTATTTATAATATACATTAATGATTTAGATGAAGGGATTAATAGGAACATTATCAAATTTGCAGATGACACAAAGCTGGGTGGCGGTGTGAACTGTGAGGAGGATACTTTGAGGATGCAGGGTGACTTGGACAGGTTGGGTGTGTGGGCAGATGCATGGTAGATGCAGTTTAATGTGGATAATGTGAGGATATCCACTTTGGTGGCAAGAATAGGAAGGCAGATTATTATCTAAATGGTGTCAAGTTAGGAAAAGTGGAAGCACAACGAGATCTGGGTGTCCTTGTACATCAGTCACTGAAAGTAAGCATGCAGGTACAGCAGGCAGTGAAGAAAGCTAATGGCATGTTGGCCTTCATAACAAGCGGAGTTGAGTATGGGAGCAAAGAGGTCCTTCTGCAATTGTACAGGGCTTTGGTGAGACCACATCTCGAGAATTGTGTGCAATTTTGGTTCCCTAATTTGAGGAAGGACATCCTTGCTATTGAGGGAGTGCAGCGCAGGTTCACGAGATTAATTCCCGGGATGGCGGGACTGTCATATGTTGAAAGAATTGAGGAATTGGGCTTGTATACACTAAAATTTAGAAGGATGAGAGGGTTCTTATTGAAACATATACGATTATTAAGGGATTGGAGACTCCAGAGGCAGGAAACATGTTCCCAATGTTGGGGGAGTCCAGAACCTGGGCCACAGTTTAAGAATGAGGGGTAGGCCATTCAGAACGGAGATAAGGAAAAATATTTTCACCCAGAGAGTTGTGAATCTGTGGAACTCATTGCCTCAGTAGGCAGTGGAGGCCGATTCTCTGGATACTTTCAAGAGAGATTTAGAGCTCTGAAAGATAGCGGTCAAGGGACATGGGGAGAAGACAGGAACGGGGTATTGATTGTGGATGATCAGCCATGATCACATTGAATGGTGGTGGTGGCTCGAAGGGCCGAATGACCTACTCCTGCATCTATTGTCTATTGTCTATTACCTCCAATTATATTACAGACAGAGATATCAAACATGCTGGGTTTTCTAAGTCAATTAGTGAAAATAATGGCCAATTACTTCAAAAAATAAGATGTACAGGATAAAGACCCTCGCAAAATGCTATTAGCTTCATTGCAATGACTGCTCTCTGTCATATGTCTCCTCCCAAATTTTGTTCCTGCCTCCACAACACAGGCCAACAGTAAATATTTTTGTTTCTCACTGTTAATGAACTGTATTACCCAAAGCCATTTGTGCCAAAAATATTTGTATACATATCCCAAAAAGTTAGTAAGAACATTAAATGAATACAAACATTTTGATGGAATTTTTTAAACATATGAAACGTCATTATCTTTAAATTTTTTACCAGCAGATATTTATAAATCAACTTATGTTCCGTACACTGGGTGTTTATACTGTAAAAGTAAAAGTGTCAACTGATCTGCAATAACATTGCTATGAGTTCAAACCCTAACAGAATGCTTGAACCATAGTTCACTCATGTTAATTGGTAAAATATGAGCTCTGGCATATAAATAATTTAATACTTTGAAGTTCATGTGTCACAAATGCACCTCACAGTTTATGATAACGGCTGTCACAGGCATGAATATTTTGGATATGGATCCTTTATGGATCCTTTTTTTAGCATAGTGGAATATGAAAACAAACCCGACAGCTCATTCACATGAAACAAAAGCAAAACTGCAAGGAAGAATAAATCTCCTTCAATGAATTACAGACTTGGAATTTTTCAATGTTCTGCCTGGAATAAAATCTTCTGCCTGCATTGTGGATCAACTGCCCATTATAATGGATAAGAGGTTACCTACCAGAAACATTAATCTTCTTGATTAAATAGTGTTTTTAACATTCTGTTACATGTTTCACTTTTTCACTTAAATGTATGTTTTTTTTTGTCTTGACATTGTCTTTGAAGATTGGCCCTGCTCTTGTCGCGGCTACTAAATTGAAAAGTCAAAATATTCAACATTGTCATTTTACATTCACTTTTGCAGAAGTTTGCTGAAAGACATTTAAGAAAACTAGACTAAGTGGGACCCGTTGGGTCATAGCATCACATGGGAGGGCTGGTCACCCAATGCAATATTCCACCTCTCCACCAATTCCAATATTGCTGGCCAATGGGGGGGGGGGGGCTTTCTGTTGCGTGTTGTGGGTGCTGTGGGCCGAAGGGACTGGTTTCCAGAGGGCTAGTATGGACATTGTGGGCCGAATTGATTCTTGGGCTAGCAGCTCAGTCACTGAGGCCAGGCAGCTCAATCACTGAGGCCTGGCAGTACAGTCACTCGGACCTGGCAGGCTGGCAGCTGAGAAACTGCCAGAAATTCTGCCCAAAACAGGTGACAGACTCTGTGAGAGAGAAAGGGATGAGGATGGACTGAATGGATTATTGGGCTGGCACTTCAGTCACTTACAGCTGGTGGGCTGGCAGTTCACTTACTCATGGCTGGTGGGCTGGCAGTGCAGTCACTCACGGCTGGTGGGCTGGCAGTTCAGTCACTCACAGCTGATGGGCTGGCAGTATCCTTAAAAAAAATCGCAAACCCTACGTGGGTTTTGAATTACATTTTACTCAGATGAAAGCCAAGGAATGGCATAATTGTTAGCTGTTAATTGGACATAATCAACCTCAGCAAATTGACAATATCCTATTGAAAAGGAGTGGGTGTTTAAGCTGTCAGGCCATTTTATTATTTGCCAAAATATACATCTCACTACCATAATGATAGAAAACTTACTTTTCCACACACCACTCGTAAGTCTGGAGATTTTTTTAATGATAAATTTAGCTTCAGAAGCATTTTCTTTTTGCATGTAAAAACCCACTTCAGAACCATGGGCGATTTTAAAATTTTACAGCCAGATTTATCACTTCTGAAACATTTTAGATACCAAAGGAATCAAGAAAAAACACAAATAATGCCTTACTGTTGATGAAATGCAGCGAGCAAATGCGATAATTCCCAATATTTTCAATCGCGATATCTGCACGGCCAATGTTCGCCAAGCACTTTAGCTGTTGTTGTCCCTTCAGCTCTCGCTTCTCTTCACCTTCATTTCTCTTCACTTTTGGAATTCTGAAGTAGGATAGATGTCTCTCACGGTTACCCTGACTTCCACAATTATTTACAGCACAAAAATTCCACATTTTGGCGTTTTTTAACAAGTAGGAAAGTACGCATTTCGTATATAAACAACATATGCCGGAAGCTGCGATGTCCTCCAGATGGATTGAGCGGTTCCATTCATCAAGCCCTTTCACCCGGAGACCTTATGTGCAACACCTATACACACACACAGACTCTCAGACACACACTCACACACAGACTCACTCACATACAGACACACAGACACACACAGACACACACAGTCACACACACAGACTCTCACACACACAGACTCACACACACACACACTCACACATACACAGACTCACACACACACAGACTCACACACACACAGCCAATACTAAAATGCCAAGTAACTTCAGAACGTGGTGAACATACTGAATGATTCAAACATTTAAAGCCTCCTGTCGAGGCTGCTGCTGAAGCAAAAATGTGCTTTAAATAACATCCAACAAACACACTCACCAGAGACAGAGCATTAAGCTCTCTTGAATTATTCAATGACGTCTTCGCTCTGTGCCTTCTGCAGTCAGCGCCATCTTGTCACGAACCGGAAATGACGCACTCAGCGCCATCTTGCCGCTAACTGGAAATGACGTCATCGGCTCCATTGTGCCACTAAGCGGAAGTCATGGAATGAGCGCCAATTTTGCAATTAAACACAGTCCTGATCTAATAAAATGTTTTACTCACGCTTTATCCATCCAAAAACTGTTGAAAGCCTTTTTAAAAAGCCAAGCCAATTGGGCAAACACTTTGTTTAAGAACGAACTGCAGATGCTGGAAAATTGAAGGTACACAAAAAAACTGGAGAAACTCAGCGGGTGCAGCAGCATCTATGGAGCGAAGGAAATAGGCAACGTTTCGGGCCGAAACCCTTCTTCAGACTGATCGGGGGTGGGGGGGGCGGGGACAAGAAAGGAAAAAGGAGGAGGAGCCCGAAGGCTGGGGGATGGGAGGAGACAGCAGGGGGACTGAGGAAGGGGAGGAGATAGCAAGGACTAACAAAATTGGGAGAATTCGATGTTCATGCCCCCAGGATGCAGACTCCCCAAGCAGAATATGAGGTGCTGTTCCTCCAATTTCCGGTGCTGCTCGCTGTGGCCATGGAGGAGACCCAGGACAGAGAGGTCGGAGACGGAGTGGGAGGGGGAGTTGAAGTGCTGAGCCACCAGGAGGTCAGCTTGGTTATTGCGGACTGAGCGGAGGTGTTCGGCGAAACGATCGCCCAACCTCCGCTTGGTCTCACCGATATAGATCTGCTGACATCTAGAGCAGCGGATGCAATAGATGAGGTTGGAGGAGATGCAGGTAAACCTCTGTCGCACCTGGAACGACTACTTGGGTCCTTGAACGGAGTCGAGGGGGGAGGTAAAGGGACAAGTGTTGCATCTCTTGCGGTTGCAACGAGGGGGTGGTACGAGAGGGAGAAGAATTGACAAGGGAGTTATGGAGGGAGCGGTCTTTGCGGAAGGCAGATATGGGGGGAGATGGGAAGATGTGGCGAGTGGTGGGGTCACGTTGGAGGTGGCGAAACTGACGGAGGATTACTTTTTGTATGTGACAGCTGGTGGGGTGAAAGGTGAGGACTAGGGGGACTCTGCCCTTGTTGTTAGTGGGGGGATGGGGAGAGAGAGCAGTGTTGCGGGGTATGGAAGATACCCTGGTGCGAGCCTCATCTATGGTGGAGGAGGGGAACCCCCGTTCCCTGAATAATGAGGACATTTCAGATGTCCTGGTGTGGAACGCCTCATCCGTGGAGCAGATGCGGCGTAGACGGAGGAATTGGGAGTAGGGGATGGAGTCCTTACAGGAAGCAGGGTGGGAAGAAGTGTAGTCCAGATAGCCATGGGAGTCAGTGGGTTTATAGTGGATGTCGGTCAGAAGTCTATCACCTGCAATGGAGATAGTGAGGTCAAGGAATGGTAGGGAAGTGTCGGAAATGGTCCAGATGTATTTGAGTGCCGGATGGAAGTTAGTGGTGAAGTGGATGGAGTCAGTCAGTTGTGTGCGGGTGCAGGAGGTGGCACCAAAGCAGTCGTCGATGTAGCGGAGGTAGAGGTCGGGGATGGGGCCCTGGTATGTATTGAACAAGGATTGCTCGACGTAACCAACAAATAGGCAGGCATAGCTGGGGCCCATGTGTGTGCCCATAGCTACGCCTTGTATTTGGAGGAAATGGGAGGAGTCGAACGTGAAGTTATTGAGGGTAAGGACCAGCTCCGCTAGGTGGAGGAGAGTGTCAGTGGCTGGGTATAGGTTGCTTCTCTGGTCGAGGAAGAACCGGAGGGCTTTGAGACCATCCTGGTGGGGGATGGAGGTGTAGAGTGACTGGACGTCCATGGTGAAGATGAGGGGGTGAGGGCCTAGAGAATGGAATGCGTGGAGACGACGGAGAGTGTCTGAGGTGTCTTGAACATAGGTAGGGAGGGATTTAACCAAGGGGGATAGGATGGAGTCAAGGTATTTTGAAATGAGTTCGGTGGGGCACGAACAGGCAGAGACAATGGGTCTTCCGGGACAGTCAGGTTTGTGGATTTTAGGGAGAAGGTAAAATCGGGCCGTGCGGGGCTGGGGGACGATGAGGTTGGAGGCTCGGTCGGGTAGGGCATTGGAGTTGATGAAGTCGGTGATGGTGCTGGAGATGGTTGCCTGGTGCTCATCAGTGGGGTCATGGTCCAGGGGTAAGTAGGAGGAGGTGTCCGAGAGTTGGCGCGTGGCCTCAGCTTTGTAGAGATCGGCGCGCCAGACTACCACGGCACCTCCCTTGTCGGCGGGTTTGATAACCCAATCTGGGTTGTGGCGGAGTGAGTCGATGGCAGAACGTTCATGGGGGGAGAGCTTGGAGTGAGACAGGGGAGTGGAGAAGATGAGGCGGTTGATGTCGCGACGGCAGTTATTGATGAAGAGTTCTAAAGCCGGAAATTGGCCACGAGGGGGGTTCCATGAGGAGGGGGTGTGTTGGAGACGGGAAAAGGGGTCATCAGTGGGGGGCGAGGACTCCTTCCCATGGAAGTACGCTGTGAGGCGGAGGCGACGGTAGAAGAGCTCCAAGTCGTGGTGGGCGCGGAATTCATTGAGGTGGGGACGGAGGAGTAAAAGGTAAGACCTCTGTTGAGGACAGACCGTTCGGTGTTGGAGAGGGGGATGTCGGGGGGGATAGTGAACACCCGGCAGGGATGGGGTTTGGGGCCGGAGGAAGGCGGGTGGGTGGACTGGGGACGAGGCAATGTGTGGTGGGGAGGCGATGTGTGGTGGGGAGGTGGTGGGTGGTGGGGGGGTGGTGGGTGGTCAGGGGATGGGGGGGTGAGAGGGCTGTGGTGTGGGTGGGGAAGAGCAGGGGTCACATAGTTAGAGGGGGTTGGGGAAGACTCAGTGGAACTGCCACTGAGGTAGACCAGGCTGGGTCGACTGGCATTAGGACCCAGTGGAGTCAAACCCAGGAGAGTGGGAGTAAGCAACGTGAAGGCTTCAGGCCCAGTGCAGAGTCCAGGCTCCAGGTAAGGCGACGGCTGTGGGTTGTTGGAGGGAGGTGGAGTGGCGAGGGTCAGCGGACCCGATGGTGGGAGTCCAGTGGCGAGGGTCAGCGGACCCGATGTTCGGAGTCAATGGGCGGTTGAGTCGGGGTCCGCGGGCGATGTGTGGGAGGTCCCGGTGGGCGGATGGTCGGCGGGGCGGCGCGGCTCGGCCAGCCCGGGAAGGCGACGAGGTGGGTCGGGTGCGGTGCGGCGGCCATGCTGGGGGTGCCCCGGTCCGGCGGCGATGCCCGGTAGGTCAGGTCCAGCGGCGATGTTGGGTATGTCGGGTCCAGCGGCATTATTGGGCGGGCCAAGTGCGACGGCGAAGTTCAGTGGGCCCGGTCCGGCGGCGATGCTGGGCAGGCCCAGTGGGGCGGCGACGTTGGGTGGGCCAGGTGCAGCTATGATGTTCTGCCTGCCCAGTGCGATGGTGATGTCGGGTGGGCCCGGTGCGGCGATGAGGCTGGGCGGTCCCGGGGGGCGTCGAGGGTTGGAGGAATCGGCGAGGGGGAGAAAATCCGAGTTACCGAAGCTGCGAGGCTGGGCGTCATCGGTAGGCAGGTGAGGGTCGGCGGTGGCATCGATGTGGAGGTCGGTGAAGGCGGCATCCTGGTGAGTATTGAAGTCGCTCCTCGTGGCCAAGATGGCGTCGCGGGTTAGGGTTAGGGTTAGGGTTAGGGTTAGGGTTAGGGTTAGGGTTAGGGTTAGGGTTAGGGTTAGGGTTAGGGTTAGGGTTAGGGTTAGGGTTGCGGGGCGTCGGGAGAGGCCTGGAGGCGGGATAATTTGAGGTCCTTGGTGGAGTTCAGGTGGGCCAGGAATTGTTGATTGAAGAGGTGGATCTTCCGGCGGATAAAATATAATTGGGGTCCATTGCAGGTCTGGGTAAGTGAGGCCTGAAGTTCAGGGAGTGTCACTGCGAGGTCCTGCTGGTGCCGGCGCATCGCGGCCAGGGTGGATCTCAGTGCCCGGTTGGAGAATTGTTGAGTATGCCGGTGGATGGCCAGTCGGTATCGATGGTCCGGTTGGGGTCCGAACTGGGAGGTAGGGAACTGGAGCTGGAAGCCATGAGGTATGAGATGGAGGCGAAGGCATGCCCCGAGGAAGCAGATGTGGCTGTGGTATCGAGTCTGGGTAAGAATGTGGTCGTACAGTTGGAGGGCAGGGGGGATCACAGATGGGGGACAGTTAGAGAGGAGGTTGTGAAACTGTCTCCGGAGAGAAGAGGAGAACTTCTTCAAGGTAGGCATACCTTGAAGAGATAACGCAGTGGAGTATACAAAGTGTTTAAGAAGGAACTGCAGATGCTGGAAAATCGAAGGTACACAAAAAAGCTGGAGAAACTCAGCGGGTGCAGCAGCATCTATGGAGCGAAGGAAATAGGCAACGTTTCAGGCCGAAACCCTTCTTCAGACTGATCGGGGGTGGGGGGGGCGGGGACAAGAAAGGAAAAAGGAGGAGGAGCCCGAAGGCTGGGGGATGGGAGGAGACAGCAGGGGGACTGAGGAAGGGGAGGAGATAGCAAGGACTAACAAAATTGGGAGAATTCGATGTTCATGCCCCCAGGATGCAGACTCCCCAAGCGGAATATGAGGTGCTGTTCCTCCAATTTCCGGTGCTGCTCGCTGTGGCCATGGAGGAGACCCAGGACAGAGAGGTCGGAGACGGAGTGGGAGGGGGAGTTGAAGTGCTGAGCCACCGGGAGGTCAGCTTGGTCAGCTTGAGTTTCTCCAGCTTTTTTGTGTACCTTGGGCAAACACTTTGCAAGCCAACAAAACATGTTTTCTGAAAGCCCTTTAAAAAGCCAAGCCAATTGGGCAAACACTTTGCAAGCCAATAAAACACATTTCCTGAATCCTTTAAAAAGCCAAGCCAATTGGGGAAACACTTTGCAAGCCAACAAAACACGTTTCCTGAAAGCCCTTTAAAAAGCCAAGCCAATTGGGCAAAGACTTTGCATGTCAACAAAAAATATTTTCTGAAAGCCCTTTAAAAAGCCAAGCCAATTGGGCAAATACTTTGCAAGCCAACAAAACACATTTTCTGAAAGCCCTTTAAAAAGCCAAGCCAATTGGGCGAACACTTTGCAAGCCACCAACACTCATTTACTGAAAACCACATCGAGGGGACTCACCGTGGAGTAGACGTGCGTTCAGTGTTATTCGCAGCTCAGAGAGCCATGACCCTCTCACTTCCTCCGTCTCACAGAGACTGAGTGAGGCACGACACTTCCGTGTTTTAAGTCCCTCCCCCCTGCCGCCAGCGGGGGCGGCAGAGAGAAAGGCAAATTAAAAAAAAATATTAATAACTCTTTGATTTTTCATCGATGGGAAAAATCCTTTGGTGCAATTCGGCGGAGGGGACTCTGAGCGAGGTGGCCAAAAATGACGGCCGTAAGTGGCGGCATTCACTCAGAAATCACGAAACAGAAAGTCGAAAGCGGTCAAGATCTTAGTTTTAGTAATATAGATAATACAAAGACAACCTGGTTGTAAAGGTTGATGAAGATGAAAAAGTTAAACTTATGCTGTCAATGTACTTTGCCAAGTTCCTGGACAACCAGTAGCATGATTTACACATTATTTTTGAACGATGGGGTGTATAACTTGTGAAGAATATACCAGAGCACTAGGTAGAAGCTGAAGTAATGAGATACAAAATAAAATTAGAGAAGCGAAAGGAACTGCTTCACCACTGGGTCTTATTTCCTTTCCAGCTATTTGTTGAAACATCCACCCACCACATCATGAAATGTGCTGCATTATAGCACCTAATCATAGCTTTCAACCTACGTGAATTATGAGCAGTGAGATTTCATCAGCACGTGTGAGACAGATTGCAAAGTCACTGGAAAATGTGAACCTGGAGTTGCTGTCAAGCAGCATAACATACAGAAAAAGTTTTATAAAATGTGCAAAATGAATGAATCTTAAGACTTAAGAAAGCAGCATAACTTTCAGAGAAAGATACTGCTCAAGAGATATAAATTGAAAACCAAGAATCAGAACATTTCATCCAAACCTGGAAAGAGAACATATTTGAAATATCCTGACTCTTGCTGTTGTGCAATGACTAACATTAAATTAATCTGGTTGTTTGTTCCATAATCAGTGGGCAATATCAATGATACAAGCAAACACTGGGAAAATTGTAAGCTTAACTTGGATAGGAACGTGATTCAGTCAGTGGCAAAAACAAAATAGCAATTTGGGCACTGCGACAAGAGCACTAGAAGTGCTATTTTATATCGAAGTCTCGTGATGAGACTGCGTGATGAACCCGCCAGCCCGCATGCGCGTCAATACGTCGTCGCATGACGCAGGATTCTGAGACATTTGAAAATGCTCTGGCATGTAAGATGTTTTTGCTTTCAGGAACTTTCAGCTGGCTCTGAAAATAGATGCAGCGGGCTCGGAGAGGCTGACAGGCGCGCCCTGTACAGCTACCGGCATTGAGGCTCCAGAAGGGAGCATGCGGCCGGTCTCGGAGTAACTGGCAGGCGTGACCCGCACAGTAAGCTCCACCAAGGCTCCGAAGGAGCAGCCTGTCTCACCGGGCTCGGAGACGCTGGCAGGCGCGACCTACACAACAACCTCCATTTAAAGCTCCGAAAGGGAGCAGTTTGGCAAATGTGGGGCCGAAGATGTGAACAAGCATGGCCTGCAAAAGGAACTGCGCTGAAGCTCTGATAAGGAGGTCGACCCTTGGTCGGAGACGCTGGCAGGTAAGGTCTGCTTACTAACCTCCGTGGAAGCTCTGAAATGGAGCAGCCTGGCGACCCGGGCTCGGAAACACTGGCAGCATAGTCTGTCTAGTACCTTCCACTGGTTCTGAAAAAGAGCAGGTTGGTGACCCGGGCTCAGAGACGCTGGCAGGGTGGCCTGCACAGCAACCTCTGAAAGTTCCAAAATGGAGCAGCTTGTTGAAACCGGGCTCAGAGACGCTGGCAGGGTGACCTGCACAGCAACCTCTGTGAAAGCTTCCAGAAGGAGCAGCTTGTCTACCCTGGTTCAGGGTAGATCAACTTGAAACTGGCTGTCCAAATGGATCATATTGGCCAGGGAAGCACTGCTTCAACATCTATGATTGAGGTTATCAGGCTGCCCACAAGACTGAGGAAGGTGCATTTCATTGATAGAGGCAGTTAAACTCAGATATTTGAGGATATCTCCAGCTCAGAGGCAGGGAGTTTGAGGATTCCCTCAACACATGCTAAATTCTTTCAACTTGGCTAAAAAGAGTTGCCAGCACGCTGGAACATCATTTGCCATCCTCTCGGGGATAGGTAAACCAGTAAAGGCCGAGCTGGCATGTAGTATTTTTACCTGACTTGCAGGTTCGTGATGTAAAAAGTAAATAAATAAATAATAAAAAGCGAAAGCTCCGTAAGGGACCAGTTTGGCGACCCAAGTTCAGGGTAGGCCAAGGCCAAAATGGCAAAATGTCCAAAAGGACAATATTGGGCAGGAAGGTACTGCCTCAACATCCATTGAGGATATCATCTGCAGGCTCTCAATACTCAAAATCCTGATTGAGAGGTTGGTCAAAGGGAATATGTTGCGCATACTAGCGACCGAGACAGGTAGTTCCAGTCTGATGTCTGCGGCAGCAATACCTGGTTCAGGGTTGCATTATGATATCTCACACTCTGAGGAAGGGTATTTTGAGGATTATTCGTGGAGACTCTGACTGTGGGGTAGTTGACAATTAACTCGAATTCCCACGTCAAGTGGATGATATGCTTCAACTCAAGGAAGGATCTGCCAGCACTTGTGACTAAATTTGCCATCCCTTCGGGGATAGGAGAACCGTTAGAGGAAGAACTGGCAAATAGCATTGGTTATTTGACTTCTCATCAGTTGATTGAGAAGATCATGCAGGACACTGCTGGATAGTATGCGTCCTGATTTCTGCCAGACACTGGAGGTCCGTAGGTTAATGCCACCA
Source organism: Amblyraja radiata (assembly GCF_010909765.2). Classification (NCBI taxonomy): domain Eukaryota; kingdom Metazoa; phylum Chordata; class Chondrichthyes; order Rajiformes; family Rajidae; genus Amblyraja; species Amblyraja radiata. The sequence goes on from NC_045967.1 coordinate 24,692,638, forward strand.
TTTGGGGCTATCTGACGGGTAAAACAAAGTCAATAGGCTTTAAACTCCAGCAAGTTCAGAGAATTCTCAAAGAAGGATTACGGCCTTTGCAAGGTCGGTGGAGGGACCTCAGCTGTCTGAATTGCAGTAGACGCCTTAGCACTTTTGTGTAATGCACAGTTTAAACTCAATTGTGTTAGGATGGTACAGGCCTGAGATCAACCCAATATATGCTAATTTTATGCAAGGCTAGTATGTGCACTCTGCAAGTATCTCTTTGGAGAGGATTTGGGCTGGCAAGTAAAATACTTGCAAGAGGAATTCAAGGCTGCGGTGGGTGTGGTAAAGTCACCCTTTGTGGGTAAGACTCCTGTTTACCTGCATGCATATCATCCCTACCACTACACTGTGGCAGATACCGCTACACTGAGGCTGGTTGGAGCACCAGGCCTACACAATTAAAACCAAGCCAGAGGGCTTTTTATTCACAGGTTTTCAGCACTCACCATGGAGGCAGCGCACTCCACATACTCAGTATCATTCCCCAGCTGGCCACGATCCTGAGCCAAGGGGACAGAGCAAAGTCTAGGGTCAGTTGACTCTATTGATCATCCGCCTAAGGCCATTTTTTGTGGTGTCAGTCTCAGGGGTTGCTGGATCTTGGTGGCGGGGGTGATAATCACCTTTTGTCTATTATTTTATTGGCAGCCTTGATGGTTTTTATAGCAATTGATTTCTTAGAAACTGCCTTGATCACATCTACAGCCACCGTCTGTCTCGTCATGGACAGCATAATGAAGCATCACTTTTGCATGTTGTACTTATTGGTGTTATTGCATCATGGAATTTACACTCCCTCTCGTTCACCTATGTCAGAATGTGTTTTTCAATCACGCTTGGTGGTAGGTTTTAAGGATTGTTTATTCATACCTTACAGTCGTTATATATCCAAGAAAAATAGATTAATCCATCACGACAAACATAACAATCTACCAAGATAAAACTAAAAATCTGCAAAAAGCTGATGCATATGTTTCCTTATCTATACAAGTAAAAATTAGACTATCAATATCCGTGCTTCTCCTCACTGGCTCAAAGCCATCATTCGGATTGTGTAGAGACACCAAATGCTAAACTCAGAGGGACAGGCAGCATCTCTGGATAGAAGGACTGGGTGATGTTTCGAGTCGAGACCCTTCTTCAGACACAGATTGTGTCCCTTCTTTATTGGTCCTGATCCCAGAGGGGCAGTTGGCATTACCTCATTATCTTTTTCCTAATAAGGGGTTGTTGTTCACAGTTCTGTCTTAGGTTGTGTCAATTGTAACCTTGGTTTCACAAGCTGTTCTTTGTCTCTGGGTTCAAGTTACGTCAGTTCATTGACTGTGCTTTTTACAAAGGGTCAGCACTGTTTCTAACAAACTCACTCACACAATTCTCTGCAAACCAGTACAACTTGTCTTGCTCTTTCACTTCTTATTTTTGTCTAGCTTCTGATTTTTTTTGCTCATTGAATTGCTCTTTCTATATTTTCTTTCAGTGCTTTAGATTTTGCCCATGTGTTTGCAGGCAAGCGGATGCAGCAGCATTGGAGCTTGAGAAAATGTATTAGAAGAAGGTGCCTGAGTGAATGCAATGGGGCTCAGGGAATGGCTCGCGCAAGCATCAAAGAGACAAAAGGCGAGAATCAGCTTTATGTTTGCAATTTGAAAGAGCATTCAGTCTAAAAAACTGCAGGCTCCAGGGTTTTCAGTCCTATAGGAAAATGGTGGCTGTTGTATGATGATTTAGCTCAATTCTTAACTTCAGGAGCCTTATTGCCTGTGTTGTCACATAGTGTGGCACATAATGTTTTTTTAATCTGCTGCTGAGGCTTAAAATCTGAAATAAAAACAGAAAAATACTAGAAACACTCAACAGATCAAGAAGAAGCATCTGTGAAAAGAGAAATAATCAATGTTTCAGATCCAGGACTAAGACCCTTCATCTGATGAAACATTGACTATGTTTCTCTCTTCAGAGATGCTGCAGCATTCTTCCTGTGAGGACAGATGATCTATGAACTGAATGTGAGGACAGATTCTTTACAGATTGTCCAACAAACTCTACTGAATAAGGTTGTAACATCATTAATTCAGTTAGTCACATAGTCCAATCTTAAAAATATTACCAATATATGTTGCAGCCCTACTGCATAACATCTGCTAGGTTGACAGGCTGTCATGCCCAAAGGTATGTCTGATAGTCTGATTGTAGTCATGTAGCTTCCTTCAGAGGTTCCTTAGCTCCTACACAGCCGGACTCACTGGAAAGTGAGATGAGGTTGCCTGTTGCTCAAACTGCCAGTTCTTGGAGAACCTGATAAAGTTTTCCATGAAGTATTTGCCAGATATGGACCTCAGAGATCCTGCAACTGGCAAACTTTCCTTTGAACTTGTAAATGACTGTCAGTATTCTTTAAGAAATCTATCACTCCAAAGATTTGAAAGAATGTCATTTGTCCCATTTAAATTAAAGATATTTGCCCAAACTTTGTTCAGGCCATTTCTGCGACTTGCTATGAGAGAAACCTTCCTTTGGTTTGTCCGTTCTCATATTTCTGACATGTTTGCCAGTGGTCCCCATCCCCCCTTTTTCTCTCTCTCTCTATGGAGACAACCTTTCACTGAACACATTATATCATTGTCATTTGTTTCTAGGAACATGTAGCCTTTTCCCTCTGAAGATGTGTTCGCCTTGAATGCTCCAGTCACTTGTTGCAGGTCAGCAACCTCATATCATCTCCAAGCTTTGCTTCAATGGCTGAGACGTTGTTATAATTCTCACCTTGTTGTTTGTTTCAAGCTCAGAAGCCATCGTAACAATTGTGCCCTTGAGATAGCCCTTACAAGGCATGTCAGCCACATAAGCTAGATACAAAGTGCTGGAGTAATTCAGCAGGTCAGGCAGCATCTCTGGAGAAAAGGAAGAGGTGACATTTCTGGTTGAGACCCTTCATCAGACATTCATGTCTTTACCCTGACAGTCCCACCAGAATGATGCACACCCCCAGAGCAGCAAGCTTTTTCTGTGGTCTTTGCTGCTCAACGGAGAAGCTTAACAGTAATGATCTCAAATTGCTTTTGATATGAGTGTTTTGTTCTCCTTTGTGGTGAAACCCATCCAGTTCATAGATTATAGCCAGTGGCTCCTTCTCATTGTGTGTGAAGAAGTCTCTGTAGATGTCAGACAAAGGTGTCATACAATATTAAAGAACAACCCCCCTGCATGATCTTTGCTCCAAGATGTATTTTTGAGATATCTGCAGTAGTGTCAGCTTCTTCTTATCATCCACAATACCACAACACAGGCTTTGCTTTGACATTTGTCTGGATTCATTTGATCACTTGCTCTCTCGCATCAAACTACATCTTCTCAACTGAAGTCACAGGAACTTCCTCAGGTAGTTGATGGATATGAGAAGTAATACTCTTGAAACATCCATCAGACTAGGCATATTTTCACTAATTTGGCTTTGACTCAACCTAACTTCAGTTCACTCCTGGTAATTAAATAACACGTGAAGTAAATTTCCCTTATTTTGAATTTAATTTATGTTTGTTCAACTCTAATTGTTCCTTCCTGCCTTTGCTGATCATAGACTTCAACTTTCTATCATGATCTAACCATCACTTCCACATGTTCACTTTCTGCATACACCAAAATGCAAACTGTTATGTTTTTCAACCCACTGAGAACTTCAAGTGCAACATCGAGGCTTTAACAAAATCCCTCTTGTGCTCTGTTGATTCTGAACAGCGGAAGGGTCTCGACCTCTAAACATCACCCATTCCTTCTCTCCGGTGATGCTGTCTGTCCCACTGAGTTACTCCAGCATTTTGTGTCTATCTTTGGTTTAAACCAGCATCTGTAGTTCTTTCCTACACAGCAGCTCTTGAATTATGTGTTAAGAAAGCTTAAATATGGGCACTGCTCATCGAGCTCCTCTTAGGTTGGCAAAATATCTTCCAGTATCTTCATAGGCTCACGGTTTCTCTACAGAGCTCCATTGTTGACTTGTGTCAATGCAAATTCTTGATTTCAAACACAAACTGAATTCTCAGGGGTTAGTTGTGTTAACTAGAACTAATGTCGGTGTATTTGTCAATCTCTCTGATCTGCACTTCAAATTTCTCCTAGAAAGTCATAAGAACACGTCTTGGAGACAAACCATCTGATTTGAATCACGCAGCTCACAGTGTGTCAGCACATATCCATGTGTTATCTCAACAGGGAGGAAACATGCCAAGCATTTAAGAGTCTGTTATATGCACAACATCTAAATTCCATTGTTTCGTCAACCAACATTTATGCAATATTTCAGTATCTTTCTCAAAGCTAATGGAAAATAATCATAATTCCAACCAACAACAAGGGCAAATAAAACAAAAGCTTTCAGTATCAGAATAATTATGTTATTTTGGCTTCATCCACAGAGGCAATCTGGCAAGTACCCTATTAAATCATATTGTAAGGCATAGAGAGTACTTGGTCACAGGATACAGTTAATAAGCTGCAACAAAACAAATTAAATACAAACCATATATTGCCAGAAATTACACGTCACATGTAATTACATATTAGAAGTTACATATTAAAAAGTGGTCAGATGGATGAAGAAGTAACAGTGAATAATGTTTAAAAGATTAAATCTTTTTGAACAGCTTTAAGATGAGTGAATTGTGTTGAACAATATTGAAAGGGTGAATTGTTAAGAGCAGTGTTGAAAAAAGCAAGGAGCATTGAGGAACAATGTTGATTTGAGCGTGGGCCACTAAACAATGTTAATAAGAGTAGAGAATATTGAATGATATTGATATTAGTGAGGTCTGTGACCAGTGTTGAAGTAAATGAGGCATGTTGAACAATGTTGATATACGTAAGGCAATTGAGCAATGTTAATGTGAGTGAGTCTTCATTTGCCAACATGTTTACAGTAGGCTAATAGAATTACCACTAGCTGCACAGATGCCCTTAGTAGCGATTCTTAGTATGTACCAAAAAAAGGAAGTTCTTATTCTGTGGTGAAATACCAATACCAAACCAATAGACAATACTTCTGATGACTGACCAGGTTACCTTTCCTAACTGGAGCACCCCTCTAGGAAGAGTAACTAAGACTGCCATTAATAGGGCTGGACAGTTTAAACAATGTTGATGTGAGATATCGAAGAACATAAGTGAGGCATGTTGAAAACATGAGCTCTTACTATAAGGGAAAGGTGTTGAACAAGCTTGACTTGAGCAAGGCATGTTGAACAACGCTCAAAAGTGGGTGTGTTGAACAATGTTTGTGCAAATGAGAGAGATGTGTTGCATTGTGATATGAGTGAGGTAATGTTGAATACTGGTGATGTGAGTCTTGATTAACAATGTTGATCTGAAGAAGCTTATTGGATATTGTTAATATGAGGGTGATGTTAAACAATGTTGATATGAATGAAGGTAGACACAAAATGCTGGAGTAACTCAGTGGATGAGGCAGCATCTATGGAGAGAAGGAAAGGGTGACGTTTCGGGTCGAGACCCTCCTTCAGATTGAATTGTGTTGAACCATGTTGATCTGACTAAGGATTATTGAACATTGTTGACATGAGTGAGGCATTCTTAAAAAATTTGATATAACAGATAAACACTAAATAATGCTGCTTCACATACTGTCAGGGCAATAACTTTCAGTTGTATCATTCATGCTTCCTGTAAAATATGGAACAGTGTTATGGGTGTCAAGGCGAATACTGAGGTCTCAGAGGATGGAATCACGGTGAGCGCTGCGGTGGAAGCTGGGCTGTTAGTTGCAGCAGCACAACATTGCATCCTTGGATGATTTAATAATGCACAAAGAAATATGAATACAAAAGATAAAATAAAATTCTTCTGCATTAGGAAAACAACTAAAAGGTTTAAGATTAGAACATCTGTAAGAAAGCAGATTAGATTGTTTAACAGGGCAATTTCTCAGATAATGTGTAAAGGTTGTCATGTTTCTAACATTAAGCAGATTTCAAAAACAAAGCCAAAATAAATGTGAATGCTTGCCTTTATACTTCATTGTCTTTGATCTGCTGTCTCGGGGTCTCTCACAGAAACATAGAAAATAGGTGCAGGAGGAGGCCATCTGGCCCTTCGAGCCAGCACCGCCATTCATTGTGATCATGGCTGATCATCCACAATCAGTAACCCGTGCCTGCCTTCTCCCCATATCCCTTGATTCCGCTAGCCCCTAGAGCTCTCTCTAACTTTCTTTCAAATTCATCCAGTGAATTGGCCTCTACTGCCCTCTGTGGCAGTGAATTCCACAAATCCGCAACTTTCTGGGCGAAAACGTTTTTTCTCATCTCAGTTTTAAATGACCTCCCCTTTATTCTTAGATTGTGGCCCCTGGTTCTGGACTCCCCCAACATTGGGAACATTTTTCCTGAATCTAGCTTGTCCAGTCCTTTTATACTTTAATATTTTTCTATAAGATAGCCTCTCATCCTTCTAAATTCCAGTGAATACAAGCCCAGTCTTTCCAATCTTTCCTCATCCCGGGGATTAACCTTTGAACCTGCGCTGCACTGCCTCAATAGCAAGGATGTCCTTCCTCAAATTAAGAGACCAAAACTGCACACAATACTCCAGATGTGGTCTCACCAGGGCCCTGTACCACGGCAGAAGGAACTCTTTACACCTATTCTCAATTCCTCTTGTTATGAAGGCCAACATGACATTAGGTTTCTTGACTGCCTGCTGTACCTGCATGTTTACTTTCAGTGATTGGTGTACAAGGACACCCAGGTCTCGTTGCACTTCCCTTTTTCCTAATCTTTCCTAACCATTGAGATAATAAACTGCCTCCTTGTTCTTGCCGCCAAAGTGGATAACCTCATATTAATCTACATTATACTGCATCTGCCATGCATCTGCCCACTCACTCAACCTGTCCAAGTCACCCTGCAAGTTCCAAGCATCCTCTTCGCAATTTTGTGTGGTCTGCAAATTTGCTAGTGTTACTTTTAATCCCAACATCTAAATCATTAATATATATTGTAAATAGTTTCAGCCCCAGCACCGATCCTTGTGGCACTCCATTCGCCACTACCTGCCATTCTGAGAAGGACCCGTTTATTGCTACTCTTTGTTTCCTGTCTGCCAACCAATTCTCTATCCATGTCATTACCCAACCCCTATACCATGTGCTCTAATTTTGCCCACTAATCTCCTGCGTGGGACCATATCAAAGGCTTTTGAAAGTCCAGATACACTACATTCACTGGCTCTCCATTATCCATTTTACTTGTCACTTCGTCAAAAAATTCCAGAAGATTAGTCAAGCTGAATTTACCTTTCATAAATCCATGCTGACTTGGACGAATCCTTTTACTGCTATCCAAATGCACCGTTATTACTTCTTTAATAATTGACTCCAGCATCTTCCCCACCACCGATGTCAGGCTAACCGGTCTATAATCCCCATTCTCCTTTCTTGAAAAGTGGGATAACATTACCTACCCTCCAATCCACAGAAACTGATCCTGAATCTATAGAACATTATAAAATGATCATCAATGCATCCACAATTTCTAAAGCCACCTCCTTGAGTACCCTGGGATGCAGACCATAGGCCCTGGGGATTTATCGCCTTCAGTCCCATCAGTCTACCGAATATTATTTCTTGCCTCTGTCTCCCTAGTACATCTGTCCTCCCTGTCCTCTAGTACATCTGGGAGATTGTTTGAGTCTGCCTTAGTGAAAACAGAACCAAAGTACCTGGTCAACTCTTCTGCCATTTCCTCGTTCCCCATAATAATTTCACATGTTTCTGCCTTCAAGGGACCCCCATTTGTCTTTACTAATCTTTTTCTCTTAACATCCCTAAAGAAGCTTTTACTTTCCTTCTTTATATTCTTGGCCAGCTTACCCTCGTACTTCATATTTTCATCCCCTATTGCCCTTTTTGTTACTGTGTTTAAGAAGGAACTGCAGATGCTGGAAAATCGAAGGTACACAAAAATGCTGGAGAAACTCAGCGGGTGCAGCAGTATCTATGGAGCGAAGGAAATAGGCAACGTTTCGGGCCGAAACCTTTTTGTTGCCTTCTGTTGTCCTTTGAAAATGTCCCAATCCTCTGGCTTCTCACTACTCTTTGCTATGTTATACACCTTTTCTTTTAGTTTAATTCCATCCCAAACTTCCCTTGTCAGCCACGGTTGCCTCTCACTCCCCATGCTGAGAGAAATACGAAAACTTTCACCAATCTTATTGTTCACACAGACCCACGATTTTGACCGGTCTTGTGGTGAGTCTGAACTTTCAATACTAAAGCCATGTAAAAATATCTGATGTAAGGATCTGGGAAAAAATCTCAATGAGCCATAAATGAAAATCAAAAAGGCACCAGCCGATAGAAATCTGAAATTTAAAGCAGAAAACGCTGGAAAATCTCAGCTGATCAGAAAGCATCTGTAAAAAGGGAAGCAGTTAAGGTTTCAGGCCTGTGACTCATGATAAGCGCTACAGCTTATATGTTGCATACTTAAAGATATGTATTAAACACAAAACAATAAATTGTTTATGAAGACATAAATAAAATTATATAACACACCAAGGCTGTTAAATTATCTGTCGACGATACCCTTAACGTATTGAAAGATTCACTGCTGTGCTGCGTTTACCTGGTTCCCGATTCCAGCACCAAAAAATAATTTGTCATTTCTTGTGGTGGAATCAGGAATCAGGTAAATGTATTGAAGGGTTCCAGACCGGAAACGCTAATGGGCCTGTCCCATTTACGTGACTTTTTAGGTGACTACAGGAGATTATGAGGTCGCCACAAGGTCGCCACATGTTCACCGGAGGTTGCCGGGGTGTCGCCTGCATGGTGGTGAGTAGTTCCCGCATTCTTGGAACAAGTCGCGTCTTCATTCTGGTCGCCACTAATTGTGTTGAACGTGTTGAAAAATTAGCGGCGACCAGAATTTTGACGCCATGGAGAGTAGCAAGAATTCTCGTGCCTTAGGTGCAGTGGTAGTGGGTCGACAGGTTGTAGGTTGCCGTAGGTTCTCGTAGGTTGGAGCCGGTGCTGAACGGTGAATTTCATTGGCTCATTGGGGGAAAAAAACGTACACAGTAGTTTTCAGAACCAAGGATAACGGACCGGTAATGTTAATGTCCGCCGAGCTTCAGAGCAGTTTATCTCTGGCTTCTTAAAAGTTGTCTCCACTCCTTCTCCCCACCCTGTCTCCCCTTTCTCTCCCCTCTTTTAAAGGACTTAAGTGACACTTACTGTACACTGTGCTTTCACCATCTTACTTACAGTGCCAACCTTCCTGTTCATCGTGGTGTGTGTCTGTATCACATTGGCTTTGCACCGTGTGAATTTCACTTACCCGCTACCCCGGCTTGTTCTGTCCCCTGCCTGCATAACTGGCTGGTGAAGGAAGCGATGTGTGTGTGTGTGTGTGTGTGTGTGTTTTACTCTGACAATCGCCGGCAGTCGCCTGAAAAATCGCCTAAGTAGGACAGGCCCATAACAGTTTCTCATTCTACAGATGCCACCTGGCTTACTCAGTGCTTGCAGCATTGCCTGTTTTCATTATCAATTAATTATAAATTTCTTTTGTTTCAATCAACGACCAGGTAAATATGAGGGAGCAATGAATTGTTTCAATATATTAAGGATATTTTCAACAACTAATTCATTTTTTTGATGTTTCATAGAATCGTGTTGTACAACACAGTTGTACTGTACAACTCTATGATTCTACAAAACATCAAAAAAGTTGAAAATATCCTTAATATACTGAAACAATTCATTGCTCCCTTATATATGATTGATCCGTATCCCTGCCTGTTCACGTTCCAGTTAAATGTTCCTTAAATGTAGTTATTGTATCTGATTACACACCTTCACTGCATGATAAACCATCAACCTCCTTCTCTCCAACTTAACAATATTACTATAACTAAAGTCCTCTAATCCGGACAACATCCTGATAGAACTCCTCTCCATTCTCTCTACATCAATCCCATAATGTGGCAACCAGAAATGCACATGATACTCCAAGCGCGGCCTAACCAGAATTTTGTAAAGTTGAAATAAAAGACACAACTTTTATATTCTATTCTCTGCTGTAAAAAGGTAAGCACATGGAGTCTTCTTCACTACTCTTTTTACATGTGTTCCCACTTCCAGCAGACTATGGACTTGAATCCCAAACTTCATTAACATTCCTTAACTTTCTACCATTTAATGTTCTTCTTCATAAACAATTTAATGTGTTTAATGCATAGATTTATGAATATTATGCATGTGATGTGGTGTTTCTAAGCTATAGATGATCAAAGGTTCAGGCCTATTGGAATGCTATAATTTTCACCGTGGGGCAGAGTTGACGAGATGAGCAAACAGCATTATCCATAGAATGTTAGAATACAATTCTGTTGTGATATGCTATAAACTTGATATCAGGTTTTTTGCATGAGTAAAAAATATAGAAGTATAGCATTCTTCCATATGCAGGTGATTCCTTGCATTCACATTTGATTAGATCAGGTTCTTTAGTTTCATAATGAACTTCTGAGCATTCTAAATGTACATTTTCAAATTGATTCTTAATGGATACTACTTACTCCAATTTATTCCAAACGCTGGAACTGAAAGTTCTATTCATTTCTCAGCATGGTACGCGACTGATTATTTACACCAGCAATTGCAAAGTGTCTTACTTTATATATAAAACCAAACATTATTATTATGGGGACTGACACCAATGGATGTGAATGTTATTGGTGAGAAATAAGAGACTGTAGATGCTGGAATCATAAGTATTCCACAAATGGCAGGAGGAACTCATCAGGTCAGGCAACATAAACAGTTGACGTTTTGACTCAGGACGCTTCTTCAGTCTGAATTCCTGCAGCAGCTTGCTGAATGCTATCATTTCTTGATTTGCAGTTCACTTAGGTCTAGTAGTTGGATAACACAGGCTTTGGACACCTTTAATGATACTCTTACCTTCTGCAGCCAATGCAATATTCAGTTAATGACAGATTGTGGATGTCTTCTCTGTATCCATAGATCTGCTCCACGTCCCCTCCTCCTCAAAGAATAGAGTTTCCCTGATCCTTACCTTTCACCCGTTCAGCCTCCACATCCTTCCCTGACATTTCAGCCACCTGCAGTGTGATCCCACCATGGGTCACATCTTCCCATCCCTATCCCTTTCCTCTTTCCATAGAGACCACCCCCCCCCCCCCCCCCCAGACCACTCTCCCCAACCCCAGTGTGCACCAATTTCTCCCACTATCCTACCTTCCTTGTCCCCCTCTAGGTCCTTTATATCTATATCTCTCCCTTTGGATTTACATTTCACTTCTCTTTCACTTCTGCTGACATCCATTTGTCTCATTGTCACATTTTTGCTTCCTTTTCATCTCTACCATTTATCCACTGATTTACCAATCCACCACCTTCCCCCTCACCTGTATCCACCTATAATTTCCCAGGCATTGTCCCGCCTCCACTTCTTTCCCAGGTTTCTAGTCCCTACCGTGATCATCTGATGAATGGTCCCGACCCAAAACATCATCTGTCCATGTCCTTCAGAGATGCTGCCTTACTCCAACACTTCATGCTGTCCATTGTGTCCTTGATTGGTCCAAAAAGTCCAAACATTTTTTTGTCATTGTTGTAATTCTTTAGCAGGTAGACGTCAGGCAATCTTTTTGAATTTGTCAGAACACAGTCTATTCATATTCATTGTTAACCACATATCAGATTAAGAACATGGAAGATGGATACACAATTAGGTAATTCGATGCTTTGGTGGAAAATACTTGTGATAAATAAAAATAAAATGGAAAGGAGTATGGTGAAGAAAGTTATATTGCAATAATTGTTTTCTGAATACAGCCAACTTCACCATAACAAGTCTTCTAATTTAATCAGCATTTGTTAGGTGTCTCACTCAAGCCATTTACAAATGTAACAACTTGTGGGTTTCATACACTTTTGATTGCAAATGAGTTTGCTTGAGGTATGTGCTAAATGTAATATGATTGTGAGAAAAGATTAATTAGATTAAGCAACTGCATTTAAATTGCTGACTGGATTTTCCAAACAAAGTAATTTCTTGAAAGTAAGTTTTAACTCATTAAAGTGCAAGGCAATTTTGCCCATTTGCAATCTACAGGAATACACTCAAAATGTACAGAAGTAACATTGAATATCGCCCCAATTATCATTGATTGAGGTAAACATTTACCCAGGATCTCATTTCTATTCTGACTTCCAATGGAATCAGCTTAAGACCTCTTACTATCTAAACACCATTACAGAATACCACTGTCAAACTCAAATCTCCAAAGGCCACAGTGAATGACAAGGGATTAGTGGATGAAATAGTTATGATTATTGCTTACTGCCATATAGGAGGAGTGCAGAGTTTTTTTAAAGAAAATATCTTTGCCCCATTCCACTCATAAAGATGTTAATTCAAGCTGAATTGATGAAATATGTTTCCGTGGGGACCAGCCATCTATCTTTATTTTAGTTAAGCCCATTTTTGACCGGGATAGCTTTTACTGCCAAGCCAAGCCTCAAAACTGCTGGCATAAAGCACACATCTATTCCAAGGGCACAGGCATCTTTACCATGACGACTGGCAAGATAAGGATAGCAAATGGATGTTCCATTGTCTGCCACCATCTGTAATAGCAGGTGGCCACAAAACCAGGGCTGTTGGCAGAACACAGAGTGCAGTCAGGGAGATGAGAAGCAGTAGCTGGTTGCAGCTGCCTTCACTATTCTTACATTGCCTGAACCTAAATCATTTTTATATCTGTCTTTTGTGTTATCCCCCACTGTACAACTAATTTATAGCACAGACATTCAATAGCATACACTTAACCCTATAGGCCAATAAAATTGTAATCCTACAGCCACAAAGACATGATGTGATTCCCACATGATGAATTTGAGCATTTTATCTCAGATAATGGAAGCCCTCAGAAAAATGGTAAATAAGCAGTAAGTTTATCATCGCTATTTTAAGTCCAATACCAACCTATTTTTTCGCTGATGAGGGAAATTAAACCTCTCCTTGTACATCGATAAGCTATTTATGGATAAGGACACCAAAGCTCAGTAAAGATATGCTAGCACCTATGTACAATCCTGCAAGCTTCATTGTTAGGTGAACAGTGTGGGTTCACATTGCTTGATGCTGTCAACATTTCAGGCAGCTTCCTCAGAGAGTCTTGCATTTGAGGTCAATGGCTTTTATCAGACTGCAGTGGAATCCTGATTCACCTTGTACACCTCTCACTTTTGGGAAATGTCCTGAAGAGCTAACAAATGAAATTTGTCAGAAGGCCAAAGGAGGATACATTTGGCCAGATGATCCAGATGCTTCTTTAAATAATTAGGCTTTAGGCAGAGTCTGAAATAAATGGGAGGAAGGTGGAAAGCTGCAGGGGGAGATTTCCTGACCTTGACAGCTGAAGCCATGGTTGCCAATGATACAGGTCCAGACGTTCTGGTCCATTTGCTACCATTCTCCTGTCACAATGTCCCAGATCAACCAACCTAGTGTCAAATGGGCACCGATCCAAGGACTTCATGGTTTTATGAATCAATTATATCCAGAGTTATTGTGTTACTGAAAAAACCACAACATAAGGGTGGCACAGTGGTGCAGCGGTAGAGTTGCTGCCTTACAGCACCAGAGACCAATGTTTTATCCTGACTATGGGTATTGTCTGTGTGGAAATTGTATGTTCTCCATCTTTACGTGCGTGGGTTTTCTCCAGGAGCTCCGGTTTTCTCCCACACTCCAAAGATGTACAGGTTTGTAGGTTAATTGGCTTGGTAAAATTGCAAATTGTCCCTAGTGTGTGTAGGATAGTGTTAATCGCTGGTCAGCACAGGCTCGGTGGGTCAAAGGACCTGTTTCCGTGTTGTATCTCTGAACTATACTAAACTAATAATTAAGTCTTAGTAATTTATATCAGTTTAGAAAAATCCACAGAAAGTTTCCAACAAAAACTAAAAATAACTATGTTGAAGGTGTGCAGAATATAATAGTGCACTAGAATTATTATGAAAAAATAATAAGAATTGTAATTAGAAGCTGAATTTCTGAACAATTAGCAAGAAAATGTGCAGGAGGTCAGAAGTCTGTGGAAAGAGAAACATTAACATATTGATTACAGCATTTTCTGTTTATGTTTCAGCTTTCTGTCATCTGCCATATTTTGCTTTTCCTATTTTCGTAGCAGAGCATTGGAAGGTAGTGCAGGGCTCAATATATGTTTGTAAAAGTTCTCTATTGTATTATAGAGCACAGAAGCCTGAGACATCTCCTTGGTAAAGTAATTCAGTTGAACTCACTCGTCCCCTTTTTCCCCATAATTCTTTAAAAATACTTTTTCTACTTTAGGTGTGATTTTACGATTTTAAATCTCTTTCAAATATTGTTAATGAATCTATTTCCATCACCATTTCAGCTAGTGTTACCCAGATCATAGCTATATTGTTAAAAAACAAGTTTCCACGTGTCACTCTGATTCTTTTATCAATTACACTAAATCTGTACCACCTAGTTGCGTTGGAAGCATTTCAGTGAAGCTTTACAGGATTGCTACAGGTTGTCTTGAAAGGTTTAACTACATCTGCTGGAGTTTAGAAAAATGAAAAGTGATTTAATGGAAACGTACGATCCTAAGTAAATTTGACAGGGTGGACGTGGAAAGAATGCTTCCTCTCAAGGGAAAATCTAGAACTAGAGGTTACTTTTAAAAATAAAGATTGGCCCATTTAAAAGAGAAATGAGATTACTTTTTTTCCTTCTCAGAGAGTTGGGAGTCTTATGAACTGTCTATCTCAAGGGCAGTTTTAGTGGACCCATTGAATATCATGGAACTAATAATTACATAACAGCAGGCTGCCCAGAAGAGAGGGGTAAGGAGTTAACAAAGTCAATTTCAACAGAATAAGCACTTGCATATTTAAATCCAGTAGTTAGAAAAATCTGACATTGTGGCATTCAGCAATGCACACTATCCAAACACAAATGGTGTGCAGTTCTTACAGAAACACCCTCAGTTGCCAGGAGCTGAGTCATTATGACAAATGAGCAAAAGCAATGTGAAATTTCCAATCACACAGGAAATGTATGCCAGATTTTTATTCCTGCTACATTTACAATGACTTTTAATCAAGTAATCAACTATTAAAATGAAATAACCTCAATCAATCTTACAATTAACACTTTCAATTTCAGCTAACCAAGGTTTTATTTGTTCATAAATGTAAAATTATTGCATCCATCTTTTTCATGTTTGCTTCATTCTTGGTGTTTTCGTCATTATCCAGCAGCAAAGCAGAAATCAAACCAAGACAACACTACCAAGTTATTTCTGAAAGGTCAATGGAAAGTAGGGACATTTAAGTGCCAGATTCATTATTAACATGGTTGGACATGAGACTAGGGTCTTGTGGCTTGAAGTGTAGTGTACAGACCACCTTGGCAGGGCGAGAACAAGAATGGGCATGGTCAGTCTTAAGTGAGGAGAAGGGAAGAGAGGATGGCCTTTGTTTAGTAGGTTGCTCAGTC
The DNA here is from genome assembly GCF_010909765.2 of Amblyraja radiata. Taxonomy (NCBI): domain Eukaryota; kingdom Metazoa; phylum Chordata; class Chondrichthyes; order Rajiformes; family Rajidae; genus Amblyraja; species Amblyraja radiata. Next base: position 24,708,255 of record NC_045967.1, read on the forward strand.
AATGGCTACATGGGGTGTGAGAAGGGGTGCTGGAAGGAAGTGGCTGAGCTGTGAGAGAGATGGTGTCTGATGGGCTGAATTTGGTCAGGTTATTTTAATAGGCAATATGGTATTGGGCATTTAGAAAATTCTAGGTTGGGGAGGGAGTCAGGGGCATGGATGAGCTGTGCAGCAAGGAGACTGGGTGATGGTTTTGAGTGCAGATTCAGACTTTATATTTAGGATAGGTACAGACTTAAGCCATTTGAGGTGTGATACTCTGCATTAATGGGCTGTGGGTTGGAGAACTATGTTGCGGGACTAAGGCTGCATTGGATTAAAAGAGGGAAATCTTCTGTGGTTTTTCCTCATGATTGAAAACAATTGTACATGTGACAAGAAAAAATGACCACTTCTGGTGGTAATTTCCTGTGCAACTAGAAACTTCACCTTGCCTGAGTTATGATTGACACGGGATGTTTTGGGAAGTCAGAGTATGCCGTGGAAGTGGACATGGATTTGGGCTTTGTCAGGAAGGTACTCATACCTTGACCGCATTGGCATTGAAGGGATGAGAAATGTTAGAAAGCCATGGACTTGGGCTGCATTGGGCAATGGTGTGCAGTTGGTGCATCTAAATTAGGCTTGATTCTGTACTACAAATTCCATGCTAGTTGCAACTGAAATGGTGCTCAGAACATTCATGTAATATACTGAGTCAGCAACTCCAGGGTGGCACGGTGGCGCAGCAGTAGAGTTCCTGCCTTTCAGCGCTTGCAGCGCCGGAGACTCAGGTTCGATCCTGACAATGGGTGCTGTCTGTCTGGAGTTTGTACATTCTCCCCATGCCCGCCTGGGTCTTCTCTGAGATCTTCAGTTTCCTTCCACACTCCAAAGACGTACAAGTATGTAGGTTAATTGGCTTGATATAAGTGTAAATTGTCCCCAGTGTATGTAAGATTGCTGTTCAACGCGGACTTGGTGGGCCAAAGGGCCTGTTTCCACACTGTATCACTAAACTAAGCAACTAAGCCAGATGCACCAGAGTCAAACCTGAGTTTGCCTCTGATTCCACAAGTCAATGCACAGGTGCAGAAGTCAGAGTTAGCTCGAAATATTGGAGATATTTTAGAATAGCTAAAATGTTGACAATTTTGACAGAAAGCAAAATGTCCTGAGCATTGCACTGCATTATCTAATCCCAATGTATATTGCCACCCAACTGAGGAGTGTGATGGGCCAGAAAGATTGTTTGACCAGAGATGTGCACTCATGTAGTGTGTCCACCAGAGCAGATCCATCTATATCTACCCCATGCATCTGGCACCAATGCACATTTGCGTATTTGACATCAACTGTTCAGCTCTCAACCGATTATTAAGCTTAGTGTTGTGTATTTTAATTCTTTGCCCAGAATATTATCATGTGAAATATCACAGAATTTGCTGGAAATACACAGGAGGCCCAGTAGCACCTACGGAAAAAGAAGTAAGTTAATTATTCAAGTTGATGCCCTTTCAATAAATCTGACTCACAATTTTGCAATTGCAGCAAATTCCAGATTAAAGTTCTGGACCTAAACTCTTAAAAAAAGGGAAATTCCATCCAAACATAAATTTGCCTAATAATACATATGGATTTTGTTTTGTAGCAAACGGAATTCGTGATTTTGTGGTTGATGATTGATATCAACAAAATTCAATAGTATTGATGCATTAAAATAAACCTTTGCTCCTCTGTTTTTTCACTTGACAGCAGATTGTTGTGTACTAAATATTTTGTGCAATGACAGCATTGTTTTCCTTTGCATAATTGACACAATCTTTTACAAGTAACCACAAGAACCCCCTGAGAGTATTTCAATATTCACAGTGGGTGTCCACAGCGAAGAACGTGAAACTACTTATATATACCAAGTATTGAAAGAAGCTTATAGGAGATCAGTGTGGGATATTTTAACAACAATTTGCCTTCATGGTTAAAAAGGGATCAAATTAATAATGCAAGGATTGAGGTATAGCAATATTTTACACAAAATATTTATCACAATCCATTCTGTATGAAGTAAATCTCTAGTTGTTTTAGTCAGGCAGAAAGACTGAGAGATATGTACCCTATTCAAAACAGCATTGAGCATCTTATCCACAATATGAAAACTGATGCGGAGGGACTCGTCTCTGCAGAAAGCGTAAAGGGCTGGAGATGGGAAGATGTGACTGGTGCTGGCATTATGTTGGAGGTGGCAAAGACGTCTCAAAATGATATGTTGGATGTGGAGGCTAGTGGGGTGAATGGTAAGGACCAGAGGAACTCTATCCTTTTTCTGGTGGAGGGGAAGTGAGAGCAGAAATATGGGACACAGTGAAGACGTGGGTGGGGATCCATCTACGACAAAGGTGGGAAAGCCATGTTTACTAAAGAAACAGGACATCCTAGAGTGGAAGGTCTTAACTTGGGAGACAGAGAAATTAAGAGCAAAGGATGACAATGGAATGTTATGTTGCAACTTTAAAGACACTAACTAGATACAATTTGGTATATTGTGTGCAGTTCCAGTCCTATAAGAAGAATGTAGTTATGGTAGAGACTGGAGAGAAGATTCCCCTGGAATGGAGGACTTTAGTTATGGTGAGAAGTTGGATCGGCTGAGCTTGCTGTCCCTGGAGTGACAGAGGCTGAGAGGTGATCTGATAGAAATATATAAAATTAAAAAATGCACAGATATGGTAGATAGTCAGAATCTTTTTCCCATGGTAGGGATATCAAAACAGCATGGTTTTAAGTTGAGAGTAAGGAGTTTTATACATGGATTTGAGGATTTTTGTAAATAGAGAGTGTGGTTGATGTCTGGAACTTGCTGCCAGAGGAGATGGTGGCATCAGGTACAGTCTCTTGAATAGGCAAGTCATATAATATAACTAGCCTAATGTGGGCAAATCAAACTGGTGTAAAAAGGGCAAAAAGGTGGCATAAACAAGGATAATGGCAAAATAGCCCATTTTGTGTCTTTGTGATTTTACCAAGAATTAAAGGTGTTTATTTGTCATGTGCACCAGATATGACCAGAACAATGATATTTGTCCTTGCTGCAGCTTTACGGACACATGTATATAACACTGTGACTCTCCGATGGACTAATATTTGTTGGGTGAGAATATCAAAGGCTCAGAAGTGGATGCATAGAGTGGAGGGGCTGATCATCCATATTTCAATGGAATAACAAAGCAGGCTTGACTGCATGGTCTATTACTTCTCCTGATACAGAGACAGCTACCTAGCTAAGTTCCAGACCAAAACAGATGTTGCAGTTTAAAGGAAATAGCTTTTAATTTTTCTAATCAGCTTTTTTAAAACAGAGTTTGAACATATTTAATGCTGGAAAATTCAGCTCCTATATCAAATACCCAAACCATTTTTCACGATGTCTAAAGATTTCTTATGGGAATATCCAGCTACTTCAAACTAATTTGCCTCAGTAGATGAAGTTTAGTGATGTTGTACATGAGCATATGAGTAGAACTGCCCAACTCTGAACATTTCCATTGTCTTTGGGACATGAACAATTGTACTGGACAAGTAAAAATCTAAAATGCCAGCAGAGAATAATCTCATGTTTGACATTGAATCTAACACTATATCTGATATCACCTGAGCATCACCATATAGTCATTTTAGGGGAATTATGTGATTGAAGATTCAGATGGGATTCGGGTCTGTTTCAAGTGGCAAAAGTTTATAATACAGGTAGTTTGATAAGTATATTTCTATTTCAGTGGTGGTGAGAAGCTATGCGTGTGTCCCAGACAACTTCTCCACAGAACAAAGGAAATCATCTATTATTGTGAGCCGTTTTGCAGTTCATCGCAGCTGGCTATGGGCCAATAATATTAACAATTAATTACATACATTGCATGCAAACCAAATCAGGTGTGCAAATGGGTGTAAGGAACCAGTTTATGAACAGATGTTAGACAGCTAAGGACCATCCCATGCTGCTTACAAGACACCCTCTTCATTGTCTCAGAAAAAGAACATGCACCCCTGCTCTCTATGGCGTTGTGTAGCTGCTCAAACTGTCTCAGTGCAGATAATGCAGCCATGCTGATCAGTTCTGTCTCTAAGACCTCAGAAATCTAATGTGGTTAAATTGCTGCTATACAGAGTCAGTCCTCAATTCTGCACCAGGCAGTGCGACTATTCTCCATTTTGTAACATGTTTACTTATGCATTGCTATTTGTCAAATTGATGCCGTGCTGCTTTCGCCTTGGCCGCCAGTAAAGATCCATTCAAAACAAATAGTACCCCTAACTGAGATATCTGAAGTGTAAACACCTCAGCAACACTCTGAACCGTACCAATAAGACTGACAAGCCACAGAAGTGCCAAAATACCATACAAAAAAAAAGTGAAATAAAATAAGCCACACTCATTCATCGATCATTCAAGTTGGACTTACAGTATGATTACTTAGTTTGCCTACTTTCACTCGCAGTCAAAAACTGCAATAATTATTTTTGGGCTGTCCAGATTAAGAATATGAATTTCTGGTGGGTAAATATGGATCATGAACCGACATGGTTAAATATTGAAAAGGAAGACTGTCTACCTTTCAATGTGGGTTCGATAATTTTTGCACCAACGGAAGTACAAAAAAAAAATTATAAAGACAACCTAATAATATATAATAATAGACGTATTTGGAAACAAATAGTTAAGACTCTACATTTGGATAATCTCTCATTTAGATTACCAATTATGAATAACCCATTGTTTAAACCTGCTATATTAGATGGAGGGTTTAAACAATGGGATGATTTAGGAATTACAAGGATAGAACACCTTTATAGAAAAGGAAAATTTCTCTTATTCCAGGAATTACAAGATATTTATGGATTGTCTCCACAACATTTGTTTAGGTATTTACAAATTAGAGATTATATTAAATCCAATACACAAGATTATAAAAATAAAGAAGCAGGACTGTTAGACGAACTGTTTAATTTATATCCAAATACAGAAAAATTAATAGCCTATATATATAACATCATTTTGGATAAGGAGAATCCAATAACGGAAATATATCGTCAAGCATGGGAAAATGAAATGGGATTGGCTATAACAAAAGAAAACTGGGAAGAAAGTCTACAACGAATACACCGGTGTTCATTAAACGCCAGACATATATTGATACAATTTAAAGTATTATATAGGTTACATTATTCGAAAACTAAATGAAATAGTATTTTTCCGAATCTCTCCGCTATTTGTGATAAGTGCAAGAAAGCAGAGGCAAATTTAATACATAGTTTCGTTACATGTCCTAAATTGAATTATTACTGGACAGAAATTTTTTAAGTTATTTCTGAAGTCATCAAAGTTAAATTGGACCCTAACCCAAAGCTAATAATATTTGGAATTCCGGATTTACATCTATCACTTACAGTAAATCAAAGAAATTTCTTTGATTACTGTTTGATAATTGGGAAAAAAATCATATTGAAATTTTGGAAGGGAACATTATCCCCCACAACCAAAATGTGGGCAGCAGAGATGATGGAGACGTTACATCTGGAAAGAATTAGATTTGTCCTATTGGACAAGTATAATTCTTTTGAACAGATATGGTCTCCATATATACAGTATTTAGAGAAGTAGCTGTTCTTGGCAACACAGCTCGGCGTGCACCCTGCAGGATTTGGTGAGAATAATTCATTTTTATATTGGAATTAACATATATGTCTTTATTGATACTATCACTTGTAGTAGTGTTATTAACAATACATATTGTGGTTTTTCATTTTTTTTTTTTTTTTTTCGTTTCTCTTTTCTTTCTTATATATAATCAATTTATTATTTAATCACTTTCTTAATGATTTATAACTGTTCTATTCTTTTTCTATCATTATTTCTAAAAAAAAATAGTAGATAAGTATTATTAGTGTTTTACTTAATGCAAATTGAATTAATTTGATATAAAGTTGTTTGAAGCATTGTAATTGATTACCTTTAATAAAAAATATTAAAAAAAAAAAAAAAACTGCAATAAACTCAAAACTAAACACATTGATTACAAGCATCACATTGGTATAATCCAACTTGTCCAAAGCAGATTTCATCTCTACCAAAATGTTGTAACAAGGAATTGCAGATGCTGGTTTAAACAGGTCTGAAGAAGGGTCAGGACTAGAAAAGTAATCTATCCATATTCTCCAGAGATACTGGCTGACTCGCTGAGTCCTTTTAGGGCATGGCTGCAACAGTTCTATCATTTTTTCTTGATAAATCTTAATATTTCCTGACAACATCAGGGGTCCCATCATGTCACTTTTTCTCACAGAGAGTGGTGAGTATGTGGAATTCTCTGCCTCAGAGGGCAGTGGAGGCAGATTCGCTGGATGCTTTCAAGAGAGAGCTAGATAGGGCTCTTTAAAATAGTGGAGTCAGGGGATATGGGGAGAAGGCAGGAATGGGGTACTGATTGGGGATGATCAGCCATGATCACATTGAATGGCGGTGCTGGCTCGAAGGGCCAAATGGCCTACTCCTGCACCTATTGTCTATTGTTTATTGTCTATTGTCTATGCTGCTTTTCAGAGCTATCCCATCAATTCTATCCAATTTCTATAAATTGTCTGAAACCTATTTTGTTTCACATACCTATCAAGTCCATTATCTCATCCACAAGCAAATTACACACAAGGCAATTTATAACAAACACAATTGAATATGAGCATGGATATGAATATAACCTATGACTGCACATCTCCTCCAACAAACTTCTCAAGGGAGTGGAGCAAATCTTCAGAATGAATGGGCATCTGTTCAAGCTACAATGACTATCTTAGGTAATCAGAACTTGAAGCTGTAGTATGCAAAATATACTTATAGAAGCTATAGAAGTGGATACAATTATCCAATTACATTATGATGTTTAAAATACATTTGGACAGATATATGTATAGGAAGGTTTTAGAGCCAAAAGGCCAAATCCAAGCAAATAGGACTAGTCCAAAATGACAGCATAGTCAGCATCGACAAGGTGGACCAAAGGCTTGTATCTGTGCTGAACATCTTTACATCTATTTCTGTGTTCTCAAACCTCAAGCTCCAAATTAGCATCAGCTCATTCAATGAATTATATGAAAGATTGGTTAACTCTCATCATCTGCCAAGCAAAGGTCCTCTACTAACCTGTGCTATTTGATACTGCCCTGCAACACCGGGTAATTTTGACCATGTCCCAGGAGCCATCTCTCGGCAACAGCAAACATCATTAGATTCAATGTGCCAATATAGCCCTCAGTCAATTGAGGAAAAGGGTGTTTGAAGATCAAGACTTCAGATCTGTCACAATACTCATGGTGAGAAGGGATGGGTGACGTTTCAGGTCGAGACCCTTAACGTCACCCATTCCTTCTCACCAGAGATGCTGCCTGTCCTGCTGAGTTACTCCAGCATTTTGTGTCTACCTTTGATTTAAACCAGCATCTGCAGTTCTTTCCTACACAATGCTCATGGTCTATGGGGCAGCACTGATTTCTGCTCTTCTATTAGCTTCAGGGATCTAGACTACCCATAGTATATACCTGGAAATCACAATTCTCCAAAATTGTTGGAATGTCCATATTTTCTCCCAGGCCAACATCTCCAGCACTAAGGCCCTTGTTATACTGAATATGCTACAATAGCAGGTACAATTGTTCACATGTTTGACACCAGATTCTGAAAACAAACATTATTCTGAGCTCTGTCTTGGGAAGAGATTACCAGTTCGACAATAGGAAAAGATTTGAAGAAATGCATCATCCTCTTTGACCTCTGGGAATCCAAGGGACAATTACTACTTTTAAAAACCACTTAGGCAAGCATATGATTAGGAGCGATTTGGGGGATATGGGCCAGACACAGGCAGGTGGGACTAGCTTGGGTGGGTAGCTTTGTCTGCATGGACTAGTTGGGACAAAATATCTGTTTCCATGCTGTATGACTCTATGAGAGAAGGGATGCACCATCCACAAATGATGCTCCTGCCCATGATTTCAAGTAAACTGCCCCATCTGTGGCTGAGTCCAGGTTTCCAGATTGATCTCAGTAGTTATAACAGAACCCGCAAAGGAGGAATGAAAGCAAGTAATCTTCAAAGCCAATGGACTGCCTAAGAAAAAAGGTGATGGTTGAAGGTTAGATTGAATAGGTTGTTTCTATGCTGCAATTGCCATGTAAAACTTAAGGTGCTAGCAAAATGCAACTCAATGAAAAAAAAAGAAGTTTAAAACACGTTCTGGATATAATCTCTTCTCAAATTGTCCCCCTACTGACTGACACTTTCTAGTTTGAACACAGTGGAAATTAGGAAATAACCACTCTGCACAAAACATATGAAATTGAGTGAAGCCATCACTAAGGTTGTTTTTCAAACTCCAAACCTGGCCAATTCACAATAGGATCTCTCTCATTGTCTGAAATACATTTTGCACACATGTTGCATCGTTGCATCGTTTGCTATTGTGTCTTCAAAGCAAGGCTCCAGACTTCACCAAATCTGCCATAACAAGTCAACAGTGAATTTTGGAAGATAAACCCTGAAACTTCAGTACAAACTATGAGTGTAATATTGAATTCTGGAGGCAAATAAAACTTCTTAATGCTCCTGGGACCGAAAAACTGTGCGGATATAACCATGAATCATTTAGTACACACAGCAAGCTGATGACATGGATAGACAAAATAAAACAGGTTTTGTGAATAAATGTCAAGATGATAAAAAGTTCTCAACATTCATTCGTAACACTCACATGGTTTCACTAACCCTTCAGTGCTACAGCTTGCTTGCTATAGGAAAAAAAAAATCTGAAATGAGACAAAAATATTTGTGAAATAAACTATTTTTGAACCTTAACATTTGTAATCCCTTTCTTGAAAAAAAACCCAGTTGAGATAACATTACAGACACCAAGGTCAGCATGAAAGCAGAAAATACAAATGGCCTTCTTGAAGTAATTGCAGAGGTATGCAATCATTTCAGAGGTATGTTAGCATAGTATCAGATCCTCAAACAGAAGCACTCAAACAGTGATTACAAGTAGTCATAAGAGTGAAATTGAGATGAAAAATAAGATTTAATGATCTGAAAAGAATGCAATTCAGACACAAGAACCATATACATGAAAGATTCAATCATAGTGACAGCGGGCACATCAACAGATATACTGAGAGCACTGCTTCCTCAGCTACAAGCTAATAAGCATCAACTATATATGGTTCAAAAAGCTTCAGTAAAATACAGCCAGCAAGATAACCTTCACTGAGATATCACCAGTAAGGTAACATTCAGTAAGATACAGCTAGTATGACAAATAAATAAATACCCCATGGTGTTTCATTAATATAATTGCAGAAGATAAATGGACATTGAGACAGATCATAAACCACTGGAAGTTATACATTAGCTCAAAACAAGTTTAATTTGGGATTGCAGAGGGTGATAACTGTGTCCATGTGAGTTTCAAAAACGTCTAGTTACATAGGGCCTTCTCATCTCAAAATGCTTTAATGCAATGAAATCGTTTCTTGTTTGAAATATGATTGCTATATGAAGTATCAGCCAATTAGTGAGTTATGGACAGAAGGCTAAAGGGCCTGTCCCACTGTACGAGGTAATTCAAGAGTTCTCCCGAGTTCTCCCCAGATTCGAGCTCGTGTAATGTACGTAGCGGATACGTAGGAGCTCGTGGATGTCACGTAGTGGCTTGTACGAGTAACGGTAGGTACTCAAGAAATCCGGTAAATCCGTTTTTTCAACACTGTGAAAAATGTCCATGAGTAAAAAAATACTCATGATGAAAAAAATTGCTACTTTTTACCTGTACGAGCCCCTACGTACCCGCTACGTACATTACACGAGCTCGAATCAGGGGAGAACTCGGGATAACTCTTGAATTACCTTGTGCAGTGGGACAGGCCCTTAAAGGTGCAGGGTAAATTACATAGCAAATAAATAAGAGAAAAATATAGCACTAACGCAACGCCTTAAATTCTAATGAATAATCAGAATAAAACAATAAATATATTACTGATTGTGAACAGAGTTAATTAGCTTTTTTGCACATCAGACGATTGTAGAGGTAATTTCTTTTCCCTTGAATGTTAAAGTAGGTGATTAGACTCTGCCTTGAAGGAGATGGTCATTGTGCAGTACTTCTGTAGAGCTAGTGACACTTGCCACTTATCACCTAATACCTGGATTTTGTCCAGTTCTAGCTGCTTCCTTTGCTGAAGAGATGAGCATGGAATTGAATGACCATCAACAAACATTTCCACTCCTGACATAAAGAAAGTAAGGTCATTGATGAGGCAAGTGAAGGATCAGGCTTAGATCACTACGCTGATATAATCTTCAATGATGTCTTGGCATTTGAATGATTGATCTCCAATGTGTTGTGGTTCACTTTCTCTTGAACAGACAAAAACGCAAATAAAATCAGTAATCAAGTAATACAATCTTTATTTCGCCAGGTATGTGTGGTAATGACTCTTACAGTATGTAATATACAGACTTATAGAGCAAGGGTAAGAGCTTAGAGTCTGAACATCCTCTAAATGTTTATATTATAGAGGAGACATTCATGAAGGTATACTTGTTATCTCGCTTGTTATTCAAAAAAGCACATAAACATCTTTGTTAGCCTTGTTAGTTTAATAGGAGCACGCGTAAGAGCTTTCTGCTGGCTTTGCAATTAAGGGTAAGTGCTTTCTGCTGGCTTTGCAACAAAATGGTCACAAGCAGTTAACAATAAAAAAAATAGAGCGATGATTAATAAAACGATAGCCATAGTGTAATATAGTATACCAAAGACCATCAAGCCAACTGAATGGCCAGCATCTTCCATTTACTTCATTGTACCCATGCATGTCACTGTCAACCTTATGGATTTTCTCAATTTCTTGGGAAATGTGGGTAGCAAGGTCATTTATATTAGAGGATTCATCAGGGATCTAGGCACAACATTCATCTTATTATAATCCAGGTTCCTCTTTGTTGATCTTTATAATCAATACTTATTTTAAAGTAAGAACGTTTTTTAATATACAATAGTTGTAAAACAGTTAATACGATTACGTACAAAGATTATCAAGAATTGAGAATGGAGCTGTCAACTATCTTTATGCATAGCTTATAAAAAAATGAAGTAATATTCAGAATTCATACGTTTCAGCCTGTTACCGTTAACTCTTATTCAAATACCCCCCTTTAATTGCTTCATGCCAATTATCCATGACTGTGGGATCTGCAGATTAGTTTTTAGCTTCTTTAAGAGATTAACATCCATAAATTACAAGATACCATGAACTAGAAGCATTATATGTCTGATTGTAATTTGGTTTGAATCTGTCCTTGAGCTCATAAAGGATTATGGCACAAACCCAAAATCCTAATCAGATAAAGAAGCTTGTTTACTGCAATGTATTCATACATATTCATGTGTATGTTGATGAGTTGGTGTTCAAAATAAGCAGGGAATGTTGGGTAATAAACCTCTCTCTCGTGATCCAGGCAACCAGCGTGTAAGTTGTTATTCATTCTGTCGTTCGGAATATAACAAAATTGGCGACGAGGATGGGATAGAGTTTGTGAACTCATCCTTTAAATACAGTGTAGGACTGTTTTGCAACATGCAATATTGTTTAACATTTTAAACAGTAAGTACGGAGTTGTGTCACAGTTGTTTGCGAGCTGGACACGATAGGCCGCAGATCCTTCTATGCAGGGGACTGTAGTTTAAAACAGCAGCGGGACAAATCGTCGAGAGTTTGTCAAGCTATCTCTACGTGGCAAGATGCCATCCTTGGGATTGTATAAGATTTTTTTTGTCGAGTTCTTCAAGCTGAATAGCCTTTGTACAGCTACGTTTTAGGTGAATTGTTACAGCAGAACAGACAGGAAATCAGGGTTTTTCAACGGACTTTAAAAAAAAAAGAGAACAATACGATGGCAGCGTCCACGGGCTACATCGGAAACCTTGGCACTTTTGACAAGAGTAGAGAGACGTTCAGCTCCGAAATGGAGAGAGCGAAGATGTTTTTCACGGCAAACAACATAATGGACATTAGTGGTGAAGGAGAGGTAGTGACTGAAATTAATAAGGCCATTTGCAAACGCATGAAAGCGATTCTGTTTATGGAGATTGGTCCTGAAGTGTATGGCACACTCGTAAATCTCCTTGCGCCCATAAAGGCAAATGATGTGCCATTCAATGACATTATGAAGAAGTTGGAGGAGCACTTCAACCCAAAGCCTCTGGATATTGCAAAAAAGCTATAAATTCGGCACTAGAAACCAGAAGCAGAATGAAACAATCAATGAGTACATTGTTGCCTTGAAAAACGTAACTTTGCACTGTAACTTTGGAACCTTTCTCGGACGCGCACTACGTGACAGATTTGTTTGTGGTCTAGTGGATGAATGAATTCAGTCCAAACTCATGAACACTCCAGATCTTACATTTGAGAAAGCATGCAAGATTGCTACCACAATGGAGATGGCAACAAAGAATGCTCGCGCGTTTCGTCCATCAGTGGCCGTTTACAGTCACAAGGCTGTGTCTATGGCCAAACCACGAGGCACTAAACCAAAACCAAAGTATGGCGGGGAGCCGAGTTCAGTCAGTTGTTATTGTTGCAACGGTAATCACGCATCCCAATTTTGTCAGTTCAAAATGCCCAAGTGCTATACCTGCCAGAAGAAATGCCATATCGCCTCAGCCTGGTGGGCCAAGTTTAAAGCAGGAAACCAACAAACTGCATGAAACAAGGAACAACACCAGAATGGAGTTCACAACTTGGAGATGAACCCAGATGGAAATGAACTTGTGTTGTACAACATTTATGCAACCAACATCAATAAGCCTACAACCAGCCAAGGCAAGGATTTTCGAACTAAACTATTGATAAATGAACATTTAAACGATATGTGTATTGACACGGCAGCAGATTGTTCGGTCATGAGCAAAGACCTGTACGAAACAAAATTCCACAGATACCAACCATTGTTTGAGATTAAGGTCAAGCTGAGAACCTACTCGGGCAAAGTTTTGGAGATATGTTGACCTTCATAATAAGAGGATTTCAGTATAGGAGTAAAGAGGTTTTTCTGCAGTTGTATACGGCTCTGGTAAGACCACATCTGGAGTATTGTGTACAGTTTTGGTCTCCTAATTTGAGGAAGGACATCCTTGTGATTGAAGCAGTGCAGCGTAGGTTCACGAGATTGATCCCTGGGATGGCAGGACTGTCATATGATGAAAGATTGAAAAGACTAGGCTTGTATTCACTGCAGTTTAGAAGGATGAGGGGATATCTTATAGAAACATATAAAATTATAAAAGGACTGGACAAGCTAGATGCAGGAAAAATTTTCCCAATGTTGGGTGAGTCCCGAACCAGGGGCCACAGTCTTAGAATAAAGGGGAGGTCATTTAAGACTGAGGTGAGAAAAAACATTTTCACCCAGAGAGTTGTGAATTTATGGAATTCCCTGCCACAGAGGGCAGTGGAGGTCAAGTCACTGGATGGATTTAAAAGAGAGTTACATAGAGCTCTAGGGGCTAGTGGAGTCAAGGGATATGGGGAGAAGGCAGGCACGGGTTATTGTTAGGGGACGATCAACCATGATCACAATGAATGGCTCCGAAGGGCCGAATGGCCTCCTCCTGCACCTGTGTTTCTATGTTTCTATGTTTCTATGTTTCTATGTGGACAAATTAACTGTAAAGTTCAGCATAATGGTCAGTCAGTAACACTGCCCATCATAGTGGCCAACTACAGAAATAAACCAATCCTCCTGGGAAAGGATTGGCTGAGTAGAATAGAGTTAGACTGGAACATTTTCAGCGTTGATTTGTCCAAATCACGTCTTGAAAACGTCATAAGCAAACATGCAAACATTTTTGCTTACAGTTACACGGGAATAACAGGGTACTCTGCACACATTCGACTTACGCAAAATGTGAAACCTGTGTATTGTCGACCAAGACCTGTACCATATGGATGACAGATGGCACAATGGGCTAAGTGTTCGGCTGGCAACCTGAAGGTGGCCGGTTCGAATCCTGCTTGGAGTGTGTACTGTCGTTGTGTCCTTGGGCAAGACACTTCACCTACCTTTGCCTGGGACTAGAGACGGAAATTAGCTACTGATTGGCTACAATCTCGCATATTTACATGCAAATGTTCATTAATATGCACTGTCCCTATAAACAAATTATTATTATTATTATTATTATGCATTAAAGCAACAAGTGGAGGAAGAACTCGACAGGTTAGAACGGAATGGAGCACTCGTGAAGACAGACCATAGTAACTGGGCAACGCCAATTGTGGCTGTAACCAAAGCGGACAAAACTGTTCGACTAGGTGGTGACTACAAAGTCACAATCAACCAAGCCGTTGATGATGAACAATATCCGTTACCAACCTCGCAAGATCTTTACGCAGAACTTAGTGGAGCACGAGTCTTCACTAAACAGGATTTGTCTCACGCTTACGCCCAACTCAATGTCAACAAGGAAAGTCAGCGATACTTGACTATCAACACACATAAGGGCTTATATTCATATACAAAGCTGCCCTATGGTGTGAAAAATTTCCAGTCTGCATTTACAAAATGTTGCAAGGCATTCCGCACTGTGTGTGCAACCAGGATGACTTACTGATATTCACAGAGGGCATGCTAGAACATCTGGAAATCCTTGAGCAAGTTCTCACATGACTGAACTGCCACAATGTCAAACTGCGACAAAGTAAATGTGCATTTGCGCAATCAGAGGTGATCTACCTTGGACTCAAAGTAGATGTCAACGGACTTCACCCTGTAAAGGCGAAAGTGGAAGCAATAGTGAATGCTCCAAAACTCAACAATGTGTCAGAGCTACGATCATTCCTTGGGATGGTGCAGTTCTATGCACGATTCCTTCTAGATTTAGCAACTGTGCTAAAGCCACTACATCATCTGCTACAAAAAGATGTGAAATGGACATGGGGAAAGGAACAGCAACGTGCATATGACATCTGCAAGGAAAACTTGACAAGTGACAAACTCCTTGTTCACTACGATACGACACACGAGATGAAACTTGCTTGTGATGCTTCAAGTTATGGTGTAGGTGCAGTGATCTCCCACGTAATGAATGATGGACAGGAAAAGCCTATTGCTTTGCATCCTGCACCCTATCACCGAGTGAGCAAGATAGAAAAGGAAGCACTCAGCATCGTGTTCGGAATCAAGAAATTCCATACATTTCTTCTCGGCAGACCATTCACCCCAGTGACTGATCACAAGCCACTACTAGTGATACCTGGTCCCAAGTTAGCTGTACCTTCCATGGCAGTATCAAGGATGCAGCACTGGGCAATTATACTGTCCCAGTATGACTACAAGGTTGAGTACAGAAGCTCCAAGTGCAACGCAGTTGCAGATGCGTTGTCCCGGTTGCCCCATGAGAACTCTGATGTGGGAAGTGAGAACTCAATCTACACAATGCAAGTTGTAGATGAAGACTTTCCGGTGACTGCTTTATCTTTTGATTTCCCTTTCTCCGGTGCTCTGTGTTGTTTAACTATCACTGCTCTTCCTCTTCTGCCTTAAGCCCTCTCCCTTCTTCTTCCTCATCTTCCTTATCAGTTCTTCCTTCTTCTGGGGGTGCCCTTCCCTGTAGGCGTACTGGAGCTCCTTCCTCTACACGGGATCTTAGTGTCGTAGCTCCCACTGTCAGTGACTGATGGCCAGGGCATGGGGAAGGTGGTCTACACTATTTCCAATTGTTTCTCTCCCCAAATTTGTTCCTCAATCCCCCTCTCTCTGTAAACAAGGTCACCATGTCAGACAAGGGGTCCCAGGGGATATTTTGCTTAGGTTTCCATTGCTACATACCAATTGTTTAATATTATGTTGGCCAACCATATTCTCTCTATTTTTTTCATTATGTAATATTTATACTCCAATAATCAGCGATTCAGCAATACCTTATCATCAGAGCATAGTGCAACCTCTTGCTTCTTAAGATTGACAGCTTCTTAAGATTGACAGGTTCTTCCGAGAGAAGAAGGGTTAGCCATATATGGTTATATGAGAAGGCTATTTTTCTGCAGAACAAGCATTTTGTTTTTTTTTACTAAATTACGCACATTATTATCTTATAGAGCAAGGGTAAGAGCCGAGAGTCTGAACATCCTCTAAATGTTTATATCATAAAGGAGACATTCATGAAGTTGTGCTTGTTATCTTGCTTGTTATTGGAAAAAGCACATTAACATCTTTGTTAGCCTTGTTAGTTTAATAGGAGCTAGGGTAGAGCTTTCCACTGGCTTTGCAATAAATATGAGAAAGGTAACAGCCTGTCTTTAGTTTCAGCTGAATCCATTTTTGTAAAGTTTAAATCTTTTAAACTTCCTCAAATGTGCATGCCGTGACTGCTACCATGAGAGTGCATTCCCCTTGATGTCCATTGACGTTGTTTTGTCCAGGGTGCCTTGATGTCACCCCTAGTTGAATGTTACCTCGAGATCAAAGAAAGTTGTTCGCACATCACTCATGGAATTCAGTTCTTTAATCCTTTTTTTGTATTAACGGTGTGTTTAGGTTTAGAGCTGAGTGATCCTGCCAAAACCTTAGATGGGCATCAGCGAATAAATCATAGTGAGGCTTGGTGACTATATTAAGTGTTTGCTGGTGATTGAGAGCCGACTGATTGGGCAAGAATCAGCTGGATTGAATTTATCGTGTTTTTAGTGAACATAACATTCCTGGCCCATATTCCGCAATGTTGGATAGATGCAAGTGTTGTAACAATATTTGAAGAACTTACCCGCAGGCTGAACTCAAGCCTTCAGCACTGCAGCCAGGAAGTTGTTTCATCCCATCAGCTATGCTGTATTCAATAATCTCAGCATTTTCTATGTATCATGTGGAATTAATCAATTTTGCTGATGATGAAGGATGGCAAATCTGTATAATTCTTTGCCACAGAAGGCTGTGGAGACCAAATTAATAGATATTTTTTAAGGCAGAGATTGATAGAAACTTGATTGGTACAGGTGTCAAGGGTTATGGGGAGAAGGCAGGAGAAAGGGGTTAGGAGGCAGAGATGGATCAGCCATGATTGAATGGCGGAGTATACTTGATGGGGCGAATGGCCTAATTCTGCTCTTATCACTTATGACCTTATGACCTTAAAAACCTGCAACTACTGGCTGAATGTGGTTGTGCCTACTACAGCATTACCTCACTATTGGGGTTGAGGATTGCAATGTTCTTGGAGCACTTCCCACCTGTCAGTTGTTTGCTTGGTGACACCATTCACAACTAGGTGTGATAGGATAGCAAGTTTTTGCTCTGACAGTGGTTGTGGGATCTCTCTGCTGTTGGGTTGTTTTAAAAGTCAAGGCTGTTATCCATTTAAAATGGGCAAAAATAAACAGTGTGAATGCATAATTCACACTGAGATTCTCCCAGAGAAATAAAAATCAGAAAGAAATTACAAGGAATCATTATGTATGGGAACTCAATGATTTTGCGAATTAAAATGTACATCTTGTACAAAACCATGAGGAAAATATATTAGGTTACGTGTTGAAATATTTTATTATGAAGCAAAACATTTTTGTATTTATAGGACACTTCTCACAGCTCAAGATATTTCAAAATACTTGACAACCACTTTTTAAACTTACCCATAAAAATATGCAAACAGATTACAAGATCAAATTACATATCAAGTGATCCTTGGAACTGCGCAAAATACAGGTGATTTGCAATGTGATAGATTGTGGCAGCACAACAAAGAGGTTGCCTCATTACTATTTATTATCAAAGTCCACTCCCAAAAATTTGGCTTTGATTCCAATTTCAACTAAAAATTATTATTTTAATTACATAGACTTGATGTGGAAAATGTCCTCTACAATAATTCTGTTGAAAGAAACCTGCTGGAATAGGCAAATAATCAGCTTGTCCAACTCTTGCCTTTGTTTCCATCTCAACAACTGTAAATATAAATATATGAAAGAGTGAAAACCCCTGAATGATAAATCTCTCAACATTTAAGTTACAGGAATCCAAATTAGGAAATTATTTTAATTAAAGTCAACTACGCTAAAATTCTTTCCATTCCTTGTAAATTCACCACAGAACCGGAATATCCAATGTGTAAAACATTGGCACATTATGAATTTGGGAGTACCTGGTAATCTTAAGTGATGCACGGCTTCTCAAAATGAGGAATGCAATATATATTGCTCAAGCTGGTTTCCTGGTTTTGTTAAGAAAACATTCATATGGTTTTAAAATTCATCCTAAGATAGATCATAGGTTTTGCAAAACTAGCAATGATATGTAACACACTAATTAACACCAGTTTAAAATTGCAATTATCACTCTGAGTAGCTTCAAAAAATGTCATAATATAATTACGTTTTAAGTAAGCTGCAAAGCATAATTTTCTTCAATCTGTAACAAACTGAAAAGCGTAGAAATCCATTCTTACTTAGGTGTCTTCAACTTGCAGTCCAGTGTTAACTCTTATTAATGCAGGTGAAGCTGTGACAAAATATGCAATTGCAGTCCTTGTTCAAATGGATATTTGCCATTTGTCCCAACATTTCTTCAGCTTGTTAGTGCATGGGTAATGAAATATCCTGCACTGCCAACCTACTTATGGTGCTAATTCACTTCAGTGTTACAGCAAAGAGCGTTGCTGGAAATGTCTGTAGTGCCTTGTATGGAAATAGCTACAAGGGTAACCATTTAATGGAAGGAAAGTACCGTCTACCGCCTATTTAGCACACACTGCCTTGTTTCTTGGGTTACAAGATAGTATGGTATACATGTGCTCTGTACAAGAGTGTCGGGTGTTTCTCCTGAACAGAGGTGAAGTGCAGGTGATAGGTGATCATGAAAATCACCTCCAGAATGCATTTTCCTGGACCTGAAAACTGTGGGGAAAGAAATGGCAATACTTCACTTGCCTTGTCAAGTTGAGCGCTCTGACCTTTCTAAATCTAATTAGCAAATGCAGCCTTGCAGTAGACGTATTCTGCAGCAGCAGGATTCACACACCAAACACTCAAGGCTCTCTGTCTCTCTCTCTTTTTCCCATATACGTGCACCACTGAAATAAAGACAAACACAAACAACTACCGCACTATCTGAGCTATATTGCTGGCCAACAAAATGCATTCATCATCGGGTGCTTCTGCATATACTGTATTCACAACTCACACAGCTCAAACACAGATGCAACAAATGAACCAAAAAAAAACCTTAATCCTGGTGAGTTCCTTATGATGTTTCCAAAGCAGAACAGGTGACCCATTTCAGATGTTAATGCTGCAAATACATTGTGCGTGTCCTCAATGCCAAACAACTTAAGGGCATCAGTGCATTCTGTGGATGGAAGTAACTTGTTCAATTTTGCAGATACTCAAACCTGTGTACGATGAACATGTTTCTGCCATTCACAGACAGATTCTGTGCAACATAAGTGAATATCTAGACGAATGAATTAAAAAAATAGTGGACGACTCCAAATCTGAAATCTATCTTTAAGACAAAATATTGTGCAGAATGATCTGAGTTGGTACCAGGCGAGAACACTGTGAGCTCTAGGGCACAACATTACATCCATCGGCAGTGCAGAGGCATCATTTTCTCAGTTGAAAGTCTACCTGCTGAGTCACTGCCTGAGAACAATAAGGAATTAATAACAACATTTAAAACACCAATTATTTTCTCAGAAGGCTGCAGAAATTCAGCATGCCCAATGATTCTTCGCAACTTTTGCATATACACCACAGAGAGCATCCTATCTGGATACATCACATCCAACTGTATGGCAACTATATCAGGCATGTATTGATCTCCAATCTACCCAAGACTGGAAGAGTTTGCAGAGAGACTCAGAGACAGCATATGCTAAGAATCTTGAGTGAAAAACAAAGTGCTGGAAGAACTCATTGGGTCAGGCAGCATCTTAGGTTGGGAGATGTAATACTGAGACTCTATAAGGTGCTGGTCAGGCTGCATTTGGGGTACTGTGAGCAAATGTGGCCCCCGTATCTGAGGAAGGATGAGCTTTCTCTGGAGAGGGTCCAGAGGAGATTTACAAGAATGATTCCAGGAATGAGTGGGTTAGCATATGATGAGCGCTTGACAGTGCCAGACCTTTACTCGCTGGAGTTTAGAAGGTTGAGGGGGGACCTCATTGAAACTTACGGAATAATGAAAGGCAAAGATAGAGTGGATGAAGAAAGAACTTTTCCACTGGTGGGAGAGTCTAGGACCAGAGGTCATAGCCTCCGAATTAAAGGGCACTCTTTTAGAAAGGAGGTGAGGAGGAACTTATTTAGTCAGAGGATAGTTAATCTGTGGAGCGTTGTGGAGACCAAGTCAGTGGATATTTGTAAGGCAGGAAAAACTAATTCTTGATTAGAACTGGTATCAAGGGTAATGGGGAGAAGGCAGGAAAATGGGATTAGGAGGCAGAGATCGGCCATGATTGAGACCCTTCTTCAGACGGATTCTGAATCAGGGAAGAAAGATCGAATAGGTCTTCTGCTCTCTTCTCTCCCCTAGACCACACACAGTCTGAAGAAGGGTCCTGACCTGAAACGTCACTTATCCATGTTCTCCAGGGATGCCACCTGACCCACTGAGTTACTCCAGCACAGTGTTTTTTTAAACTAATATCTGATGGTAGAGACAATGATGGGTAGAGGTGAAATGAAGACAAAAGACTGGCATATAAAGATGGAAGGGAAGGAATGAAATGTAGGGGAAGGAAAAGGGGACCGAGGGGATGGAAAGAGGGGGAAATAGAAATGGAATGGGGAGTATGGAGTAGGGATGGTGGGAGATGGGCAGGATGTGAAGGGGAAAGGAACAGGGTGATGAAAGAGTTGTGAACGCTGCCCTGCCTGTCCAATACACAGACCTCCAGTGGTCTGCCGTCCATTAACTCTCTCTATGATACCCATTACCTCGGAAAAACAGTCAACATAATCAAGGACCCCTCCTACCAAAGTCATTATCTCTTCTTCCCCTTGCCATCTGGCATAAGATGCAAAAGTTTGAAAAGCACATACCTCCAGATTGAAAAGTACATACCTCACATTCTTAGAGGAACTCTTGATCTCCTGACTTGTATCGTTCCTGTCTTTGCACTTTTTTTATCTATACTTTCACTGCAGCTGTAACACTAAACACTACTATTTTTTCTTTCTCTTTTTGCACTACCCTGAATTATGTCTGTACTTGTATAAGGTATGAACTGCTTGCATGTAACACGTCAAGTTGTTTTACTGCATCCCAGCACATGTGACAATAACAATATGATCTATTCATGACTATTCATGATCCTTGGGGACTAAACGATTCAAAATATGATCATAATTTCTTCAAAATGGAGATCAAATGACAAACATTGCCAAGCTATTAACACATTTTATTTCATTATTTATTTTATTTAACTGAACCTTTGCTGGACCTTTCTGATTCCCCATCAAAACCAATTACGTGTGTCGGAATCAGTTATATTATTTCCAAATCATTCTGAATTCAAACTGCAGCACTATTGGACT
The DNA here is from genome assembly GCF_010909765.2 of Amblyraja radiata. Taxonomy (NCBI): domain Eukaryota; kingdom Metazoa; phylum Chordata; class Chondrichthyes; order Rajiformes; family Rajidae; genus Amblyraja; species Amblyraja radiata. Next base: position 24,729,865 of record NC_045967.1, read on the forward strand.
AACAGGGCTAAACAACTGACTCCAAATGTTCTTTCGTAAGGACATAATTGAGCGAGTACCTATATTACTCTATGTCTCTTTATTAAATAAAATTCATTAAATGTCAAGCAATTTTTACCTTCCTGAATGCCTTAATTATCCAATCAATTTTAGAAATAAATAATGTCCTGGCTCGGCAGAATTATGTTAGGTGGATGTGCCAGCAAATGCTTGCAGAGGTAACTTCATTCACATTTCATCACGATTTATTGTATTTTTGCTCACAAAATATTAAATTATTCTTAAAGATAATGTGAACATGCTGTGACATTAGTTGCAAAAAACAAACTGCTGGTGGGATTATGTAGGTCAGGCAGCAACTGTAGAGGAATGGTCTCGACCTTTTGGATTGAGACCCTACGTCAGGAGTGGGAGTGTAGGCAGGAGTTAGACAGCATAAAGAAATGAGAGGAATGGGTGATCAGGAGAACCTGGGTTGATCAGCAGGAGAGAGAAAGGTCCACAGGGATGCAGGTACCAGAAATGAGAAAATTCAATGTTTATATCATCTGGTAGGAGACTACCCAGATGGAATATTGTGTTGTTCCTCTATCTAGCAATGGGTCTGACCCTAGCAGTGACGAAGGCCAGGGACAGACAGATCTATGTGGGAATGAGAATGGAAATGGGAATGGGAATGGGAATGGGAATGGGAATAGGAATAGGAATGGGAATTGAAATGCCTTAAAACTGAAAGTTCAAGATAGCCATTAGGGACAGAGTGCAGATGCTCTGCAATTCCTCATCAAGAAGGTCTTCAAACCTTATGACCTTAAGATCTTATGTCCTATTGTTTCTTCCTGTAAAGGCTCTTCTCCATTAACACTCTGATCTTGCTCTTACAAGCACTTGTCTTACTCTGAATAACTTAGAAACATAGAAACATAGAAAATAGGTGCAGGAGTAGGCCATTCGGCCCTTCGAGCCTGCACCGTCATTCAATATGATCATGGCTGATCATCCAACTCAGTATCCCGTACCTGCCTTCTCTCCATACCCCCTAATCCTTATAGCCACAAGGGCCACATCTAACTCCCTCTTAAAAACTTCTATTTTGATTTCTCTCATTTGCTGCAAAACAAAGGTGAATTTGTGGGAACTCAATGGTCAATGTTCAATGGGTCAATGAAATGTTATTCACATGTATGTAGATACAGTGAAATTCTTTGTTTTGCATACATTTCAGTAAACATTATACTATACGTAAGCACAATCATAAATAAATACAAAAGTGCAACAATTGTAGTGTAAGAATACTAGATTCCACTGTGGGAATACACAGGAGTCGCCACATTTCAGGCGACATCTTGTGCCCTCTAAATCTCACATTCTTAAAATAGAGTCTTATCTTGGCCTTAAAGGCTGGTTGTCCTGGTGACAGCACTGGGTCAATGATGTAGGAGTCGGCCTGGCCTAGAGTTGCTGTCCATATCCTACACCTCTGCTCCAACACTTTATACTTCTGCAGGCTGCGTCTGATCAGCATGCTTAGACTCTGTAGAGCCTCCAGCAGTGCCCGATCCACGAGATCTCCCGGCTGCTGCAGGGCCTCCAGCAGCCCATCCCACAAATACATCAGCCCGTAAACACGCCATCCACTCAACTCCTATGAAATGGTCTCACCACTCCCCCACTTACATTCCCCCACTCACCACTCCCCACTCCCCTACTTACATTCCCCCACTCACCACTCCCCACTCCCCTACTTACATTCCCCCACTCACCACTCCCCACTCCCCTACTTACATTCCCCCACTCACCACTCCCCACTCCCCTACTTACATTCCCCCACTCACCACTCCCCCACTTACATTCCCCCACTCACCATTATTCCACTCACCACTCCCCCATTCACCATTCCCCCACTCACCACACCCTAGTCCCCTACTCCCCACCCCCGCTCCACTCACCACTCCCCCATTCACCATTCCCCCACTCACCACTCACTACACCCTAGTCCCCTACTCCCCGCCCCCGCTACACTCACCACTCCCCCACACACCATTCCCCACTCCCCCACTCACCACTCCCCCATTTACCACTCCCTACTCACCATACCCCAGTCCCCTACTCCCCGCCCCCACTTCACTCATCACTCCCCCACACACCTTCACCCCTCATCATTCCCCCACACACCTTCACCCTACTCATACTCCCCCACTCACCAATCCCCTGCTCGCGTCCCCACTCTCCACGCTCTACTCTCCACTCACCTACATCTCCATTTCCCCCTCTACTCACCATTCCCTACCACAGTCCCACTCCTCACTCCCCCATTATTCACTCCCCCCCTCGCTAGTTCCCCATTCATTAGTTCCCCACTCACACCTCATCACTCATTACTCCTCCACTCACTATTCCAACCTCACCACTCCCTAATTCTGTTCGATGCTCCGTCACTCAGCAGAAATTGTCATTTCTATCCCAGAGGAGAAGTTAAGTCAGCACGGCCAATACAGCGATGTGGTAGGAAATTGGCAGCAGCAATCTGTAGAAATGGGTGAAATCAGCCGTTTTAGCGAGACAACCAAATTGCAAAAATTGTATGTTGTGTCTAATTCAGGCTGGCCACCAGAGATGGTGTGATAACTGGCTAAGACGCGACTCATAATTCCTGACTGTCAAAGCTGTTAATGTCAGGACAAGATTAATCATTCTATTCTGATTCAGAAACACTGCTACAGCTGTCCTTGATACAATACAAGCCAATTGCAAACATGTAAAAAGTATCAATATAACGATGCACAATAATGAAATCTATTTGATATGGAATCAAGATAAAGTATAATTAGTCCAATTGAAATTAATTCCTGATGATCATAACTAAATCTGCATCCTGGATGATGAACAGTCCTGTGGATACATTTGATGGTGTGGAGGTCAGTACCCATGATGGTCTGGGTAATATCTACATTTATCTGCAGCTGCCTTCATTGATGAGTGATTGAGTTACTGAACCAGGCCGTGATACAAACTGTCAGTATGCTCTCTACCGTAATCCTATTTCGACATAGCATTTGGCGACATACTGAAACTCCTCAATCTTCTAAGGAAGCAGAGGCATTGATGAGTTTTCCTTATGATTGCATCAATGCTCTGGGCCTGGACAGGCTTTGCATGCCCAGCAACAAAGCTGTTGACTCTTTCTGCCAATCCATCAATCAAGACAGATACCCCACTTTCCACTTCTGAAGTCAACTCCTTGGTTAAGCTTCTTGGTCTTGCCTAGTATTGAGAGCAAGATTATCGTTCTGGCACCATTCAGATTATCAATCTCATTCCTGTGCTATGACTCATCCTTGGCTGTTATTCGTTCAACAATAGTGTATCATCAGCTAATTTAAAGATGGCGTTAGACCTGCGTCTGGCTTCACCGTCATGGGTAAATAGAGAGAGTCAATCAGGGAACTGAGCACACAACCTTAAGGTGCTTCAGATTCAGATTCAGATTCAGAAAACTTTATTGTCTGTCGTAACAGAAAATCGTCTTTGACGTGGCTCAACATACAAACAGGACAATGTACTGATAAGCAGTCATACAACACAGATTTCTGCGAGCACACACAGTGTGTATAGATCTTAAAAGCAAATATAAAGATTAAAAACTGTAAAAATAGACAAGATATAAGTTGTGGATACATGTAAAGTGACAGTACGTCAGGGTTAATTTGTCCCTTGTTCATTTTTTATTTAAGCTGTTTATGGCAATGGGTATGAATGAGTTTTTGTGGATGTTTTTCTTGGATAGGGGGACTTTATATCGGCGGCCTGATGGCAGAAGTTGGAAGGACTTGTGCAGGGGGTGGGTGGGATCCTGTGTAATGAGGTTGGCTTTCCTTTTAACTGCCTGGGTGTGGAGTACTGATAATTGATTTTGAGTTTTGCCAGTTATTTTGCTTGCTTGATTGATGATCCGGGAAACCTTTGATTTGTCTTTAACAGAGGTGAGGGTGAACCAGGATGTGATGTTAAAGGTGAGTACAGATTCTATAAGTGATTTATAGACAGCTGTTAAAATGTCCTGTCTGACATCAAAGCTCCTGAGTTTCCTCAGCAGGAACAGGCGTTGCTGTGCCTTCTTGTACACAGAGTCTGTGTGCTGGGACAAGGACAGGCGGGTGTCAATCTCTGTGCCCAGGTATCTAAAGGCCTTTACCTGCTCAACTGTCTGCCCATTCAGCCTCAGAGGTTCAAAGAGAGGTTGGGGGGAAGATGTTCGCCTCCCCCCACAACACAGCTCCTTGGTCTTGGAGATGTTAAGCTTCTGTGTTGATGGTTATCAAGGAGGATGCATTTTTGCCAATTCGTACTGCTTATAGTCAGCCATTGAGGAGGTGGATGATTCAATGGCCCAAGGGACAAGCAGAGACCCAGTTCTCTGGATTTGATGATAGATTTTGAGGGGATGATGGTGTTGAATGCCGAGCTGTAGTCAATGAACAATTACCCGATGTATGTGTTCTTATTGCCCAGGTTGTCTAGTGCAGAGAAGAGAGCCAGCGAGATTGCATCCCCTGTTAATCTGTTGTGGTGGTAGGCATTGTAGAGGGTCCAGGTTTTGTTAGGGTAGGCATTGATTTGCATCTTAACCAACATCTCATAGCAGGAGTAATTACAGATCTTGGAAGAGGGGGGGACTACGGAAGTGCTGTCACTGGACAGTGAGTGACTGGACACTGTGTTTAGAGCCTCTCACTGTTTTTGTCTAAGGATGAAATTGTTGTAATGTTGATACATTGTAGTGAATGCATTAAACTGCTTCGTAAATCGAATGAAAGTAATGACATGTTCCAATTGCATTACTGTATATTCTAAGAATAAAGTTTATTTGAGAGGAAATATAAAACCAGTGTTCTGTGGCTTGGGAGATCTAAAGCTAAGTATGCAACCTGGGACAGCCAGTGGCCAATCCAGCCCAGGTGAACAGCTCACCACACTCTCTGGGAGCTGCCACTTCCAAACTGATCGTGGGAGTCTGAGGAACCAGTGTGGATCTGGGACAGGATATCAGACACCAGAAACTCTTGGACATGGCCCTATTACACATCCAATCCCTGTCCATATCCAGCTCTAGACATAGAGTTGCAGTACTAGTGGGCACAGTCATTGTAACACTGAAGTAAAGTTTGGGTGCAACAGAAGGGGAATGATTCTGGGTGAGGCTTGTTGTGTCATTGACTAGCAGAATCACACGGCATAGAAATAAGACATTTGACCGACTCCAATTGTTGCACCTTACTACATGTTACCTGCAGCAAGTCCATAACATTCTATGCTCTAGCAAGAATTCATGTGCCAACCTGATCTCCCGGTGGCTCAGCACTTCAACTCCCCCTCCCATTCCGAATCTGACCTCTTTGTCCTGGGCCTCCTCCATGGTCAGAGTGAGCACCACCAGAAATTGGAGGAGCAGCACTTCATATTCCGCCTGGGCAGTCTGCACCCTAGCGGCATAAACATTGAATTCTCCAATTTCCAGTAGCCCTTCCTGTCTCCTCCCCTTCTCAGCTCTCCCTCCGTCCTCGGGCTCCTCCTCTTCCTTTTTCCATTCTCTCCCCGCCCCCCCCCCCCCCCACCCCCACCCCCACCCTACATCAGTCTGAAGAAGGGTTTCGACCTATTTCCTTCGCTCCATAGATGCTGCTGCACCCGCTGAGTTTCTCCAGCACTTTTGTCTACCTTCATGTGGGTATCGCCTGTCATGGATGAGATTTTAGGTTATCAGAATCACAAGAAGACCCACTACATAACAGTGTTGCTCTGTAACTATTCCGTAAACTGGGAATTTTGTGTGAACAATGTTAAGGGACCTGCCAGCCAAAAATTCTGAAAATCAGAAATAAAAGTAGAAAATGCTGGAATTATTTGAAGTATTTTGTTATTTTGGTTCTCATATGTCAATTACCCATTCCAGAAATGTGATCATTAAAAATTATGACGATACTTCAGACTACTCAAACCAAACATGGTAACACATAGTGCTGGTATCATTAAGGTAGCTGTTCATACATTAATCTCACTGGGCAAAGACTTTCCACTCTCTGCAGCCGGAACACTGCACACCTGTTCTCCTTGTTCACCCTTGAAGTTACTGTACTTCACAACAAAAGTCCTCTTCATGGGGTGCCAAACTGTTGGGGATATGTCTGTTGTTGTACAACACCGAAGTGAAGCACTTGTGGGAACAAATATGTTACTGTAGAGCAGGCAAGTACTTTACCAACAGGGATAAGACTGTCACTGTTGAATTCTTACAGTGTTGAAGAATAATGGTTTAGGGACAAGTCTATCACCATAGAACATTGGGGTGCAATGCTGTTGTGACATGTTGTGCCTACAGTTTTATGTACAGATCGTTTATCACTATGGTATAGTACTAATGGGTTTAGATCTGTCACAGTATAACACCAGATACTGTGCTGGTGTGAACAAGTTTGCTATTGCATAATACTGGGGTACAGTATCATGGAGACGGATGTTTCAGTATATAAAACTGGGGTACTGTTCTGGTAAAGACAGAATTGACACTTTATAACACTGGGTACAATAGTGGCGAGGATGGATCTGTCACTTCATAATACTAGGATACATTACTGGCCAGGACAGGTCTGCCACTGTACAATGCTGTGGGGACAGGGCTGTCACTGTATAACACTGGGATAAAGTATTAGTGGCGATGGAGTCTTTGTTGGCACTAAGTGCATTTTCAAAAACTCTTTTAACAAACTGCTGTAGTAAAATAAGCTATAAAATTCCCCAAATTACCCAATCTAAACCTCTCTCAATGATTTACAGCATATAAATTTGAACGAGATATTCCCAGGCAAAGGCAGTATTATGAAGGTCCACATTAACTGTAGACAAAGTGTGAGACGTTTACAGTTTGCGTGGAATGTGTGAAGTGCTTGCTTTTAAAGTAATAGTTAATCGTTCTTAATAGTTTGAGTGGTCCCTTTAGACTTTACCACTGAATGTACACTTTGAGGATAGTGAGATGTATTTATGGGTACGAGGTATATTTGTTTTATATCTTTGTTTTCTTCTTTCATTTCATTTCAAGCAACATGCAGTTTTAGGAGGCTGTTTTGGTCCAATAAGCCTGTTTGGCTGTTCAGATTAGTTTATTGTTACATACACCAGGATGCGATGAAATTCCTCGTTCACATGAAGCTCACCGAGTAAACAGTACACACACAGTAATAATAAATAGAACAATGAATAAAACAATGAATGCAAACCAGAAGAAAGGCAGAAGATTTTACTGCAAAATCCGAGAGGTAGGAAAGAATATTAAAATACAATAATAACTGAATGAGGTTGAGTTAAGTATCAGGGTACCGGGCACCAGCTCTGGGGATGGGGTGTGAAAGAGATGATTGATTTAGGAATTCGATAGCAGTGGAGGAGAAGGTGTTCTTAAATTTGGGTGACAGAGCTGCCAGAAGTTGGAATAGAGAGTAGGGAATGGCGAGGGGGGGAAACATCCTGGACAATACGTTCAGCCTTCCTGATGCAACAGACAGTGAAGATGGGCTAGATGGAATGACGTGATGTGTCTGCAAAGAATCTCAGTTTGAAACAATATTAAGGAGCAAGACCTGCCAGCCAAAAATAGGCAAATGCTGGATGTCAGAAACATAAGCAAAAGAAGCAGAACCACTCTCTACAGTTTCAGGCAGTAAAGCGCAAAACAGCTGCCATACCAGGTTGTAATGCATTTCACCACAATACTATCCATCTGTAGAAGCTTGAAAGAATTGTCTTGGACATGCTGAATCTTCTCAGGCACTTAAGAAAGTAAATAAGCATGATGCGGTTTCTTGATCACTGTATCAGTGTGAAGGGTAATAGGCCTTTCTCACGGGGCGACTTGACGCAAGAGTTAACCAGAGTTTAACATCGTGGGAACCTCGTGCGATAACAGTACGGCATTCGTGGACCACCGTGGGCCACCGTGGCGCTAACGGCAGGTAATCGTGTAACTTGGTGACTCGGGAGTAAATTCAAGCAAGCTTGAATTTCTCCAAGAGTGACTTGTACACTTGTGGTTGAGCATTGCAACATTATATGAACGTAGTGGCCAGTGCGATATCCGTGCGATATCCGTAATAACTCTTGCGGTTACCATGGGAACTCCTGCGAACGGTAAACCCGGAAGCTGGACAGAGGGGACAGAAGGTGAGTAAAAAAGGTGTTCTCAATATCCTTTATAAATGTCTGTATGTTAATATGTGTGTCTTTTCCTCTTGGGCATTACTTTGTTTCTGTTGGTGGCTCCACATTTTATGATAGCCTGAAGTGTGATAAAGCTTTTACCTCAGCAGTTTGATTGTCAGAGCTTGTTTACCTCATTGTTAAATAAATATATTTTTTACTATCAGCTTGATGTCTGCAATTCTTCATTAACACATCACTACAAGATGAATGTCTCTAATGTTATAATCCCTCTCATGCTGAAACACAAAATAGTTGAAGGGAGGTGATATAATCACATTTTCATTAAGTTTCATTTTTGTGTGTTCAGGTCCATCAATTGTTGAGCTATTTAAACGTTTGAAAGTTTCACCTCTCGGTAGAAAATAAAATAAGCCAATCAGCACGGTAAATGTGGGACAAAGTCTTTATTCCTATTTGACAATATAAAAAGACGACTTCTTGCACATATTGAGAGAAGGTGCATCACACCAAACATTTGTCTATAAAAGGGCCTCGCAAACACGAAAATCAACAAATGAGGCACGCTAGATTATTTTAAACACATTATATTCATTAACCTCCGCAACAAGCCTAAACTCAGGCATTAAAGGGGACAATGCAATGTGCTAAATGGCAGGTTTTGCGGACGAACATCTTATAGGAAGCACTTTTCAGAGGACAACACTAGAAAGTCAGCTTATTTGCTATGCATTTCTGCTAACATGCAGTAGTGTTCCTGTGGTCGGCTACCCATCAATATAGCTGTCCTGCCACGGCACACTCCCCAATTGTGAATTGTAGTAAGCGCAGAGATGGCCTCTTTGCTCTTTCACACCCAGTGAGACTTCCTCTTAATTCTCTTTTTAATTAATCTCTCCCTTCTGCCTTCACGCAAGCGTCCTCGATGCACATAGTGGGCTGCTGCATACAGCGCGTCAATGAAAAAAACCATCATCCTGTACTCGAAACTACTTAGTATAGGCATGTCTCCAAATGAGCCAATTCAACCAAGGGAGGATATTTATAGTGTGTGAAAAAAAAAGTGACATAATTTGTGCCACGTGTAGTTCACAATGTTCATTCAAGATTTAACGGGAAAGCTCGGGAGACGGACAAGTCACTCGCACAAATAACAGAAATGCCGAGTACCGTGGGAACCCTTTATCTACCCCCCGTTATATCGTGTGATATCGTGCTAGACCACGACCACTTCACTCTGGTTACATCTTGCGTCAAGTCGCCCCATGAGAAAGCGCTTTAAGAGTGTTGGCAATCTGGATGCCTTGGAACTTGAAGCTGTTGACCCTTTCTGCAGCAGCTTCGTTGATAAAGACAGGGTTGTGTGGGTCAGCTCGCTTCCTTGGATTAGCAACCAAATCTTTCCCCTGCGGACGAAAAGGGCAAAGCTATTATCTAGACACCATGATAGTCAATTCTTGATCTTCGTCTCCTGTATTTGATCACATCATTGTTGCAGATCCAGCCAGCGACCGTGGTATAATTGGCAAACTTAAAGATTGATTTGGTGTGCACTAGGCCACACAGTCATGGGTGTACAGGGATAGAGCAAGGGGCGGAGCACACAACCCTGTGGGTCAGGGTGGAGGAAATAATATGACCAATTTAACCACTGAGGTCTGCCATTCAAGAAGTCTAGAAGCCAGTTGCAGATGGAGGTGGTTAAGACCAAGGTCCAGAAGTTTCGCGATGACTCTATTCACTATTATGATGTTGGTGGGTATGTAGTCAATGAAGAGCATTCTGATGTAGATTCTAATAATGATGTCGAAGTAGATGTTCTTATTGTCAATGCGATCCAGGAATGAATGTGCAAGAGAGATTGCATCCTCCATAACCCTATTTTTATGAATTGCCGTGGGTCTGTTTGCGACATCATGTTCAGCGGTATAAATCATTGCTGAGGCCACACTTGGATTACTGTGTGCAGTTCGGGTCGCCCAGCTAAAGGAAGGGTGCAGAAAAGATTCATCAGGATGTTACCTGGACTTGCGGGCTTGAGTTATAAGGAGTGGCTGGAAAGGCTTGAACACGTTTCTTCAAGGTTGAGGGGGTGACTTGTTGAAGTGCATAAATAGACAATAATAATAATAATAATACATTTTATTTTCGGGCGCCTTTCAAATCTCAAGGACACCTTACAAAGATTAACAGAAGAGAAAAAAACATATAGTCGGAGAAAAATAAATAATAAGGACATCATCAATATACAAATTAAAGATAGAAATCGCTCCAAAGACACAAAATCAAAAAACACAATGTGAAGAGAGAGCAGCGGCAGCTAAAGCGCGCCAGCGTCCACTCTCCCTTCCAACAGCCATCTTGGACACAGACTAACATAGTGACTACATACAAAAAAATCATCCCCCCACAGTGGTTACCACTGTGGGGGAAGGCACAGAGTCCAGTCCCCAACCCCAGTTCTCCCAAAGGTCAGGCCTATTGAGGCCACCGCTATTGCCTCTACGGAGGCCCGATGTTCCTGGCCGTTCTGGCCGGGTGGAGTTGCCCCGACGTCGGGAGAGTCCTCACAGTGGCTGGGCCACCTGGAACGGCCGCTTCCTAGCAGGGGATTGTCGGCTTCCGAAGCCGACAGGGACGCACCGGGTTGGAGCTCCCAGGCTCCCGATGTTAAAGTCGGCGCCGCCTGCTCCGCTCCGCAGACCCACGGCCCGGAGGTGTTGAACACGGCGGTCACAGCTCACCGGAGATCCACGCGTCGATCCAGCGCGGCGACCCAGGCAAGGCATCGCCCGCTCCGCTCCACGATAGCGCTCCAGCGCTGTGCCGCCAACGAAGCCGAGGAGCTGGGCGGTCCCCGCCAGGAAACGGCGCTCCAAGCCCGCTGGTAGGCCACGAAGACGGGTCGACGGGCAGCCCGGAGAAAAAGCTGCCTCACCGACCAGGTAGGGACCTCGAAGTAAGATTACCTCCTTCCCCCCACATTAAGAAGTCCATTTCTCCTACAAACGAAAAACAAGACTTACTAAAAAACGGGGAGAAAAATGGATTAAACGGACGGCTGCTGGTTAGCAGCCGTTCCCCAAGATGGCTCCTCCTCCTTTATGACAATAGGTTTAAGGGGCATGAATAGGTTTAGACAATAGGTTTAAGGGGCATGAATAAAGTAAACACCCACTTTTTTTCCCCAGCGTACAGGATTGTAAAACTGCCAGGTAGAGACAAGCGAGACAAGAGAGACAAGAGACATTGTCACATGCACCAATTGGTACAGTGAAATTTGTGGTCACCATACAGCCATATGAATAAAAAGTGAAGAACAGAACATGATAGACTTTAACATAAACATCCCCCACACAGCGGAATCAAAGTTTCCCACTGTGAGGGAAGGCCCAAAGTTCAGTTTGATGGATGTTCACCCGTGGTCAGGGCCTCCAGAAGCCCCCCGCAGTCGCCACTATGGGCGGCCCGATGTTCAGGCCCTCTCGCCGGGATGATAGAACTCGCACGTCGGAACGGGTGAACATCCTCACCGGCTTGGACATCCGAATCGGCCACTTCCTACCGAAGTCCACAGGCTGCGCTGGGTGGAGATTCACGCTGGCGGCCCTCGGCAAAGGGCTCCCAGGACTCCGCGATGTTGAAGTCAGCACCGCCCGTGCTAGATGCTCTGCAAACCACAGCTCCACGATGTTGAAGCAGCAGGCCCAACACTCCGGAGCTACAAACGGCGATCCCAGGTAAGGCATCGCCCACTCCGCAGTGAATCCAGTGCTGCGCCGCCGCTGAAGCTTTGGCCGATCCCCGGCAGGAAAGACCGCACCAATCCAGTTGGTAGGCCGCGAGGGAGGGGGGGTGAGGACGCGACTCGGAGAATAGTCGCATCCTCGCCAGGACGTGACTGCGAAACGGTTTCCCCCTTATCCTACCCACCTCCCCAACATAGAAATACTAAAGAAACCTCCACAACATACTTTTAAAACAGACTAAAAATTAAAAAAAGATGGAGAAACAGACAGACTGTAGGCAGAGGCTGCCATCAGGCGGCGCCCCTAGTGGGTATAGTCGCAAGATGATGGTGGAGTCATTTATAAGGGACATAGGGGTAATTTTTTCAATTATAATGTAGTCGATAACTGCAATGACCTGCTAGAGGAAGCTAAAGAAGCAGACTTTTGATAAACATTTGGACCAATTGATTTTGGACCAATTGATTGAGCTGAAGGGCCTGTTTCCATGCTACATAGCTCTATAACTTTATGGCTCTTTGACTGGCTCAGACTTGGGCCATCATGAATCATGAGATCCTCTTTTCCTGGAATCTCTGTTCATGCTTCTTACGTAAGAATACAATGTTGGCAATCATATTCCTGAAGCAGGAACCTTATCATTGAGGCTCTGGGGAGCACAAGAATAGCCAAACCATAATCCAGAACCATAGCATGCCAATTAACTAATACAAAACTGTCAAAACTGTAAAACTTTTTTTTTGCATGAGAATTCACAATCATTCAAAATCAATCAAAAACGATTCTAAAACTAGACTAAGTGGGACCCGTTGGGTCCCACCATCACAGGGGAGGGATGGTCCCGCAACGCAATATTCCACCTCTCCACCAATTCCAATATTGGTGGCATGTGGGGGGGGGGGGGGGGTTCTGGAGTGCTTGAAGCTGTTGATCCTTTCTGCAGCAGCTTCGTTGATAAAGACAGGGTTGTGTGGGTCAGCTCGCTTCCTTGGATTAGCAACCAAATCTTTCCCCTGCGGACGAAAAGGGCAAAGCTATTATCTAGACACCATGATAGTCAATTCTTGATCTTCGTCTCCTGTATTTGATCACATCATTGTTGCAGATCCAGCCAGTGACCGTGGTATAATTGGCAAACTTAAAGATTGATTTGGTGTGCACTAGGCCACACAGTCATGGGTGTACAGGGATAGAGCAAGGGGCGGAGCACACAACCTTGTAGGTCAGGGTGGAGGAAATAATATGACCAATTTAACCACTGAGGTCTGCCATTCAAGAAGTCTAGAAGCCAGTTGCAGATGGAGGTGGTTAAGACCAAGGTCCAGAAGTTTAGCTGGGGGGGGGGGTTCTGGAGTGCTACTATGGGTGTTGTGGGCCGAAGGGACTGATTTCCAGAGGGCTAGTATGGATATTGTGGGCCGAATGGATTCTTGGGCTGGCGGCTCAGTCACTCAAGTCTGTTGTGCTGACAGCTCACTTACTTATGGCTGGTGGGCTGGCTGTTGACTCACGGCTATTCCTTTTCATTTCAAGCAGGTTGCAAGGCCACCAAATTCAAGTGCAGTTTCTTACCTCTTCAAGCAGGATGCAAGGCCACCAAATTCAAATGCAGTTTCATACCATTTCAAGCAGGGTGCAAGGCCACTAAAGACAGCGAGCCGTGACCTCTCCCTCCTCCATCTTGCAGAGACTGAGCTTCGCCCACACTTCTGGGTTTTATAGTCCCTTACCCTCCCACCAGAAGGGGCGTGGCCTTCATGGCATGATTGACAGGAGAGAGAATCACAACACTTTATAAACACTAATAAATCTTTTATTTTTCATCGATGGAAAAAATCCTCAGTACCTGATGATCGGAGGGGGACTGAGTAAGATGGCCAAAAATCATAGCCGTATGTGGTAGCGTTTTTTTCAAAAATCAATCAGTACCCCATTCCTGCCTTCTCACCATATCCTCTGACTCCGCTATTTTTATGAGCCCTAACTAACTCTCTCTTGAAAGCATCCAGAGAACCTGCCGCGACCACTCTCTGAGGCACAGACTCACCACTCTCTGTGAGAAAAAGTGTTTCCTCGTCTTCGTTCTAAATGGCTTACTCCTTATTCTTAAACTGTGGCCCCTGGTTCTGGACTCCCCCAAGATCGGGAACATGTTTCCTGCCTCTATCGTGTCCAAACTCTTAACAATCTTATATGCTTCAATGAGATTCCTTCTCATCCTTCTAAACTCCAGAGTGTACAAGCCCAGCTGCTCCATTCTCTCAGCATATGACAGCCCCGCCATCCCGGGAATTAACCTTGTAAACCTACGCTGCACCCCCTCAATAGCAAGAATGTCCTTCCTCAAATTAGGGGACCAAAACTGCACACAATACTCCAGGTGTGGTCTCACTAGGGCTCTGTACAACTGCAGAAGGACCTCTTTGCTCCTATATTCGATTCCTCTTGTTATAAAGACCAACATGCCATTCGTTTTCTTCACTGTCTGCTGCATCTGCATGCTTAGATAGAAACATAGAAACATAGAAAATAGGTGCAGGAGGAGGCCATTCGGCCCTTCGAGCCAGCAGCGCCATTCATTGTGATCATGGCTCACCGTCCCCGATCCATAACCCGTGCCTGCTTTCTTCCCATATCCCTTGATTCCATTAGCCCCTAGAGCTCTATCTAACTCTCTCTTAAAACCATCCAGTGACTTGGCCTCCACTGCCCTCTGTGGCAGGGAATTCCATAAATTCACAACTCTCTGGTTGAAAAAGTTTTTTCTCACCTCAGTCTTAATTGACCTCCCCTTTATTCTAAGACTGTGGCCTCTGGTTCTGGATTCGCCCAACATTGGGAACATTTTTCCTGCATCTAGCTTGTCCAGTCCTTTTATAATTGTATATGTTTCTATAAGATCCCCCCTAGCCTTTTAAACTCCAGTGAATACAAGTCTAGTCTTTCAATCTTTCCTCATATGACATTCACGCCATCCCAGGGATCAATCTCGTGAACCTACGCTGCACTGCCTCAATCACAAGGATGCCCTTCCTCAAACTATACTATACTATACTGCGGGTTTGGACACGATAGACACACTGCAACCTCCTAACATCCTCTTCACAGTTCACACTGCCACCCAGTTTTGTGTCATCTGCAAACTTGCTAGTGTTGCTCCTAATTCCCTCTTCCAAATCATTAATATATATGGTAAACAGTTGCGGCCCCAACACCGAGCCTTGCGGCACTCCACTCGCCACTGCCTGCCATTCTGAAAAGGACCCGTTCACTCCTACTCTTTGCTTCCAGTCTGCCAACCAATATTCTATCCATGTCAACACCCTACCCCCAATACCATGCGCTCTAATTTTAGTCACCAGTCTCCCGTGCGGGACCTTATCAAACGCTTTCTGAAAGTCTAGATACACTACATCCATTGGCACCCCTTCATCCATTTTACATGTTACATCCTCAAAAAATTCCAGAAGATTAGTCAAGCATGATTTTCCTTGCATAAATCTATGTTGACTTGGACTAATCCTTTTACTGCTATCCAAATGCCCCATTATTACCTCTTAAATAATTGACTCCAGCATCTTTCCCACCACCGAAGTCAGGCTAACTGGTCTGTCATTCCCCGTTTTCTCTCTCGCTCCTTTCTTGAAAAGTGGGATAACATTAGCTATCCTCCAATCCACAGGAACTGATCCTGAATCTATTGAACATTGGAAAATCATCACCAATGCGTCCACTATTTCTAGAGCCACCTCCCTGAGGATCCTGGGATGCAGACCATCAGGCCCAGGGGATTTATCATCCTTCAGTCCCATTAGCCTACCCAATACTATTTCTCACCTAATGAAAATTTATTTCAGTTCCTCTACCCCCTTAGATCCCCTGTCCTCCAGTACATCTGGGGGATTGTTTGTGTCTTCCTTAGTGAAGACAGATCCGAAGTACGTATTCAACTCTTCTGCCATTTCCTTGTTGCCCATAATAATTTCACCCGTGTCTGCCTTCAAGGGACCCACATTTGACTTTGCTACTCTTTTTCCCTTATCATACCTAAATAAGCTTTTACTGTCCTTCTTTATATTCCTGGCCAGCTTCCCTTCGTACTTCATCTTTTCAGCCCGTATTTCCCGTTTTGTTTCCTTCTGTTGTCCAATGAAAGTTTCCCAATCCTCTGGCTTCTGGCTACTCTTTGCTGTGTTATACATCTTTTCTTTTAGTTTTATTCTATCCTTAACTTCTCTTGTCAGCCACGGTTGCCTCCTACTCCCCTTAGAATCTTTCTACCTTTTTGGAATGAAATGATCCTGCATCTTCCGGTTTATGCCCAGAAATTCCTGCCATTGCTGTTCCGCCGTCATTCCTGCTAGGATGCCTTTCCAGTCTACTTGGCCAGCTCCCCTCTCATGCCTTCATAGTCCCCTTTGTTCAACTGCATCACTGCCACTTCCGATTTAACGTTCTCCTTCTCAAATTGCAGATTAAAAGTAATCATATTATGATCACTACCTCCAAGCGGTTCCTTTACCTCGAGTTCTCTTATCATATCTGGTTCATTGGACAACAGTAAATCCAGAATTGCCTTTTCTCTGGTCGACTCCATTACAAGCTGCTCTAAGAATCCATCTCGGAGGCATTCTACAAACTCTCTTTCTTGGGGTATTGAACCAACCTGATTTTCCCAGTCTACCTGCATATCCCCCATCACCACAGTGGCATTACCTTTTTTACATGCCAGTTTTAACTCCTGCTGCAACTTACACCCTACATCCGGGCTACTATTTGGAGGTCTGTAAATAACACCAATTAGTGTCTTCTTGTCTTTACAATTCCTCAACTCAATCCACTGTGACTCTACCTCGTCAGTCCCTATGTCTTCCCTCGCAAGGGACTGAATTCCATCCCTCACCAGCAGAGCTACCCCGCTCCTCTGCCCACCTGCCTGTCCTTTCTATAGGATGTATAACACTGAATATTAAGTTCCCAGGCCCGATCCTCCTGCAGCCACGTCTCAGTAATCCCCACAATGTCATATCTACCAACCTCTAACTGAGCCTCAAGCTCATCTACTTTACTTCTTATACTATATTCTTATACAATACTTTTAATTCCTTACGCATCTCACCTTTCACATCGATCCCTATTACACTTGGCCATACTCTCCTATCCCTTTGTGAGCTTCCTTTCCCGTTAATTCTGGGGTCAGTAACAATCCCTTTACTCTCTTTCCCTTTAACTCCATCCTCGACTATCCCATTTGACACCCCACCCCCCTTATTCAGTTTAAAACCACCCGTGTAGCAGTGGCAAACCTGCCTGCCAAAATGCTGGTCCCCCACCTGTTAAGATGCAATCCGTCCCTTTTGTATGGTTCCCCTTGTACAGCTTACTTTCATAGACTGATGTGCAAGTACCCCCAGAACCCGTTGTACTTCCCCTTTTCCCAACTTGACGCCATTTAGATCGTAATCTGCCTTCCTGTTTTTGCTACCAAAGTGGATAACCTCACATTTATCTGCATTAAACTTCATCTGCCATGCATCTGCCCACTCCCCCAACCTGTCCAAGTCACCTTGCATTCTCATAGCATCCTCCTCACAGTTCACACTGCCACCCAGCTTTGTGTCATCTGCAAATTTGCTCATGATAGCAAAGGCAACACAGCTTTAGCATTTTGAAACCAAAGGCAACACAGCTTTAGCGTTTCCAAACCAAAGGCAACACAGCTTTAGCATTTCCAAACTATATTTTCAAACCACATTAAGGGCACTGACAGGTCAGTAAAACCACTCAGTCTGTCTGAAGAAGGGTTTCGGCCCAAAACGTCGAATATTTCCTTCGCTCCATAGATGCTGCTGCACCCACTGAGTTTCTCCAGCATTTTTGTGTACCACAGTTTAGTAGACATGTGTTCAGTGTAATTCACAGCTCAGACTGAGAGACGTGGCCCTCTCGCTCCCCCATCTTGCTGAGACTAACTGAGGCACTCAACACTTCCGGGTTTTATTGTCCCTCCGGAAGAGGCGTGGCCTTCAGGAGAGAGAATCTCAGTAGACATGTGTTCAGTGTAATTCACAACTCAGACTGAGAGACATGACCCTCTCGCTCCCCCATCTTGCAGAGACTAACTGAGGCACTCAACACTTCCGGGTTTTATTGTCCCTCCGGAAGAAGCGTTGCCTTCAGGAGAGAGAATCTCAACATATTTAAAACACCAATAACTCTTTTATTTTTCATCGATGGGAAAAATCCTCTTGCCCTGCACAGCGGAGGGGGACCCTGTGTAAGGTGGCCAAAAATCACAGCCGTAAGTGGCAGCGTTTTTTCTAAAATCAATATACAGAACAACAGGAAGTGGTCAAGATGAGACTTTTAGTAATATAGATAATGATATAATTAAAACAAATTGTAACATATCAAAAATGTGATAAATAAAACATTATCAAAGAATACAAATAATTAAAATATCATGAAAACTAGTTGATAGAAAAGCAATTGAATATGTTTAAGTTAATGAAAGATATAAATTGCCTGAAATACAAAGACTACTTGGCACTTTGTCCCCTCCATTGGTATCACTGGATCTTGAGGCAAGGCCTTGCCAGGGACTTTCCCAACGAATTGTCAGTTCAACCCTTCCCACAAAAAAAGGTTGTATTCTATTAGTTGTGGGGAAGTTTAAACCACTCTAACTATTAACTCACCACTTAGTAAGCATTGCCCATTTACAAGATAAGATTCGATTTTCATTTGGATGAAAGTTTCTTCTGACTATAACCAATCACAAAATCCAGTTCATCGCAATACACCTATTATGATGAAATCATCAGCATAACCTAACGTCCCATAATTTTCCATTTCAAATCATTAAAGATTTAACAAATTCAAAACAGTCATGTGTCCAGAATTAGAGACAGACATATAATTTATAACAGCCAGAATACATTGTGGCTATGCTGAAAGCCCACCTTTTCAATTTAATAGGCCAGTTAACCTCAATACATCAAGTCTAATGGCCCCATAGCAGGAGCGTCCACGTCGTGGGGCTGGAAACTGGAAGTATCCTGAGCTAATTCTGCTACCACCATCATCTATTGCGACAAGCGATGGCTCCCACTGATTGTCACCGGAAGCTTGCGTCCTTTTCAGGACGGACGATGACAGCGAGGCCAACATTTGTAACAAGATGGACACGAAAAGAAGAAGATCAAGTCTAATTGAGGAATATTTAATTTATTAAACGCAATACGGAACTGATAAAATTATCAAAAGAACAGAAGGTTAAACCCAATAAATTACATCATCATTCTTTCTTAAGGCACTTTTCAAGTTACTATGAGACAATTGAACTTTAACTAAAGATAAATTAAATTGCAGCATAACTAAATCTTTGTAACATTCTCACATGCTGAAATACAACACATTGGCAGAGAAATAGGCTTTTTAAAGACAGTATTTTGGACACAAATGAATCAGAGCAGGTTGACAAGAACAGTGAAATAGCACTTTTCCCTTTCTCCCTTTTTAATCCACTATAAAATTACAAATTCTGATCCAAATAAAATGTGCAGTGTGCAAAACTGAGATAAAAACATACATTTTGACAGGCACTCAGCAGATCAGGCAGCATTTGTGAAGATAGAAAGAATGTTGGGGTTTAAGAGGTCAATATTAACGGCATTTCCTCTTCTGCAGATGGTGCCTGACCTGCTGAGTGTATCCATCATTTGTCTTTTTATTCCAATTATGAATGATTGCTGATAGCCTCATTTTTAGAAAAGGAGTCAATTATGACTGAAGTGGACTGGCTACCAGATAAACATGCAAATTCCTCTCAGCCCTCTGGTATCGAGGTACGTTTCCAATGGAGCACATCATCAGAGATAACTGTGGACTACGGTGTTACTCTGACAGATTACAAACCAGCCTGATTTATTTTGGTAAAAGACCTTGGAAAACCATCTGGGCATTTAACTTAAGGAGCCTCTCTAATTGAACTCCTTGCGAGATCTACAATGAAAAGTTCCAGTGAAAGGACAGCATGATTCCCACACTTTGGCTGAGCATTGCTGTGATACTGGTCCATGAATTGATTTTGGAAACAATAACTAAAGAAAGCAGTGCTTTGCAAATGCTCACATTGATTTAAACAAGGCCATGCATCTTTAATTTAAACTGCATGGAATTTTTCAGTTGTAGTCTATTGAAATCAAAGTGCTTTGAAAAATGTAACTTTATCTGACACAAACTTCTATAGCAATTTTGACTTCAAATTTTTCAAGGCCAAATTTTTTTTTTAATGAACAAACTTTCTCTGCTTCTCACTGCACAAACATATTAATCAAAACCAATCCTCACCAGAATCACTAACTTAAAATGGAAATCATAAAAACATCACCAGTTCTGGGCACATAGTGATAAGAATAAACACACAGTGTTTATTCTGGGCACACAGTCATAAGAAAAAAACAACAAATATACACGCTATTCCCAATTGACGATCCAGTGGACTATTTATATAGTTTAGATTAGTTCAGAACTAAAATTATGAGCTAAAGCTTCTCAAAAATTGTTCATATTTATACATACCCTGATTAAAAAAAACAAACGTAACCAGTAAATTATAGAATTGATTATGATACTTTAAACACTTCCAATATCAAAGACAAGACTACAGATGAGTGTGTGGAAATTTATTAGCCACTGCAAAGTTAACATTTATAAGCAATATAAATGTTAACTATGCAGTGGCTAATAAATTTCCACACATTCTTATTCATTTTATACAGGGATATCCGAGGACTGTTGGACAATCCTATGGCATGCTATCCTGTGGGTCTCATCACTCACTGGGTGCTTGGCATGTATCCGGACTTTGATCCTGCCATTAGCTGGCTGATTTGTGTTTATTCTAGCTACCAGTATTTGCTGTTTCATCACTACCAATCATGATTTACTGTTCGTGCTATTATATGGATAGGTAAATGGGACAAATTGTTTTGGTACACAGTATAATTTGTACCTCGCAAGTGATATGGTACACAGGTTTAATTTGCTCTCTGCTTTTCGGCAAATTCTGTTCCTTCTTTTTCAGTGTGTATGGTTTGGATTGTCTTCGGCTACCTGTTGGTTTGAAGACGTCTGTTAAAGCACATTACATTGTTCACCTTCTCTTTCAATGCCTTAAAGCCTCCTGCATTCCCCCCTCTTTACTTGCTCCTAACCTTCAGGATTTCATTGTGTTTTCTACTTCCATCTGTCAGTGTTGCAGTGCATGCTTTCTTTGTTGATCCAACTGGGTTTGAAACATTTTGAAGTAATTACCATCTGCTGCTAATTGTGTCCTTGGCTTTATTATTTACTATTCATCCAGAGCAAAACACCAGCTTTTTAATTTTGCTTTTTTGAAAATGTTATTTATTGTTTTAACTACTCCCTCAACTGTTCTGTTTGCTCAGTCAAGGGAAGACAATTATCTTTCCACATAATTGTTGATCATATGTCATTCATTCTCAACTACACATATCAGTATTTCTTTAACTCGTGGGATCGGATTCTTATGGGACTTCTGACTGTCTTTAAACTTTATTTTGGGAGTTAAGTTTTAACTTGGCGACCTTGAGCTATTTTTCTCACTAAGTCGATGTGGTGTCACCACCTAATCTTCCTAATTCCCTTCTCTGTCTTGCAAGCTCGTTAATGTCCTTTCCCCGTATCTGAAAATGTCTGGTTCTTTACGGTTTGTTCCAAAATAAAACCTATCAATAGAAGCTCAGCTAATAAAATACCATTGATCAATTAATAGGTTGGAAGCACCTTTTGAATTGCTGTCCGCAAGGGCTGGAAATAGACTAAATTAATGACAACCAACCCTACTATATCAAGTCCTTTAATTATTTAAATCATTTGCAAAATATCAGCCATAATGTTGAAGGATGAAGTCCAACCTATGCAACTTATTCTCGAATTTTAACCCTTTCAGCCCAGCATCATTTTATTATGCCTTCTTCATCCTCTCATTAGGTACATGCCTAGAAAAAAGAAAGCAATGCTCCAGAAGACATCTAACCAAAGTTGCCTGTAACATAACATTACAACTTTACACTCTTATTTGTACAAATACCAATAACGGCCATCCCCAGTTTATGAATGCCAGATTTATGAAGCTCTCTACTCAAGAATTAGCTTGCATAATATTACATTCATGTCCTAAATTGTTTGTTACTGCAGACAGCAGAACTAGTTTTGTCTCTCTCTCCATCTCCCTTCATTTTTAGTTATTGTTTTTTCTCTCGTGTGCTTTTAATGCTATCAATTACAATACTGTAGAGATGTGGTAACCACACCAAGTGACTTTTGTGTATTTTTGGACTTACACACAAAATATAGGCATGTATAAAAAGGGAACCTATTCGTTATCAGGGGCGGCTTGTATTCTATAAGGATTTGTAATCATAATTTTAAGTACTTAAGCTCTTAACGTCAGTAAAACCAAGGAATTAATAGTTGACTTTGGAAGAGGAAGGTTGAGAATCCACAAACCTGTTTTCATTGACGGGATGATGGTGGAGAGAGACAAAATTGTCAAATATCTGTGCATGCTTTTCTCTGAAGATCTGTTCTGGACCCAACATATTGATACAATCATAAAGAAAGCACATCAACGTCTTTACATCCTTAGCTGTTTGAGGAGATTTAGTATATCAATGAATTCTTGAACTTCTACAGGTGTACAATGGAGAGGATATTGACTGGTTGCATCATGTTGAATTCAACAACTCGAACACCCAGGATCAAAGAAGATTGCAAAAAGTGGTGAACACTGCCCAGTCCATCACAGGTACTGACCTCCCCACCATCAAAGAGATCCACAGGATTTGCTGCCTCAAAAAAGCAGCCAGCATCATCAGAGACCCACACCCTATCCACACTCTCATTTCACTCCTGCCATTGAGATAAAGGTATAGGAGACTGAAAACTGTATAATTCAATAGACAATAGACAATAGACAATAAATAATAGACAATAGGTGCAGGAGTAGGCCATTTGCTTTTGCTTTTCCATTAACTCAAAAGCTGTGATCGAGGACAGTCAAAAGCCCATAACTTTCTTAAAAATTAAGAGAACTGAATGAAATTTTCAGTTAATATAGATTGAAGCATTCTGAAACAAATATGATACAATCTGACTTGGATGACCTGAAATGAAAGCATATAATTAGTTAGTTACCTAATTGTAGCTAATTACAAAATGCAATTACTAGATCTAAACATCTATCCATTTCTTAAGAAAAGGTTAACATTTTTAAATAGCCTAAGTGTCCAAATAACATTCACACAGGAATTCACAATATAACATGATTTTAAAATCTCATTGTCATGAACTTATAGGCCAAATGGAAGGAATTTAATGTTTAATTCCCGTAAATTAATGGGCATTTAATCATCTTGCGAGTGGGCTTGTGTGGAACGCGATCGATTGGAACGTTGCATTTGCGGTGAATTTGAACCCCATACCAGCAGGAAAAACACTGCCGGTTCGTATGGGGCCAAAATCACATTTTCGCCAAGGAAATTTTGATTAAAGTCATCCTAAGAAGCAAGTTTATATGTAAAATAGACGACTTACATTTTGTTTTGTCCCCTACGTGAGATCCGTCCCGTTGTAGGCGTTGACTGAGTTAGAAGTAGCTTTTTATTTTACTCCAGCGATTAAATTGTCCCGCGATTTTTTTTTTTAAACTTCCGAGAACGGTAGTCGGAACGATTTTTCTGCAGCAGCTTAACAGTCTGAGGAAGTTCGCCTCCGACAAGCAGGAGAAAACGGCATTTTAATCGCGCCCCCTCTCCCTCAAAGGCGCCAAAGTCGCACACACGGCCAGTGGCAGAACTGCAGCGCCGCCGGAGGTAAGTATTGTAACATTGCTACAATATAGTCCTTGAATCACTTGGAAGGAAAGCCCATCAAATCTGGCCATGGGACTGGGAGAGAGCCATTAGTTAGATATAGCTCTTAGGACTAACAGAATCAAGGGATATGGGGAGAAAGCAGGAACGGGGTACTGATTTTGGATGATCAGCCATGATCATATTGAATGATGGTGCTGGCTCGAGGGGCCGAATGGCCTACTCCTGCACCTATTTTCTATGTTTCTATAACTGCATCAACTCCCAAAACTAGCTTGTAGTATATCCAAAAAAAAGGCTTACAATTGTTTCATTTAAAAAACATAACAGTTAGAACAAACTCATTTTACAGCACATACAAGGTTTTCAGAATGTATATAAATGTCTTCAAATAAAAATGGGTACAACATCAGTTAGTATCCCTTTACTAACCAAGCAAATCATGCTGGTCTCCTGAGGGCAGATTCACATTCAATCTAATTTTACATGGTGAAATGCATTTTATTAGTGCATTATCTATAGAGAGCACTAATCCATCATCTGAATTCATCTAAATGAACAAGTAACTTATCTGTGTTTCCAAGAGATTTGCAACATTACTCCCAATATTCGCAAATAAATAAATGTCGATGAAAATTGCAATGTATGTAATGAAGATCATATCGTTTTAATGTTCTGCACGTTGAATTCAACTTTTTAAATGATAAAGTTGTCAGAAGTATTGTTTTACCCTTAAAAATGCATATTAGTCTAAATCATTAGGTTGCATTCCATGTTTTGTTAACTGTTGATAAATGTGACATTGTAAAATGTAGATCTATTTTAAAACTATATGAAGAGCTCTTACACAGTAAACACTATAAACATATGAAGAAAAGTCAGCTGGGTGGAGACCTGATAGATGTACATACACAATGGGAGGTATAAATAGGCTAGACAGTCAGAAACATTTTCAGGGTGACAATGCAAAATACTAGAGGGTGTAGTTTTAAGGTGAGAGAAGCAAAGTTTAAAAGATGAGTATGGAAGTTTTAAACGAGCAGGGACATTTTTTTACACAGAAAGTTGTGGGTGCCTGGAACGTGCTACCAAGGGTGTAGTTGGAGACAGCTAGAGGGTTTTGGATAGGCACATGGCTATGCAGGGTATGGAGGGATATAGATCACGCATAGGCAGAATTTAACTTGGCATTCCACTGATCTCCCGTTCAAAATGAGCATTGGAATTTATTGAGCTTGTCGGGAAGTGCGGGGCGCGTTGTTGCTAGTGATGCTGCTCGGCTTCACTTTGTCGCCCATTATCAGAGCCGGATTTACCTATAGGCTTCGTAGGCTGAAGCCTAGGGCCTCAAAATCTAGGGGGTGTTTCCCAGAGTACCGAGAAAAAAAAAAAATTGGAGCACCACTTTGACGGTAATTACCCGAAATTCTGGTTCCGGCCCGCTGGAAGTTTTGTGGAATTTTTTTTTCGACCATCTGCACTTGGGCAGTTGGGGGAAGCCGGTGACACAGTAACGACGCAAAATGCCGCTGTTTCTCCACGTAGTGGGCCCGGGCGTGTTCAGATCTCCATTTGCACTCCACACAATCACCTCGATGCCTCGTGTCTACTCTAGGTAAGTAGTGGAATATTACATTGAGGGAGTGCCCGTTTCTCCGGGCCGGGGGGGAGGGGGGGGGGGCTGCGAGGTCTGCGGCGCCGAGTCGGAGCCTTGCTGCGTGGGATGGAGAGAGAGGGGGAGGGATGGAGAGAGAGGGGGGAATGTGAAAGGGGGAGAGAGCGGGGGTGAAGAGCACCGGGAGGGAGGGGAGAGAGAGAGCTTGGGTAGGTGAGCAGAAAGAGAGGGGAAGGGGGGGAGCGGGGAGAGAGAGAGATGGGGAGGGAGAGAGAGGTGGAGGGAAAGGGAGGGGGAAGTAGGAAGTAGGAAGGGGGAGAGGGAAAGAGGGATTATCTTTAGTGAGATTGCAAAATTAAGGTAGGTTTTAGAGCAATTATATTTTCTCCTCCATATGAATAATATCAAACAATTGGAACTGCTTTCTTTTCCTTGATAACAACACTGAAAAATATGAATTCTATAGTTTGCGACTTTCTTTTTGCATCATATTTTAATGTGTACACACTAACACAGTCGAACAGTAACAGGCAATCAAATCAACTCACTAAACATTTTCTAAAAAAAGGTTTTATTTTCTGCAAAAGCGTACAGTATTTTATTTGCAGTGTTTGCATGCTCCTTTATAACATTTTACGTAACATTTTACAGTACAACGTGATTATTAAAACAAGGACAACTTCACATCTTGATTTAAAAAAATGCATACAACAATGATCCCAATCATCCCTTTCCACCCACTCATTACTCTTGACAACCAAATTATTTCTGAAATAGTGGTCATAAATTTGGTGCAAAAATGCTCCAAAATAAGGCTCAGAATGCACCAGAGAGCATCTAAAACCCCAGGGACTTTGACCTTCGCGCTTGTGATATGTACTGCGCGCACTTCTTTCACATAAAATGTTTTGTAATCGTGCCATGCCACCCCCCTTTTTGAATAGTTTCATATGCCCTGGCCTGGTGTATAATATTTTTTACACTGTCATAGGCCTTTCTTACATATGCTCTCACAATGCACTGTAGTCTCTAAATTACACTTCAGTAATTTTCCTTGCCCTCCATTTCAGAATAATAGTGTTTTAAGCCGATAACTCGATACTAGCACTGGCAATACATAAATAAAGAAAAAGTGCAGCTTTCCAACCCCTTATCTCATTGGCCACACTCGGCTGCACATCAGTGTCAATCTGGTGGACACTTCCATCTTCCTCCAGTCGTGGGGGTGGGGGATTGGGACGGGCCTCACAAGTGGAATAGCCTAGGGCATCTCTTCATCTAAATCCGACACTGCCCATTATAGCATGCAAGCCTTGCCGTAATCGACATGTGTCTGCGGGAAGTTATAGCACAGGGTGTAGTGGATGATTAACTTCCCCCATATTGACTGGGGCTGCCTTAGTGCAAGAGTCTTAAACAGAACAAAATTGTTAGGTGCATCCAAGAGGGTTTCTTGAATCAGCATGTAGATAGGCCAACTAGAGGAGGGATCATATTTGACCATGTATTTGGAAATGAGCCTGGCCAGGTGACTGACATTTCAGTGGGAGCATTTTGGAAACAGTGGTCATAACTCCTTAAATGTAGTTAAGAATAAGGATTAGATCTGGGGGAACATACTAAGTTTGTTGCAGCCAAATAACAACATTATTAGGCTAGAGCTAAAGAGAATAAGTTGGAAATAGCTGTTATTGTGTAAATCCATACTTGACACCTGGGGGTTGTTAAAAGACCTACTGATCAAGTCAGGAGGAGGATAAGATGGGGAGGTAAGTGAACCTTGGATGATGTGTCGGCAGAGGGGTTAATTTAATTTGACATCATGTTCGGCACAGACATTGGGGGCCAAAGGGCCTGTTCCTACTCTTGTACTATTCCATGTTCTATGATAAAATCATTGAACATTATTTCATATGAGTGTAATAGAGGTTCAGGCATACTTGTCCAGAAATAAGAATGAGTAGCACTGTTTTTAAGTGCTCTCATTTGAAAATGGCAATGACAAACTCGGGTGATTTTATAGCCCTGGCTGTTCTAGACACAATGCCTGCTCGCAAGGAAATATCAATGTGATGACACAGCTCTATTAATCCTTCAGAACGTCCTAAGGTTGTTAAGAGTACTTCACATGCACCAGTCTTTTTTTCTTCCATTATATTAAAGCCATCAACTAAAATGTAGTACATTAATTGGTCTGCAGATTTATCTAAGTAAGACGCTTGCAAAATAAGTAAAATTTACATCCAGACAAGCTGCTGGGGGAAGTCAGATCAGACAGCACCTGTGGAGGAAAATGGGCAGTCAACGTTTTCAACTGAAAGAGTGGAGAGAAATAGCCAGTCTAGACCTTTACAAAAGGTGGTGAATCTGTGGAATTCATTGCCACAGACAGTTGTAGACACCGTCAATAGATATTTTTAGGACAGAAATGTACAGATTCTTGATCAGTAAGGGCGCCAGGGGTTATGGGGAGAAGGCAGGAGAATGGTGTTAAGAGGGAAAGATAGATCAGCCATGATTGAATGGAGGAGTTGGGTCGAATGGCCTAATTCTACTCCTATAATGTAAAAACATATGAACTTATAAAGAGGTGTGGAAGTGAGACAAGAGCCAGGATGTGAAAGGTAGGTGTAGGTGAGGAGGAGTGTATTGGTGGATGGTCAGGTGGGAGAGATAGGTGTGCAGATGACACAGAGGCTGGGATGTGATTCCTGGAGCTAAGGGGATGCGGATGATGGGATCCGATGAGGAAGGATGGTGGAGTATGGGGCTAAATAAAGGAGGGCGGTGGGACAAACAGGAACATTGGAGGGACGGGAGCCTCTGGGAGGGGCATGTGGGTGATGGGCAGATGGTGTGCATGGTGAAGAAGCAGGTTTGAAAGGAAGCAAGGTAATTGCCATGTAGACACAATCTACACACAGCGCTGTCAAAAAAGAGCAGGGAGAATCATTAGAGACACACTACATCCAGCTCACTCCCTGCTCAAACACAAAAACTGCACATACAACCTCAGGCACAGACGAGCGGACAGTATCGCCACAAATAGAACACGCTTTTTTAAGAGCTTCTTCCCTGCAACAGTGAGACTCTTGGCCAAAACACAACAAAATGAACTGATGTCCTGATATAGTGTTTGTGCAAGTTACAATGCTCTATGTGTCTTCTGTGTGTCTTTTTAAATTTTTTAAAAATGTTTTTAATTTTTAATTTTAATTTTTAACTTAACTTGACTCTCTGAATAGCCGCACAAGAGTTCCTATGTGTGTAAGCACAAATGGCAAATAAAGTTTTTGACCTTGACCCTTTTGTGGTTACATGTGGGAGGATCTGTGTGGATGGAGGGACCGAGGGAAACAGGTTCCCTGAGATTAGAAAATTCAATGTTTCTGTTGTCAGGTTGTTGAATACGCAGGTGAAATGTGAGTTGTTGTTCCTCTAATTGCCATGTAGACTCACCTGGCAGAGGAGTTGAGGTAAGATAGGTCTGTGTGGGAATGGGTAGGGGAATTGAAAAAGCTAGCGACGCAGAGCACCAGGAAGCCTAAAGCAAGTAGGCTGGACTTGGTCTCACAAATGCAGAGCAGACCACGTTGATAGCACATAATAGACAAAGTCAGGGAAGGTTCATGTGAATCTTTGCATCATCTGGAAGAACTGTTTGTGTCCCTGGATGGGGATGAGGGTGGGGCTGTAGGGACAAATGGTGCATCACAGCTTTGTTTGGGAACAGCTCTGCCCAAGATTGCGAGAAATTGCAGACAGTTGTGGATGTAACCCAGTTCATCACACAGACCAGACTTCCCAACATTGACTCCATCTATACTTCATGCTGCCTTGGAAAAGCAGCCAACATAATCGGCAGCAGCCCGGTCATTCTTTGTTCTCCCTGCTTCCGGACAAATGGTACAAAAGCAGGACCAGGAACAGTTACTTCACCTCTATTATCAGGATTCTGAACGGTCCTTCCATAATCTAGGGTACTGTCCAATTCACTTCTATTCCATTGCGGATATTAGACTTTGTCAATGGAACTGGTGCCCTGCAATGCTTGAGAACTATATTGTGCAATCTGCATCTTCCCCTTTTCTCTATTTAGTGTACTTGAGTTTGACTTGATTGTATTTATACATAATATAAACTCTCATTGGAAAGCATGCAAAGCAAAGCTTTTCAATGTACCTTAGTAGACATGTCCATAATAAACCAAAACCTAAATGCAAAGATATTGAAGAAGAAAATGCCTGGAGAGGAGGAGGGATGGATAGGGGAGGGATGGGCAAGTCAGGGAGTTATGGAGAGAGCAGTCCCTGCAGAGTAGTCCTTAAATAAAGCAGAAAGGGGTGAGGAGAGGGAGATATGACAGGTGGTGGGATCGTGTTGTTACCAATGGAAATATCAAATAATGTACTAGAAGTGAAGGCTGGTGGGGTGGAAGGTATTCAGGGTGAGAACAGATGCGCAAGGAATGGAGAAGATGCAGGTGAGGGCATCAATTAGAGTGAGGAAGAGGACGGGGTAGTCGTGTTTCCTGAAGAAGGAGACAACTCCAATGTCCGGGAGTGTAAGGCCACATCACAGGAGCAGATGTGCAGAGGCAGCAAAACTGAGAGAAAGGGATGGCAACTACCAAGAAGCAGAATGGGAGGAGGTGCAGACTAGGTAACCGTTGGAGATGGTTGGTTCGTATTAAATGTTAGTGGGAAAGTTGTCTCCTAAGATGGAGACAGAGAGACCAAGAAATGTGTCGGAAATGTGGGGAACATAAAAAAATTAAACCATTTTAATCATGAATGAATGAATAAGTTTATTGGCTAAGTATTCACATACAAGGAATTTGCCTTGGTGCTCCGCCCGCAAGTGACAACGTGACATACAGTGACCGATAGGAATGACACATAAAACATTAAACATTAATAATAAAACATTAATAAACAATCATGTCAATAAAACAACAGATTATTCCTGAAATTATAGAAAAGCAAAGGGTTAAGGTGAGTTTCTTGCTTATAGAATGACTTTAAATAGTTGCAAAATAAATGAATGAAGTTCAGAATTTAAAAGTCTTTTTATGAAATGCTCATGTTTTATTGGATAAAACCGTCTCTACATTACTTAACCAGGCTGTTCGATTGGCAGCACAATTAATTTTAAGAGCATTAAGGGCCAGGTGCACAGAGATCAACCAACCTGTGCCTCAATCAGGATATCCTCACAATCTGACTCAATTGTAACAGTAATCTTGGAGCATGGCTGGATCATGTTGCACTGTCTAGGAACATGACCATGGATATTGAAATTCTAGGTGAAACAAACAATTCTGGATTCACTCAGCAGGTCAGGCAGCACCTGCCCAGAGGTGTAACAGGATACCCCATCTCTGAAAGGCCACCAGACAAACAAAAGATCTTTGAATCTGTCATTTTGATTCATTGATAGTGGATATAATATGCAAAGAGAGATATCCTCTTTGAATAAATAGTTTGATCAACAGCTGTGGTCATGTGGAAATGAAATGGTTATATGAATAAACATAGCAATAGTAAAGCAAATAAAACATTGTAATTACGGCATCTTTATGTGTTTTGGACACAAAAATAGTATTAGGTTGGAAATTAAAAAAACAAACTAAATATGCGCCACGGTGGCACGGCTGGGAAAGCTGCTGCCTCACAGCGCCAGAGACTTAGGTTTGATCCTGACCTTGAGTGCTGTCTGTGTGGAGTTTGCACGTTTTCCCCATGATCATGTTGGTTTCCTCCAGGTGCTCCAGCTTCCTCCCACATTCCAAAGATGTGCATGTTTGTACATTAATTGGCCCTGGTAAATTGCCCTGAGTGTGAATTAGAAAATGGGATAATATAGAACATGAGGACTGGTGATCGAAGGCCAGCATGGACTCGTTGGGCCAAAGGGCCTTCAAGTTCAAGTTCAAGTTCACATTTATTGCCACATGCACCAATTAAGGTACCGTGGAATTTGATTTACCATGCAGCCACACAATCAAAAAGAACACAATACACAATAGAATATAACATGAACATCCACCACAGTGGAATCAACATTATTCACTGTGGTGGAAGGCAATGACATTCAGTCCGTCCTCCTCCTTTGTTCATCCGTGGTCAGGGCCATGAACCCACTGCAGTCACCGCTATGGATGGCCTGATGTACAGGCCCTCTCGTCGGGATGCTCGAAACTCCGACGTCGGGATGGACGAACACTCCGCGGCTTTGAGGTCCTGAATCGGCCGCTTCCTACCGGAGACCATGGCTTCACGTTGTTATAGGCCGCAGGCCGGCTGTTGGAGCTCTTCTCAGGTGATCCCCGGCAAGGGATCGCCCCGCTATGCAATGGAAAGTCCACGCCGCGCCCGCGGCTAGAAGCTCCGCAGACTGCGGCTTCAGGATGTTATAGTCCGCGGGCCAGCGATCGGAGCACTTCTTCTGGCAATCCCCGGCAAGGGATTGCCCGGCTCCACGATGGAAGGTCCGCGCTGCACCCGCTGCTGAAAGTCTGGGACCGACTCCGGGAGAGGCCGCACCAATCCAAACTGTTAGGCCGCGAGGGAGGGCAAAAATGCGACGAGGAGAAAAGTCTCATTCCACCGAGGTTACTGACTGAAAAATAGTTCTCCCTATTCCCCGCCACCACCCCCCGACAATAAAACACACTTTTAGACATGGATAGTTGGCCTGTGACTCCGCCCTGGGCAACAGATTGGAGTCAATAGAAACCTGGAACAGCCTTGTTGTTATAAAGCAGCTTTCTTTTCATTAGACTAATTGGCAATGTAATAGATGCGATGCAGCTGTGCAAGAGGGAGAACTGACAGCATGCTAAATGGCAAACTTTAAAGTGCCATGAAGGTCATTGATAACACACCTTTGCTATTACCAGCTGAAGCTACTAAAGTCACTATGATGGACAAACATAATATTTCATTATATTGCAAAATGATGCTAATGGCCTAAGGGGGTAAATTGCGAATGTCATCTCTAGTTGGAGGTGGAGGAGATTTGCATGAGTTATTAACTCTTCAGTTATTGGTATCAACTATCTATAGACCCTACGTGCATTTTATGGGTTAAAGAGTGATTGAGCGAATATGCATATCTGCATGTTCAACTTCATGTTGATACACTATGATGGTGGCATATGATAGTCATGTGGGTTCAATCAAGTAAAAGAATCCTGTAATAGGTACATAATCTCATTTGCCACTGGAGTATCATCAAGTACAGATCAATGACAACACAGAATGGGTGTTGGACCACACCGTATTTATGAAATTCTGATTCAATGCAACTCCGAATATAGATGTTGTTTTCATGCTAATTCACAGGTTGCAAAAATATGTGGCATAACATTGGCAAAAGATACATTCTCGCTACAGGCAGGTGGAATGGTCTTTTATGTTTTCCTCCATTTTGTTTCATCAGTCGGGTCTTCAAATAAAGTCATCAAGAGCCCGCTTTAGGTTTCCTGCTGTGTGATTGGCCTATGCAGTTTGATTCCTGATTTGTCGGGAATAATAATAATGCAACCTTATCTGGTTATTCTAAACGTAACTTTGCTAGTTCAGCCTGTGGCTCGGGAAATCAGCTGTTGCATGATAAAATCAATTTATGTTCTACAGATTCTCAATAGACTGCCTACGGCTTGGGTTGTCACACCTATTCTTGTATGTATTCAGAGTGCTGCGATAGTACCAACAAAGCTGTACTTTGCTTCCTCAGGAGATGGGAAGCCTATATTTAATGCTCATGTTACATTTAAAATGGTACTCTTGGAGTTCATTTTAAATGGTCTTTGACAATATTGAGTTATAGGGTCATTAACTGTGCCAAGGTGCTTTCCATCAGACTTACTGCAGCTAACGAGGTCCACTTTGTTGGGTTCACCCCGGATATCGAGTTAGTAAAGGATATCTTTAACACAAGTTTTCCCAGAACAAGTACAATGCAGTATGGGATGTTGGCATTGTGTTAACACTATTTCACCAGGGGGTTCCAGGTACGTTCTTAGCTTTGGCCGAATCTCAGTTATCCTCCTGGCGCTGGTTTAGCGCAACAGGTCACTCGCTACATAATTGCAACAGGACAGGATGATTACATCTGTAAATAATATGTATAGTATTTTATGTTATAATTTATTTAAGCAGAGCAGTAGGTGTGTCAGGTCTCAAAATAGGTCAAGGCATACCCAGGGACCTTTCGTTATGTGAGGGCGCACATATACAACAATACGTCAAGGTCACCAAGAGCCTTTGGGGCTCTGAGCTAGCCATGATTGTTAGTTACAAAAACTTTATAAGAACGTATCTGTTTAGACCATTTCCAGGTGTTAAAACGGAGTTGAGTTATGCAGGAGTAGATACTGATTCCAGATCTCACTACGCCAGGGCTGCTATAACAGCAGCAGCAAGGGTTAATGATGTTCCGCTGGACCACATCCTAACGACTGCAGCATGGTCAAACGAACAAATTTCGAAACATTTTATAATAACCCGTAACCAGACTAGGGGTATTTGTCAACTTTATTTTACGTTCTGTTATAGGTTCCATCCGGATGAGAGATGTGACTATTATTATTACTTCATTTAACAGCATCAGCATGTTTAAATCTATGTCATGACTGTATGCATTATGAATGTTTTCCCTCATTTGTCAATGGAGCAGTTGTGGTTGAGTAGACTCGTTTCTCACAGCATGAAATCATAAAGCTTTGAAACCTTCACATAGTCACTCAAGTGACTCCGAAGTTAAATAGTAAGATTAAACGAGAACTTACCAGTTTGAAGTTTGATCTTTATTTTATGAGGAGTTACGATGAGGGACTACGGGCCCTCCGCTCCCAACCCTCATAAAGGTCATCTGGTAGTTCTAGTCTTCTCTCATCTTACTATTATACTTCAGTCACTATTATCTGTGATTTCACACCGCTGCTTTGAAGATTGATGCACGTGCGGCTGGACGGGGTTCTTCACGTAGTCCCTCATCGTAATTCCTCATAAAATAAAGATCAAACTTCAAACTGGTAAGTTCTTGTTTAATCTTACTATTAAAACTGAAAATGCTGGAAATTATACATTATCACTTTCTTTTCCACGGAAGCTGCCTGACCCTGCTGAGTAATACATGGAAGTCAGGGGAATGATGGGAGAACAGTCAAGGCTGTATTTCACATGCTGACATAAGAGCCTCAGTTTTTGCTAAAAATGTTATTCATGCCACTTTACCTAAGGTTGCGTGTGATATATTGGTTCATTACCACCCTATAAAATAATGGAGCATGCATGTGTGGAGAAGGCTGGTTCATATTACTAGAGTAATATTACTAAAGTCAGCTGTCCTCCAAGATTCCTCAGAAAGACAAATCCATCCGTGCAAATGTGAAAGGTTCAAGTTAATGCAACAGGTCAACCGTGGAGCTACCAGCAATGCTGCAGAGTCAGCTGCAGATGTGCCATCACTCCATGACCCTCTCATGTACCCTCTTTGTCTTCCTGCTCAAACATTGGTTTAGGAAACTACAGTAGGACCACACTTCAGTCTGAAGAAGGGTCGACCCAAAACGTCACCTATTCCTTCTCTCCAGAGATGCTGCATGTCCTGCTGAGTTACTCTAGGCATTTTGTGTATACCTTCACATAAGTTCCAATGGAAAAATATGAGTCCTCTGCAGATTCTGGGCAGTCTGCAGATTCTGGGCAAACAGAAATGCTTCCAGCCTATATCTGAGCATTGTTATATGATAATACAGTTAGGGAATCATCTCCTTTGTGCATGCCCAGATTCAGGCTCACTATTTACCTTAAAGGAACCATCGTAATGGGGTAACTTGTTGTTGAGTGCCCTCTGCTAACATCAATAATCATCATGTGATCACATGCTGGTCCACATTCAGCTGCATCAACCTGTGCATTGGGAATGCTGCCAAAGCTCTTTATAGACTTGCAAAAAGGGTGCCAATGAATAATAAACTAAGTGAGCTAAAAAAAAATCAATGTGTACAGAGTCTGTGTCAACAGCGTTTTGCTGTGCAGCAGTTAGACATAGACTCTGAGACTAAAGAGAGCGAACTAACAGAAGAGAATGAATAAGCTCCTCAATGTCTTGTTTGCAATGCCAAACACCCCACAATTCTGGCATCATGGACTGCACACAGATGATAGATATTGCTAGATGATAGAGCATGTAAATATCGTTTTACAGGCATCGACAACCCTGTGTAAAAGAACTTACCCTGGACATTTATCTATCTTTATCAGGGGTCTCCAAACTATGGCCTGTGGGCCTCATCCGACCCGCAACGTGATTTTATCCGGCCCGCAGCAAGCTCTTAACCAAAGATCGTAGAGCTCTTAACACATTCCGTGTGGCGGGCTGTAAGCGAATTCGGTATTCCGACTGCACATGCCCAGGTCATCGGGCACTCGCCATAAACATTGTCGGGAGCCGATCCGCTGTTATCAGACCTTTGTTTAATCTGGTGAGTGAGCAAGATCTTGCTGCTGCGTGGGGTCGGGTTGGAGTCTGGCCCGGGTCTCCGCGCGCTGTCGAGTTGCTGCGGCCCCCCCCCCGTCCCCGTCCCCTCCTGGGTGACCTGTCCCTGTCCGGGGGCATCCGGAGGTGTTGGCCCAGGCTTGCAGCCGGCGCGTGGGGGAAGCACTGGCTCCAGCTCGGCTCTCTGGGGGGTCGCTGGTCGGCGTGGACCAGGAACGCATTAAAGTGAATGGAAAGGCTGGGAACTTGGGCAACTTGAGAGGAACAAGAGTAAAATCACTGTTACCTCTGAGGTCACATTCTCAAAGAGGTACCTGAAATACCGCACCAAGAAGTACCTCGAAAAGAATAATCTGCGTGACTGGCTTCGCATGGTTGCAAACAGTAAAGAGAGCTATAAGTTACTTCCAGATTAACCAGGATGAAGAAGAAGAGGATGAAGATTAAGCCTAAGCCTGGTCTGGACTTTTGTACAAATTATATTCAATAAAATTGGTTAAAAGGAAAAAAAAAGTATAGTTCTGGTGGACTCTTCGGGAGTGATGTCAGATAAGGAAATAGGAGGAGTGAAATGTAAAGTCAGGCATATAAATGGAAGAGAACAAGGGAGAGGCAAAAGGGGGGAATAAAGGTGAGATGATCCTGAGTCCCTCATTTCCCTTTTATCCCCATCGTTCCCCTCCCCTCCAGCCCGTTTCACCCTCTCTCATCACTTGTCCTTTTACTCCACAGATTCTATCTCACCCACTGAGTTCTTCCTACATTTGGTGCTTTGACCTTAAATTTTAGGTTTGGATCTTTCTGCTTAGGTTTCTGCCCAACCTTTGAACAAAATCACTAATGACA
The DNA here is from genome assembly GCF_010909765.2 of Amblyraja radiata. Taxonomy (NCBI): domain Eukaryota; kingdom Metazoa; phylum Chordata; class Chondrichthyes; order Rajiformes; family Rajidae; genus Amblyraja; species Amblyraja radiata. The sequence goes on from NC_045967.1 coordinate 24,766,698, forward strand.
TTATTGTGATAAGGTGATCTACCCCACCTCAGTGTTCACAGGATGCCTACAGCTTATGAAATTAGATCTCCCTTCAATGTCTCTCCTGTTGTCCACTTTGGTAGGACTACACTCTCCTCATTCCATTCCTTCTATGACAGTCATAGCCACAACTTATTTTCTTCTTCTATCCACAATTCTTTTATCTAAGACACTTTTATCTTGGATTAAGATCCAGCACAAAAGCGATTAAACACACTTGTGGTGTGGCATGATGGCGCAGCGGTAGAGTTGCTGCCTTACAGCGACCGAGACCAGATGCTGTCTGTACAGTTTGTACTTTCTCCCTGTGACCTCATGAGTTTCCTCCAGGTGCTACGGTTTCCTCCCACACACTACTCCCAATTTGTAGGTTAATTGGCTGTGGTAAAATTCATAACCTGTCCCTAGTGTACAGGGTGATCGCTGGTCAGTGCGAACTCGGTGGGCTGAAGGGCCTGTTTCCATGCTGTATTTCTAAAGTCCAGAGTCTAAACCAGGAACGGCAGATGCAGGTTTACAAAAAAAGGACACAAAGTGCTGGAGTAGCACAGCAGATCAGCACCTCTGGAGTACATGGATAGACGTTATAGAATCGGGGTTTTACATGTTCTTTTGTGCTGCTGCAAGTAAGAATTTCATTGTTCTATCTGGGATATATGACAATAAAACACTCTTGATTCTTATTTTAGCTCATCAATGTATTTGGGCAGTAACATAGAATTCATAATGAATTATTCACTTGAGTGAAGTGATTGAGGAGTCAAACAAGAGCGACCGCTGCCAAGCCTATGTCTGCGGTCGCATGGTATTCTCTAGTAAGCTCTTTATTTTTTCCTACGGCCCATAAAAATATGCTAAATATATAATGTGGCCCTCATGCTGAAAAGTTTGGAGTCCCCCGATCTATATAATACCAAAACACTTTGTGTGTGTGTGTGTGTGTGTGTCAATCTGGTTAATTTTCCTATTTTCTTCCAAATGCTAGGCCACAGCCTTCCCATTTTCACACATTCTACTCACATTTTCCCCGTTGAGGCGATAAACATCGTCCTGTCGCATTCCCACCTATATTTCCAACCTTTTTAATAATTTAAAGTTTAAAAACAGCCCGAAAACTCACCATTTCGGAGAAAAAAACTGAGTGACATCACAATGCACTCGCAAGGCAAGACGGGACACTCTGGGAGGGAGGGGCACTCCAGCATCACTGTGAATGAGGAGTGGCGGCGGCTGCCATCGCCCGACGGGGAGGGTGGTGCTGGAGTTCGAGTGAGGGCCGAGCCCGAGGCTTGGGATGGGGCCGTGACCGGGGCCGAAAAAGAAGCCGGCACTGGGTCCGTGGTCATGGATGAGCCCAGAGATGAAGTCGTAGCCTGTACTATAGCCCAGGCGGCAGCCGAGCTGATGGCTGCAGTCTACAGCCAGGGCCGGGCCGAGTATGAGAACCAGGCCGAGTTCCAGGCCCTGGCGCTGCTCTGTGACTGGGTAGGTCCTGGGGCAGGGAATGGGAGTGAGGGGAGGAGGATGAGGGAAATGAGGAGGAAGATGGGCTGGGGAGTGGGGTAGTAGAGGTAGATGGGGGTGTGTGCAGGAGGGAGATGGGGAGGGGTGGAGGGAGATGCCCCCTCCCTATCTACCCTCACTCCCACCCTCTCTACCCCCCTCCCTACTCCCTCCCTCCCTACCCCCTCCCTCCCTACCACCCTCCCTCACCCACTCTACCCTCCCTCTCCCCCACTTTACCTCCCTCTCTCTACACTCTTCCCTCACCCTCTCTACCCCTCCCCCTCCCTCTCCTGCTCTCCCCCCATCTCCCTCTCTATCCCCCCTCCATCTCTACCCCCCTTCCCTCTCTACCCCCCCTCCCTCTCTACCCCCCTCCATCTCTATGGATTGAAGAGGGAGGGTGAAGAGGAGGAGGAGGGAGTGCTGGGGATGAGGAAAAATGAGCCGCGCCTGCGCAGTAGGGGGATATGTATGAGTGGTGCAACATTGCATTGGTGGAATGGGTGAGTGGTGGAATCTAGCATTGGGGGGGGCAGACCCAACAGCTCTGCACTTGGTCTAGTCACCTATAAATGTTACCCCTCTCACCTGGGTCCAAGATGGCAGTGGGTGGAAGGAAAGTTTGCTTTTTGGTGATTGGGCTGGGGGCACTGGGCTCTCTGGGTTGGCTGTAGGAGACACCCTGATGCATGGAGGCTGAGCAATGGCTGTCAGAGGCAATGATTGTCACGGGCCGATGTCGAGAAGGAATCAGAATGGTCGCGTCTGTGGAGAGGAGGAACTGGAGCAGCCTGGGGCTTCATTAGATTGGACACCAAGTTGCCAAGCATATGGAATGGAATGCCAGAGCAGCGGTAGAGGACATCGGCACATCACATGGCCAGGACGACCCCCTGTAACACCGACCTAGTGTTGCCGCTGGGACAAGGGGCTTTATGATCGAGTTAGGACAATAACATTTTTAGAATATCAAATTCGAAGGGTACAAGATGGTGCCAAAAATGTGGTGACTCAGTGTGGTCTACTGTCTTGCACTCTTGTACTTAGTATAATTGTGCCTAATATGTAGTAGGATTGTCACTGAACTATATGCAAAAAATAATTTCACTGTACATGAACATGACAATAAAGTTCCATTAAAGTTATGCCCTCTAGTCTTTGACATTTTCACTCTGAGAAAATGGTTCTGACTGTCCATCTATGACTCATAATTTTATATACTCATTATATTTTCATCTCATAATTTTATATACTTAAATATTATACATATGAAGCTGTAACACGACTTCCTGACTCTTATACTCAATGCACCGACTATCTCCCATCCATCTGCCACTCTGGTTTGAATCCTAACAAAGCTTCCTGCAAGATTATTCGTCCCCACAGGTGCGACCTGTCCTTCTTGTGCAGGTCGCTTTTGCCCTAGAAGAGATCCCAATGGTCCAAAAATCTGAATCCCTGCCCCAACTCCTCAGGCATGCATTCATCCATCCTAATCCTACCCTCATCAGCACATCCAGAAATTACGGGCAGAGAAATAACAAATTGAGTTTATGCAGGCACCTGGGAGGTGATGCATTGAGGGAGGTCAAATATAAGGGGAAAGTATACAGTAAATGACAGGACCCTTCGTAACATTCATATAGAGTGATCTTGGTATGTATGTCCATAACTCTCTGAAAGTTGCAACACAAGTGGACAGGTTGGTCAGGATGGCGTATGGCATGCTTTCCTTCATTGTTGGAGCACTATGTATAAGAGTTTGGAGGTCATGTTGCAGTTGTATACAATCTTGGTTAGCACACGTTTGATGCATTGTGTCCACACACATTACAGCAAGAATGTGGGGTTTGGAAAGAATGTAGAAGAGGTTTAACAGGACTTTGCCCGGATATCGTTTCATTGAATACCTTCGCTCAATCTGCCTGGACCTTCGTGATCTTCTGGTTGCCAAACACTTTAACTCCCCTTCCCATTTCCATACTGACCTTTCTGTCATGGGCCTCTTCCATTGTTAGGGTGAGGCCAGCCACAAATTGGAGGAACAGCACCTCATATTTCATTTGGGTAGCTTTCAACCCAGCGGTATATTGATTTCTCTAACTTCAAACAACCCCAGCATCCCCTCTCCCCCCCACCCTAGTCATTGTACTAGTTTCACTGTAGTCCCAGTGAGTTTAATTGTCTGTATAACCCATTTTCACCCAGCCCACAACTAACAATAGACCGTTTCCTTGCCCATCGTTACTTTTTTGCATATGTTTAATTCATTTATTATACATCTCTATATCACTGTCCATATCTCTCGTTTCCCTTTCCCCATACTCTTAGTCTGAAGGTCTCGACCCGAAACGTCACCTATTCCTTCTCTCCAGAGATGCTGCCTGACCTGCTGAGTTAATCCAGTTTTTTGTGTCTATCTTTGGTTTAAACCAGCATCTGCAGTTCCTTCCGGCAAACTTGCATTGTGTTGCATGACAATCCCTTTCTTGTTTCAGCAACAGAGGAATCCAATATCATCTTCCATCATCATGAACTCTCACCAGCCTTTATCTTTGTTTAATTTTTTGGCTGATTTGCAGGGTAATTCCAGCTGAACTTTTGTTTCAGTCTATTTTTTGCTTCAGGAAGCTTACTCACCACTATATATTCTGTCAGTGCCATTTGTTTAGCTGTCACCAGAGTTGCAATTCTGGAAGGGTATATTTTCCTTCTGGCCTCTGGAACCACATTGTACACATTTTTCTTGATGGTGCTTTTAAAATGAAGGACACACATGATGAAATCACTGGACAAAAGGCTCTGGAGGCAAAGAGCTGCAACGGGCTGGTGCAAAGCCATATTTCTTTTGTAATTTTGAGATGATTACCCTTGGGCAACATTACATATCCATTATCAATTTTATCTTCAAGTGAATAGAAAAGGAGTGGAAAATACAGCAGCAAATAGCTAAAATGATTTTTTTTTAAACGAACATTAATAAAACTGTGAATCATCACTACGGTTGTTTGCCCTGGGGAATACATATCATCAATGAGTGTTAAACATCATTCTGAACACCCAGACAACATCTGTGCTAGGAAGTAGACTAGTCTCAGGCACAATTAGAATATGAATTGAGTATTTCCAACAACAAAAGGGCATGACTGGCCTCGTGGCCTGCAAACAAAAACAGGGAAAAGGTCAGGCAGAAACAATGGAGGCGCTCAGGATGAGGATTTGTTCTGATAGACGGAGGCAACTTTCTTCACACCACTAAATTGTCTTGTAATTTTGAAAAAAAAGACTGAATGAGAAAGCAGGTGCTGTATGTGTACTAGTAGCAATAGTAAAAGCGACACCAATTCCAATAACATTGATTTTATTTTAAACATTAAAGTCACAGTTCCGATATACACTCTATTTTTATATAAGTAACTCTGTGTTAAGTATTTGCAAATTCATTTACAACACACCTCTGCTTTTACTTGGAACCATTTATACTTCAATGGATTGGGATTTGTAATATAATTACAAATTATTATCTGTATTTTTATACTCCAGTGAAGGTAACTGGTGATTGCTAAATTGAAATGAGTATTTCATTGATCTTATCATTTAAATACGCAGTTGAGATGTGTAAATAATTGCTGAGATATGTCTAAAATACTTATTTAAAACATGGTTTAAATAGAATACATTTTAAGAAGTAATTTTCAAAAGCATAATGGCTATAAAACAAGCATGAGTACTATCGTATTGTTATTGCACAATGTGGATATGAACAAGCTCCCACTGCAGGAAAGCTAGCTGTGCAATAACTACATGATGCTAAAACACTTAAACAGAATGGACATATTTTGCATGTGACTTATGAAATACAGTCTTACTGCTTTGTTACAGGCAGTGACAAAATAAGAAAGCTGTATTTGTTTTTCCTGGAAATATGCGTATAAAGTACATACAAGTGCATAATTAGAAAATATATTTGCTCAAGAAAAATACTCCTTCTGGGACAGAAGTGAAACCTAAAATATTCCATCCAAAAGAGAGAAAAAAAGCACAATTTTACCACAGTTGATAAATAGGGTGTATCAACTTTGGTTGCTTTATGGCCTCAAAGGAAGGTTATTTCAAGTTTACTTATGTAACATCTACTTCAAATTGAAAACTGAAAACAAAAGAGATTCAGGAGAATAAATTGCCAGATTAAAACCCCAAACCTTCACTTTCTTTCTCTCTTTTTTATTTGTAGTACAAAATATAAAATGAATTTTGCAACATTGTGGATGAAGTTTATCTTCTTCCAATCACAGGTCAGTTAGTAGGAATACAAAAGTTAAGAGTTTATTAAGGACTTGCAGAGATTATTCTGCAATGTCTCACGCAGTATTTTCATAATTCCTTTTCTGGCCCTTACAGTTTATCGTCTGCAGTATTATTATGAACCACTCTGACATCCAAGCACTTTCCATGGAAAATAATCTTCCAAATCCAGTTCTTTGGCACACTGGGATTATGCAAATGTCATATTTCCATTGTGACGGGAACGTGATCTCTCCAAAGCAACACGCCTATTTTCTGTAATGGGGAAATAAAGGATTAAAAATGTTTTATCTGGATATATCTTTCAATTAAAAAGATATGAAACAAAATTAATATTTGAAAAGAAACTGAAGATTAGCATATAAAAATCACATTGGGATTGAAATACACTTGAGGTTCCATAAAAAAATATTTTTAGATCATACGAGAAAGGTGATAAAAGCAATGGAAGAAAACACTGACACATTCCCATGGACATTTATGAAGCAGAAATCCTAACTGAAATTGTCTCCACATGAAGAATCTATCTATGTGAACGTGAAGTGCACTTCAGATGCCTTTGGAGATTGAATCATAGAGTGTTAAAAATGCATAGTGACTGTTAAAAGCTGAGCTACAAAGATTGAAATGGTAAAAATTCTAAAATTCTTCTGTCTCTCTTTCATGTGGAATGTCCATGACAGACAACATCATGCCATCAGTGACCCATAAAAAGTAACTGTTTCAGTGCCAGTTTTTAAGGGGATTTAATAATGTGCAGTGGTTTCTACTCAGTAGGGTGTTAAAGTGATTCATACCGTCTTGAAATCTCCAAATTCAAGAAGTAAAAATATTGTAACAAATATATCTTTTCAGTTGCCTCAGGCAAAATAACTTAAGCTAATTATTTAAGATTGTAACATTTCTATTTTGACTACAATGAATTTTAGTCAAGTAACTTTCAAATACTTCAAGATATAGTAGCCTTTCATGGAATAATCTGATATATGGTTTTGATATAGAGTACACTAGTTATCGCTGTGTCATTAATAAAGAAACATATAATAACCTCTCCAGAAGTTGTCCTTTCTAAAAAAAACAGATGTCTCAAGAGCAATTACCATGTGGAAATCAGCCAGCTATTTGTTCTGGAATCATTAGATAATTCTCATTCAGAAACTGGGAGGGCACTGCTCCTCATGAATCGTGGTGAAAAACAGTTAATTGAATTGATAACAACAAATATGAGCATCACAGCCATTTCCAGCAATTATGCATTTGGATTAATGTTGCTATTACAGTACAGAATTGAAACAAAATGCCGAAACTAAAGAGCTAGCTTTCTAAACTATACATCTGAGCACACAATTAAATTACAGTAGTTTCAATATTATGAATAAACATAGCTTCAAAAAAGTCAAAATGAAAATTGATGTGATACATTTTATGTATGAAATTAATTCATTTTTTGTCCCAGGTTTTATCACCAGGATTTTAGCTTTGAAAGTGGGAAAGTTGCAGAGGACTGGAAAATGTGACATTCTTGTTCAAGAATGTTCCAAGCAATCAGAGGTCAGTCAGTTGAACATTGACAGTGGCTAATGTTAAGGAAACAATAATCAGCTAAGAAAAATGGGCAAAAAATACAGGAGTTATTAAACAAATTATAATTAGATCTGCACAAGCATTCTAGAAGGTAGAAGTAACAAATAGAAGGATTTATTTTATCAATATGTTTTCTGCCAACAGAACCTGAACATATTTAGTCAAAACATACTGTGGGAACCCTTTTTAGGTAAAATTACAATAGTGAGATATACCTATAACAAAAAAAGGGAGGAAGGAACTGTGGCATTAATTAAGCTGGGAAAATTTGAAAACTCATAATATTATGAGCTCCCTTCAGAAATTGATTGATTTCTATGTTTTGTAATTTCACTGTATGTTATCCCATTTACAATAACATAATAGCATTACAAAAATCCTGTGGTATCTGCAAGAGCATATTATTACTTCCAAAACTTAGTTCCATTATTATTAAAATAAATAAATATTGTAAGCATAGCACCTTTCACATTTGTTTTATTAAAACAAGCAATTTGAGGTAAACTAGACTAAGTGGGATCCGTTGGGTCCCAGTCACACGGGAGGCCTGGTCCCCTGAACGCAATATTCCACCACTCACCTGTTCCCCCAAAGCAACCCATTCCCCCAAAGCAATATTCCGCCATTCAGTGGGGGAGGTGTGGGAGAGGAGGGTGTGTGGGGGAGGGTGTGTGTGGTGGAGGGGGGTGTGGGAGTGGGGAAGGAGGGTGTGGGGGAGGGGAGGTGGGACAGGGGTGTGGGGAAGGGAAGTGTGGGGAAAGGGAGGTGTGGGGAAAGGAGGGTGGGGGCTGGGGGAAAGGGAGGATGGGGGAAAGGGGGGAGGGTGGGGGGGAAGGGGTGTGTAGGGGGGGAGGGCTCACACTCTGCTCACCCCGCACCTTCAGCTTTTGACCTCACACATCAGATCCCACTCCGACTTCACTCAGTGGTTTCAGGTTCAACCCAGCAACTTCCGGCTGGTCGTGCTGGTCACCGCAGAAGCAATCCGCAGGTTGCTCACTGCCCGCGGGCTGCGTGCTCGCCGAGGCGTGTGCACTCCCCCGCGACCTGTGTACTCCCCCGCGACCTGTGCACTCCACGCGGCCTGCTCAACACACTCCACCCCTTCAGCTTTTTATTCTCCTCGCTGCGTTATTGACAGCATGTTCCGGAAGGGGCGTTTTTTACAATTTTTAAACCTTCATAACATTTGTACTATGTCACCGATCGGAACAAAACTTATTTTACTAGCAGCAGAGGAGAATGGTAAGGTGGCGAAAAATTGTAGTGCTATGGGGGATCGTTGTTTGCGCAAATTAAATTACAACGCAGACCGGAAGTGGTCAAGATGAGAGTTTTAGTAGTAGTATAGATAGATTTCTAAACTATGTACTCCATCCACATGAATAATCTGCAATTCGGTGTGTATAGAGTTAAACTAAATTTCTATGTGTCACTAATTACTAAGGGATCACACCAAGTCTCTAGATATTATATTTTATATTATTTTTTAAAGAAAATAAATTACTTCTAAAATTGTGCAGAATATATGAAACAAATGGGAATGTCTATTGATCTCACGATGCCCCCTCTGGCATTTCAGTTTTTTTTAGCTAGCCTTTCTGCCACAAAGCCATATTCTTTAACTTGTTGAAGATTGAGGGTTTGATCAATTTTTTTGCTTTAACATTCCAATTCATTTAACATTCATTTCACTGACTGACTATTTACTTCTCGAATTGATAGATAAAACTTAGAAATATTATGTCTTATGCTTAACTCAACTACTGTGTCTAGAAGCCTCAGTTACAAACTTTTTGCAAAAAAATTTCATCAGTAACTTTTCCAAATGCAACACATAAAGTAAATCATTTAACGCCACATGCTCACATATTTTCCCCATCTACCTGCTACAAATGTTGACCTTGCCCCAAATCCCAAGGGCTCCAACCTTTCGGACCAGTCATGTTCATAGGTTCGAGGATTTCCGTAACTTGGTTAATTTTGCAACCAGATTAAGATGTGTATTTGATGTTCAGCAGCAAATGTTAGAGCCCAAAAGCACAACAATTTTTTTTTCTATCATATGCTATATTTGTTGTACTTCTTACTCAGTACTTCAAGCATTTTCTGTTTGGATAGTCAAGTAAAATCAGTATGGTTTTATAAAATAGACTGATGCATGAGAAATTTAATTACAAGTTTTCTTGAATCAAAATATAACCAGTGTGAATGGAGCAAATGTAATATATTTGGATTTTCAGAAGGATTTCAACAAGATACTATACACAAGGTTCCTTACAAAAAAAGAGGATTTGTTATCTTAGTAAGTTTAAAGGTGGATAAATTCTCCAGGATCAGATATATTCCAGGCTGCTGTAAGATACAGATTATTGGGTGCTGACAGAGATTTTTAAATATTTGCTGAGCACTTGGTAAAGTACCAGATGACTAGAGGACAGCAAATGTGGTATCAATTGAGGTGGTAAGGATAAGGCAGGTAATTATAGATTGATGATTTTAATGCCTTTGGTAGGGAAGTTATTGAAACTATTTCTGAGAGACAGGATTAATTAACACTCGGAAAGGCAGGGATTAATCTAAGATGATCAGTATGCTTTTGCTAGGGAGAGATTCTGTCTCACCAAATTCATTGAATTTTTCAAAGAAGCAACAAAATCTATTGATCAGGGCAGTACGATTGACATATGCAACTTTTTCGGCGACTGCCGGCACCAGTTATAGGTCGTCGAAATTTTCAACATGTTAAAAATCTAGTGGCGACCAGAAAGACGCTACCACTCTTTGGGCGACTGAGGAGACTACTCACGACCATACAGGCGACACCCTGGCGACATGTCACAGGGTGAAACCTGTATGGTCGTGTAGTTGTCGCCCAAAGAGTCGTACCTTGTTCTGGTCGCCGCTGGATTTTCAACATATTGAACATTTTCAGCAACCTGGAATGACCTATGACGGGTGCCGGCAGTCGTCAAAAAAGTCGCGTAAGTGGGACAGGCCATTAGTCTACATGGATTTTAGTAAGACATTTGAAAAGATCCCACATGGAAAACTGGTCCAAAAGATTACAGCCCATATGATCAAGTCAAGTCAAGTCAAGTTTATTCGTCACATACACATACGAGATGTGAAGTGAAATGAAAAGTGGCAATGCTCGCGGATCCAGGGCAAGTTGGTAGATGGACGACTACCAGCTGCAGCTGGACGACTTCAGGATTGTCTGGGAAACTCAGTGGGTCATAGGGGGGACCTCATTGAAACATACCGAATAGTGAGAGGCTTGGAAAGAGTGGATGCAGAGTGGAAGTTTCCACTAGTGGGAGAGCCTAGGGCTCAAGGTCATACCCTTAGAATTAAAGGATGTTCCTTTAGGAAGGAGATGAGGAGGAATTTCTTTAGTCAGGAGGTGGCGAATCTGTGGAATTCTTTGCCAAGTCATTGTATCTCAGTGCACGTGGCAATAATAAACCAACAAACCCATATATTTACCTTACTTTGAATTAATATATATATATACTAAGCTGAAAAGGATGCCACATTATTAATACACAACTGTAAAACACCTTTTGTTGGGAACTGCTATCACATTCATGACATAACATGATTTTACTCTTCATTGTTGAAAATTATTCTGATTTTACCAGATTTTTACTGCATTGCAGCTTCATGTAATGAGTTTTAAAACATTAGTTTGTGTTGATTTCTTGTAAGTTTACAGGATGCACAAAGGATGCTTTTTAGAAATGAGCCAAACCAGGGTTTTAGGGTTTAGGGTTTTTTTTAAACGATACAAAATAAGCTGCTTTAAATCTATTTAAAAAAAAATAATCAAACTTGATGTTTTTAAATGGAAAGCGTCTAATGCTGAGAGTTATTACATGGTTTTAACACAATTAAAATGGAGCTTTGCAAAGTCACCATACAAAAAACACATATATTCTCATTGAGCACAATGTTTCGAGAGAAGCCAAAAAAACTCGAGACACATGGCACTGTGGTAAAGTTATTAATATAATGACCTTGCTAGCCTTTGTGTAAAAATCACAGCTCTTAATATGATGCCAGCATAATAATCCTTCTGCTATGCTGTGGTAATTGTATCCGTTCACACCACATATGGAGAACCTTGTCAGTGGCTGTGCTTATTTGGGCATTCATTTTGTTATCTAACAAAAATACGATTTAATTTTGGATTCTTAATGTTCTTTATCAATGTATTACTTAGTGTGACTGAATGCCATACTCTGCAAATTGCTGGGATGGGTAGGTGCTTGTGCTTAATTGGTCAATGTGCATATGTGGACTGGAATACCGGCGTTTTCAATGGTGTCTTGTTGATGGAAGTAGTAACATTCTAGTCTCCTTTATAGCAGTACAGTTATAGTTTACCATTCCAATTGATCACAGACTACAGAAATGCTCCAATAATGGAAACAGTTTATGTTCCTTAAGCTGTTCTCAAGTCAGAACATATCCAGCAGCAAGACCAATGTTTTCTCTGTACAGTGGACTGAAAAGCCGTATTTGTTGGGGCAAAAATAGATGGTAGAAAACATTATCTATGGTGCCTTTCTGTAATTGGGTGAGTGCTTTGAAGCTGTTTGATACAGCTGGATCAATTTAAAATCCATTATTTAGCCCTTCACTGTGGAGTTGTTTGTTTTGAATTATTTCATGTGCAGATGTTGTAGCAAATAACAACATTTAGTGATTAAATTACTTTCAATTCCACCTTCAACTAATGTATTGTAAGTGCTTAACTATATTTCTATGAATTTCTTCACGTGGTTGAGAAATGCTAATTATGAGCAGCCGTTCTTGTCCATGCACTTGTACATGGAAGAGCGAGTGTGGTTTCAGGGATAAGTAGTTTGAGATCAAGTTGTCTCACAGCACAATATTTCCCCAATTATGATATCGACCTGGAGTAACTCTTCTGGCAGGGAAGTAGTTGTTAAAATAACTCCAGTTTATTCAGTTGCTCAGAATTGCATAAGGTTTTGAGGAAGGCACCAACAGGCATGAGCTATACAAGTATAACATATTTTTGTAATGTACAAATTGAGGAATTAGGAAACACTATTTGTATTATCTGTATTTTTCTTATCTAATTCATGACAGAAATCGCATTATAACAAATTCGGCCAAATAGGTTATAATGCAATTTCTATTAGGAACTAGAGAACCAATTATAAGTTACTTTACAAATTGGCAAGCAGAAAAAGCTCTTGGAATAAAAACGAAATGTCACCTCCCTGCAGTAATCAGATACCATTGTCTCTTATGAACACAGTTTAGCATGGGTGGCATTGAAATTGACAAGAAATGTTTCTATTGACACTTTTGCAATGATACTCCATTAATCAATGTTTAATACAGCTTTTAGAATTATTAGCTTGCCATAACATGAATAAACATAGCTATTAAAAAGTATTTCATTTTTGAAAACCCTATGGAGGGAGGGGAGAGAGGTGGAGGGAGGGGGAGAGTGAGAGAGGGGAAGAGGGCGAAAGAGAGGGGGGGGAGAGAGAGGGGGGGGGGAGAGGGAGGGGAGAGAGAGAGCGAGGAGGAGGAGGGGGAGAGAGGGGGGAGCAAGAGAGAGAGGGCAAGGGAGAGGGGGAGAAACAGAGAGAGTGGGGAAGAAAGATAGGTATAGAGAGTGAGGGTGGAGAGAGGGGAAGGGGGAGAAATAGAGAGGGGGAGAAATAGAGAGAAGGGGAGAAAGAGGGGGGAGATATAAAGCGGGGGAGAAAGAGCGAGGGGGAGGAACGAGAGGGGGAGAAGAGAGAGGGTGAGAAAGGGAGAGGGTGGGTAAGAGAGAGAGGGGGAGAAAGAGAGAGAGAGGGGAGAACGAGAGAGAGGGGAGAAAGAGAGAGAGGGGAGAAAGAGAGAGAGGGGAGACATAGAGAGGGGAAGAAATATAACGGGTGAGGAAGAGAGAGAGAGATAGAGAAAGAGAGAGAGAGAAAGTGAGTGAGAGAGAGACAGAGAGAGAGAGACAGAGACAGAGAGACAGAGGGAGAGAGACAGAGACAGAGAGATAGAGAGACAGAGAGGGAGAGAGAGAGAGAGAGAGAGACAGATAGACAGAGAGAGAGAGAAAGAGCACTGCTGAGTATTTTCAAGACAGAGTATTACAGAATCATGTATTATGGGGTTACTCCAGGAAAGTGGTTTTGGGGTAAGAGATCAGCTATGACTTTAATAATGACTAATTTTCATACAGTAAATTATCACAAATAATAATATAATATGGCCAAATAATCTGCAATTCATCATGTGAAGTGAAGAATGAGTGCAGGCTAGTAAGCTGTGGCAACTTCCTGTGTTTCTGTTAAATTGTTTAGGATTATTTATGTTCACCCAACAGAGCAGATGAATCTTAAATTCAATTCCTTAGCTGAAATTCGGTGTCTCATTCACCTGGATTTTAGCCTTTCCTTTTTTCAAGTGCTTGATGCATGCCAGCCTTCTTTGGAGAGTCATAAAGCTCTTTTGACTATGGAGTCATTAAAGTGAAATCCAAACTGATCCTTTTGTAAAGACAAATTTCAGTGCATTCAACATCTGGTTTAGTGGTCGCTGAACCAAACGTGTTTCTTAAACCATCCTAATGGAAGCTAGCAAAATGAGGGCAGCATTGTTTGAGGAATTACTGAGAAACATTTAAACTTAACTTGTCACCTTTAATTTTTACCTTTAACTTAGCTTAGAATATCTTTGATTTTTCAATTTATAAATATTCTAAACTGTGAAGCATTGTGGGTCATTTCAGAACATATATGCACAATTTTGTTAGAACAACATTTAATGCGTGGTAACAGATCGCGATGAGAATGAGAGAAAGCTGATATTTAAGAAGGGAAATGTATTACGCATAAAAAGTAAGAAGGAATGAAAATATTTATCTGAGAGAAAAGAAAGACAATCATGAAGTACGTCCAGTAAGAAGAAAGAGTTGAAGAGGAGAAAGGAGACGACAAAGGATGCAGGTAGACAGGTAAATTAAGTGAATGGCAATTGCAGGAAATGTGGTAAAATGGTTTACTGTCCAAAACAATAAACATATTATATAAATGGTTAGAAACTGCAAGGCCCTGAAATGCAGAGGGATCTGGTGTCCTTGTGTATGACAAATGGCTTTTGTACACATATAGCAAGTAATTGGGAAAGTTAAATGAAAGTTATTATTTATTGTCTGGGGAACTGAATATAAGCCTACATATCACAACGTCCTGGAGTAACTCAATGGGCCAGCAGCATCTCTGGTGGACATGAATGGGCGACGTTTGGGTCAAACAATTTTTTCAGACTGAAGAAGTCTGAAGAATCAGTCTGAAGGGTCCACGCCCAAAACATCATCCAGAGATGTTGCCTGACTCACTGAGTTTAGTTCAGATTAGTTTAGAGATATAACGAGGAAACAGGCCCTTCGGCCCACTGAGTCTGCACTGACCAGCGATCCCCGCACAATACCACTATCCTACACAGTGGGAACAATTTTACATTTATACCAAGCCAATTAACCTACAAACCTGTACATCTTTGGAGTGTGGGAGCAAACAGAATATCTCGGAGGAAACCCATTGTCATAGGGAGAACGTAAACTTTGTACAGACAACACCTGTAGTCGAGATCGAACCCAGGTTTCTGGCGCTGTAAGGCAGCAAATGATCAGCCATGATCATATTGAATGGCGGTGCAGGCTCGAAGGGCCGAATGGCCTACTACTGCACCTAATTTCTATGTTTCTATGTAAATCTACCACTGTGCCACCCTAAGTTATTCCAGCATTTGGCACACTGCACAAGATTCCAGTACTTGGCAGTTCCTTGTGTCTCCTCACAGCATCCCCTCGTTTGATCGATATTTCCTTATGTTGTTCCATCTCCACATCATTTTGGATTAAATTCCATCTGCCACATTCATGTACAGATGATCAGACCATCCATATATTAGAAACATAGAAAAATAGAAAATAGGTGCAGGAGTAGGCCATTTGGCCCCTCGAGCCTGCACGGCCATTCAATATGATCATCCAACTCAGTATCCCATACCTGCCTTCTCTCCATACCCCCTGGTCCCTTTAGCCACAAGGGCCACATCTAACTCCCTCTTAAATATAGCCAATGAACTGGCCTCAACTACCTTCTTGTAATCTAAAACAGTCCTCCTCACTTTCAAGCACACAGCCGTTTATTGTATTGCCAACCAATTGCTTTATCATCTTTCTTACATTTTAATCAAAATAATTTGCATAAGCTGAAAACATAAGGGACTGAGCCTAGTGAAATCCAACTGATAGCAGTCTTCCCATCAGCAAAACATCCTACAGCTAAAATAAATTTGAATCCAATTTGCCATCCTCTCTTGGATTCCATGAGCTTCTGCCTAACACAGCACATGGGACCTTTTCAAAGCCTTGCTAAGATCAAAAACCCTCTTGTAATTCATTATAAAGATACAATCTAGGTTTGACTTTTCTTTAACAAAATGTCTCGTACATCTCTAAACACGTTCCACGAACTGACCTGAAATTACATGGTGTATGTCTTCCTCTCTTTCAACAATGGTAGTAGTTTCCTATCGCTGCCATCAACTTAAACAGAGAGGACTGAAAATTGCAGACCCTCATTTCTTTTAATTGTCTGAGATATATTTATTCCGGGCCTGGTGATTTGTATATTATTTCTCTAGGAAATATAAATATTTTAATTTCTTCAATAATTTATCACAAAATCAGGGAATAGGTGCAAAAAAATGTGAACATAAATCTGAGAAGGATACGAGGTTTATAATCTAACCAAAATCAGATAGTGGTCTAATTATGCCAAGCCTGTCTCATCAAATGAAATCACTGCCCGTGGAACCCATTTACCTGGGCTGGATGCAGTCAAGCAGTCTCACTGATTCTTCACACCTGGGAGTCATGGTTGGATGGCCCGATTAGGCCTCAGGCAATGGACTGCTGAACTTTTAACTCTGCAAAGCCAAACCCAGACAGGAGGCAATGGTGGGATGGTGCTTGTCTGAGAAGCATATTTATCTTAAAAATTGTAAATGCCTTTGATTAAAACACTTACATTAAAACATTTGCAAATCAATAAGAACATTGCATGGATGCAAATTAAGTAGGCCAATTAGAATGGGGACATGCTGAAGTATTCTCGGAAATCTGTTTAGTGAAAAGGGCAGAATGTTGAGGAGTCTCAGCATTATTTGGCATATTCTAAGAAGATGCTCAGAATTGATAATAAATTATTAAAGCTTGCAAGAATGACCAAGATTGTTTCCTGTCAGATTTGCTGCAATGATGAGATTTCCCATACTAGTAGCGCTAATAATATTTTCCTTCTTCCGTAACCAGGGCTTCCCATTTACTGTTGTTACAAAGTCCTTGACAGTAGCTCATCTGCTTCCTGCTTCTTTGTTTTCACTCTCTCTCCTCCAAGATAGAACAAGAATAGAGCTCCCCTTTCACCCGTCTCTGCATTCAATAGATCATTGACAACAATTTAGTTCAATAGATTCAACAGACAAAGCCTTTGCTTCTCCATCCTTTTTAGCATTTTGTAGCAGCCTTTCCCTTCACTACTTTCCAGTCCATTTGTCTATTTTCACTGACCACCTGATAAAGGTATAGTGTCATACAGCACGAAAACAGGATCTTGGGTCTCAACAGTAAATGCAAGTATTGTGTGCAATTTTGGTCTACTAATTTGAGGGAGGACATTATTGCTATTGAGGGAGTGCAGTGTAGGTTCACCAGGTTAATTGCCGGGATGGCGGAACTGACATATGATGAAAGAATGAGTCGACTGGGCTTGTATTCACTGGAATTTAGAAGGATGAGAGGATATCTTGTAGAAACATATAAAATTCTTAAGGGATTGGACAGGCTAGATGCATGAAAAATGTTCCGGATGTTGGGGTAGTCCAGAATCAGAGGTCACATTTAAGAATAAGGGGCAGGCCATTTAGGATTGAGATAAGCAAAAACATTTCTCACCCAGAGATTTGTGAATCTGTGGAATTCTCTGCCACAGAAGACAGTGGAGGCCAATTCACTGGATGTTTTCATGAGAGTTAGATTTAACTCTTAGGGCTAAAGGAATCAAGGAATATCGGGAAAAAGCGGAAATGGGGTACTGATTTTAGATGATCAGCCATGATCATATTGAATGGCGGTGCTGGCTCAAAGTGCCGAATAGCCTACTCCTGCACCTATTTTTCTATGTTTCTACCTATCCAAGCTGAACAAGGTGCCCCTCTATGCTCGTTCTATTTGGCCAACTTTGGCCCATATCTCTTTCCTTAGACTATCAATGTATCTGTCCAAATATCTTTTAAATTTTGTTATTGTACTTGCTTCAACCAATGCTTCTGACAGCTCATCTATACGTACCACCCTCTGTGTAAAAAGGATGCTTGGGTTCCTATTAAATCTTTCCCATTTTACCTTAAACATATGCCCATTAATTTCTCAATTCCCCAACCCTCGGAAACAGACTTGGTGCATTCATCCTACATATAGCCCTCAAAATTTTATAAACCTGTATTAAGATTACTTCCATCTCTCCTAGGCTCCATGGACTAAAGTCCTAGCCAACTGCGACCTCAGTCCCTCAAGGCCTGGCGACATCCTTGTAAATCTTTTCTGCATTCTATTGGCACCTTTCCTATAACTGGGTGACCAAACCTGAATTCAACACACCAAGAGCAGCCTCACCAACATCTTGTATAACTGCAACATACCATTTCAATCTCTATACTTAGAGCCCTGATTGATGAATGCCAAAAACCAAAAACCTTTTTCACCACCCTTTCCTACAGCACTTTCCCTTGCAACAACAGGCGATGCAACACTTGCTCTTTATCTGTTCCCGTCCCACCACCCAGAATCTCGAAGGTTGTTTCTCGGTAAAGCATCAATTCACTTGCACGTCTTCCAATCTTGAGTTCTGCATTTATTGTGCATAATCTGATCTCCTCTACACTGGAGAAGCAGATTTAGTGATTGCTTTGTGGAGCACTTACATTCAGTCCACCAGGTCAACCCTGAGCTTCCCAATGCCTGCCACTTTAATTATCCATCTCACTCCCACTCTAACATCATGGGGCCTCCTTCACTGTTACAGCGAGGACCAACACAAGTTTGAGAAACAGCATCTTATCTTCGACTGGACGTGATGTAGCCCTGTGAATTTAATATTGAACTCCACAACTTCAGGTCACTTTATTTCTGTCTGCTACAGTCATCCATCTGTGATATTGGTTTAGCTTGTATTTTCCCCTCCTCTTTTCTTATTTTTCCTCTGGAAGTTGAGAATGAAAACGGTTGGATCTACTGGGCACACATTCTTGCTCTGCAATTCGGACCTCCTACATTCTTCCGTTTGTGTTCTCATTCTCCAACCAATCCCATTCATTCATTGACCAGACAGCCTTGTTTGCAGTTTATCCCGATGATCTTACAGTTTTACCCTTTTAGACACATCCCCACCCTCCTTGCCATTTAAAAAGCTTATTTTGTCTCCTTCCCAGGACTGACAAAAGGTCTTTGATATAAAATTTTACAGTAATTCTATTTCTCTTCCCACAAATGCTGCATGACCTCTTGAGCATTTCCAGTATTTCTTGTTTTTAGATTTTGAGCATCTGCAAAGTTTTGATTTTCAGCTGGAGATTCTATTGGCCGCTTGTCAGCATTGGACACATTCTTATTCTAATTTGGAAAGATTATTTCATACTCAGGTGGACTGAAGTACCAGAAATCATAAACTGATTATACAGCAGCAGCATATTAAAACATTACTATGCATCTCACTGTGAAGGTATAATTTAGAACATATGGCTCAGTTGCAAACTGTGCAACAATTTGGTTTTCAGTAAAACAAATATTTAGCAAAGCACATTGTTTCTACTGGGTTATAATTTGAGTTATTCGCTGTTGTCAGAAGCTGGATTGAATTTGAAATTTCATGCTGTGTCATTATTCTCTTGATCTGAAACATCCAGTTAATTTCTATTGTGTTCCTGAAAATCTTTCCAATTTTAGCTTTTAAATCAATGCTACCAAGGGTAAAACAAAACAAACACTGACTCAGATTTTCAGGCTGCAGCAAAATTATAGGAATTGGACATGGAAGTAATGGTAGGAATTACATTTTAATAGTTTGAGCACTGTAAGATTCCCTTGCATCAAGAGTTTACCACAAGAGTCCTCCGCAAATCAATATTTAAATATCAATACACAATAGATTATACAGCGGGTCATTAAGCTTTTAATATTTATTTCATGCTATCTTCTGGCGTGCTATAACTCACTAAGTTCTAGAAAATTTTCAATGCAATTTACATTTGATATTTGTTAGAAGATGCCCCAATTTCCCTTCCTTTCTTAGATGGAACTATTACTTGCTAGAAAGTTTACGTTTGGTAAATGGTAATGATGTTTATCTGACAAAATTCTGTCATTTGCAAATCTAAATTGCAACTAATTATATCAGAGCACTTCTACACTTAATTGGTAGAGTCTAGGGATGTGGGGAGAGTGCAAGAGAGTGATGCTGAGGCCAAGATTGGATCAGCTATGATCTTATAGAAAACTGGACGCAAGAAAGTGCAAACTCCAGACACACAGCACCCAAGGTCAGTGAAGCAGCCAGTCTAGAATGCCTGATCAGTTGTTTTAAGTCTGAGGTACTTTGCTGAAGACAGTCGATTACTTCAAGTACCCGAGAAGCGCCAGCTTCCCTGATGACTCCTTCGATATGGAAATAGCAGCTTCAATCAGCGTGACCAGTTAGTGGCTTGGTCACCTGCACTGTTGTGTGATCAACTATAGAAACGTCAAGCTGTCAACAAGATAAAAGTGTCCAAATCAGTCATACTCTCGAAGCTTTTGTATGGCTGTGAGATTTGGACCATTTACAAGAAACACATCAAAGAGCTTGAGTGTTTCCACCTGAGATCTCCCTGTTCATTCATAGGCCTCAGCATAGTGATAAAGTGGAAGTGCTGGACATGGCTAGCCTGGTCAGCATCAACGCTATGATGTGAGGGCTTCACAGGCAATGTAATCCATATGGACATCTCCCATATGTCATGCCCATTCCTTTACAGAGACACCAGAACCAGAAACATCCAAGAAAGTGATACAAGGATTGTATCAATACCTTGTACTCAAACACAGTTACATTCCCATGTTGCAGGACAGAACTGGCTGGTATGTTTTGACCCAATGGGACAGAGTCACTTGAGCCAGAGAATGCAGGAAGACACACACACACATACACATAGTACGTTGGAAAAAAAGAGGCAGTGTTGGTAGTCACGCGGAAGTTACCGAGATTCTCTACAGATTGTCCTTCAGTGGCTAGGTAAGTATCCACTTTAATAGAGTTAAGAAGATAGTGTAGATGATAAAGATCCCTAGATGATGAAGAAGATGAACACATTCATTATATGGGCTTACATTGTGCATATCAGTTGAATAATTCAATGAAAAGTTAAAACAAAATTAAATAGGGTATATTTTCCAATGTGGACAATGGCAAACATTGGTGCACCCCAAGGGTCAAAGGGAAATTGCATTAGCAATTGAGGTGAAGGTAAGTTGCTGACTTCCAGGTAAGGAGCAGGGGGTGGAGATGGCCTGATGGGTCAAATGGTTGCTCCTGTGCCGTAACAATTTTAAGATTCATCACTTTTATTCAGTAAAATAATTCAGTGTCACAAAAGTTCTTAAATTTTCCAAGGTTTTAGCCTTATAGTGTCTTATTATTTGGGAACCATGCCATAACAAGTATGCTAGAACTAGACAATCTCCTGATGCTTGTAAGACCGCAAATTTAATTTTAGATATCTAGTTCACAATTCTACGAAGTCGGTAGGGTCCCACTGTCACATGGTATTTATATATGATTAGTTTCTGAAAGACCTTTGCTGCAGCGACAATGTAGGTAGTAAAAAATTAAACTATAGCAATTTGACTTCCTAATTTTCCCATTATTCAAATTATTTTTGCATTTCTTTATTAATTATTTGTATCAGCTTATTTTTTGTGAACTATTGACAATTCTAAAACAGATCAGCTATTTTCAGAAGTAATTATACATTTCTGTTATTAGTTTGTGTCAATTGGAAATTCTGAAACACTTCTTTCGGTAAATGATTACCTGAGTAAGTGTTTGTTCTTAGGGCTATGAAGCTAATTGTGATTGTGAAATTGTGCAAGGAGTGCTTGAATAACTGGAGGGAAAGCAAAGTTAGCAAGGCAACATTTTTTTCAGAGGAAAGAAGCTGACATTGCAGAAGTCCCATTGCCCCTTGCATCTTTTCAGTAATGATACATAACGGCTGTGAGCCTGCAATAAGCATGTATGTGTCCAGTCGGATTCCCATCATTCTGCAAAATTGGGCTGAGATCCTCAAAAACAGCGTCACAGGAGACCAGAACCTGCTGAGGCTTGAAGGCAATTTTTGACATCAGCCTTCACTTCGCACTTAAAATGAAAATACTGGATTTGACACAACATACACCAAGTCATACGAGAAACATTTTCACTCTCTTATCAAAAAGAAATCCCTGACAGGAGACAATATTAATCCTGAGATGCAGCCACAAAATCATCAAAACCTTGAAATGAAAGCCTGAAGGGTTTTTTTTTTAGGTATTCTTTAAAATATTTTATTAAACAATATGGAGAGGACATTTTAAACCGAGGGAACTTTATTTTGATTTCTAGCACATATCGTTTTATGCTGTAGGGAAGATTTTAAAAGCTATCCAATACAAAACAACATTCAAAATATGAAAAGGCATGAATATATTAATTCAAGGAATCACATCATCTCACTGCTATTAGAAGTGTTGTTCCCTAGTATTTCTTGGATTATTCCCGTTTTAAAGCTAATCAACCAGGAAAAAGTGATGTCCCGGATTCAAGTTGTAAAAGTTAAACTAGGCAAGTGAACTAAATACTTGGCTCGCAGAGATATAATTAGAACCACTGCTTCTGATCTGTATGTCCCACTAGAGCAGACGAATCAAAAAATAAAAACTGAATTGAATCTTACATGAAGTGGCACTGTTGGATTTCAATTAGTTGTTCTTTTTAATGATGTCCTATCAATGGCAACAGAGATAAGCAAAGGCAACAATGTTCCACTAGTTTAAAGCTTTAAAGATGCTGGAGAAGGAAAAGATTAGAAACAGACTGCGAACAGAACTGAGGTCATTTTATTGCACAGGCTAGTAAGACGCCAAGAGGGTGACGTAGAAAATAGTTTTTCACTTTTATATTTGAAATTTAATTATGAAGATGAATATAAATCGTCATATCAGTTTAATAATTCTGATAGGGAACATGCAATCTAAGTGAATTAACATACAGCATAGCCTTGACAAAGCCAAGCATGATGACAATACAATGCCATGTGTGAAAGTAAGCAGTGAGGAGAAGGCAATAATCTGAAAAGTCTTATATACAGGTTAAGTAGCTGAGGAAGAATTTGACAGATGGAGAACAGTGTGGGGAATAATTAAATTGCTCATGTTTACTCATCATGCATGAATGTAGAACAGAAAAGCAGACTATTTAAAAAGATGTTGGAATGGTAAAAGGTACACAAAAATGCTGGAGAAACTCAGCGGGTGCAGCAGCATCTATGGAGCGAAGGAAATAGGCGACGTTTCGGGCCGAAACCCTTCTTCAGACTGAATGGTAAATGTTGGTTTACAGAAAGACAACTTTGTACATATATTACAGAAAGTTAACATGTAGGCAAAGTGAGTAATTAGGAACGCAAATGGTAGTAACATTTAGTGCAAGGCGGTTGGAGTGTGAAGGGCATGGAATATGAGTATGGAAGCATTGCTGCAACAAACTTTGATGAGAAGCACACAGATCCATTCTAACAGCATTGGTGTTCTTACAAGAGTTAATTCCCTCTTTCATGAAGTCATGATAAAAACACGATTAATTCCTGCTCTGAGAGAGATAAAGAGAAATCTACTGTATTAGGTCTATATTCTGTTGAATTAGAAGAATACAATATTTAGAGGGCTTGATTGGTGAGATGCTATGAATCTATTTTCTCTGGCTGGAGAGTTGAGAATCTGGGGATCGTATTTTCAGCATTCAGAATCATAGAAAACATGGAAATCATAGAAAACATTTCACTTCATTCAGCCTATTCCGATTGTGACAGTCGCTAAAGAGTTAAGCAGTCGAAACCCACTTTGCAGCACATGATTGTAGCTTTGCGGTCCGTGGTTGTTCAAGTACAGCTAAATATCATTAAAAGGTGATGAGGGTGAAGAGGTGAAGTCTGTGGAATTCTCTGCCTCAGAGGGCAGTGGAGGCGGGTTCTCTGGATACGTTCAAGAGAGAGCTAGATAGGGCTTAAAAATAGCGGAGTCAGGGGATATGGGAAGAAGGCAGGAACGGGGTACTGATTGGGGATGATCAGCCATGATCACATTGAATGGTGGTGCTGGCTCGAAGGGCCGAATGGCCTACTTCTGCACCTATTGTCTATTGTCTCCGCCTTCACCATTTTGTCAGGCAGTGAGTTCCAGACTTCTAAACTCTAAAGTGAAGAAATATTTCCTAGTTTTACCCAACAATCTTCTTCCAATTATGTTAACTCCATGGTTTCTGCTCTGAATACTTAAACTAAAGAAAGGATGTCCTTTGTAATTACTCTCAGCCCATCATAATTTTATATACCTTAATTAATTCTTCTCATAAGCTGGGATTGTTCTCTTTACTCCTGTTGTAAAGAGAACAATCCCAGTTTATGCAATCATTCCTTGTTGATGCAATTTTCCAGTTCTGACAATATCCTTACAAATCTCTGCGTACCCTCTCCAGGTTTTTCACACCATTCCTGTATTGTGGTGACCAAAAGTGTATTCCTGCTTAAATTGTGGTTTACTTAGTGTTGTGTGCAGTTCCAGAATAATCTCCCCTGTTCTCGCATTCAATGCTAATAAAGCATCTTGTTTATCTTTTGAACCACTTCGTTGACTTGTGGACATACACTTTCAAAGCCTCTCACACCAATGAATAACCATCTATTATATGTATATATGGAGTAATTTTGTGACAAATTTGCAACAAATGTGTGACGCGGAAATCTGCCCCCCCCCCCCCCCGCAACCGCATGTTGAATGCACGGGACCCTCTTCCCCTCTCTCTTCCCTTCCCCCCTCTGTCCCCCCCACCCCTCTCCCCTCCTCCACCCTCCTTCTCCCCTCCTCCAACCCCACTCTCCCCTCCTCCAACCCCCTCTCCCTCCCCCCCCCTCTCCCCCCGTGTTTGTGGGAGGTGGTTATTGTGCGTGTGAAGCTGCAGGCCCCTCCCCCACCCTTGCAACCGTACGTTGAGGGGACGGGACACAGCGGTCTCCCCTCTCCCCACCCTGTCTCCCCCTACCCCTCTCACACCCCCTCCCCCCCTGTGTGTGTGTGGGGTGGATATTGTATGTGTGATAGGGAGTGGGGAATAGATGGATCTCATTTACATATCCCTCTCCCTCCCTCTCTCCACCTCTCTCCCTCTCTCCCCCTCTCTCTCGCTCTCTCTCTCTCTCTCCCCTCCCTATCTCCCCTCTTTCTCCCTATCTCCCCTCTCTCTCCCTATCTCCCCTCCCTCTTTCTCCCCTCCCTCTCTCTCCCTTCTCTCTCTCCTCCCCCTCATTCCCTCTCTCTCCCCTTCTCTCTCTCCCTCTCATTCCCTCTCTCTCCATCTCCCCCACCTCTCTCTCCCCTCTATCTCTCCCCTCGCTCTATCTCTCTCCTCTCTCTCTCGATCTCTCATCTCTCTCTCTCCTCTCTCTCTACGTCAAATCTCTCATCTCTCTCTCGCATCTCTCTCTCTCTCTCTCTCATCTCAATCTATCTCTCTCGCCTCTTACTCTTCTTTCTCTCTTCTACTCAGCTTTCTCATCTCTCAATCTCTCTTTCTCTCTCTCTCTCATCTCTCTCTCTCGTCTCTCTCTCTCATCTGTCTCCCTCTCTCTCTCTCATCCTCTCTTCTCTCCATCTCCTCTCTATCTCTCTCTCTATCTCTCTCTCTCTCTCTCTATCTCTCTCTCTCTTCTCTCTCTCTCTCCTCTCTCCCTCATGGCCCCCTCTCTCTCCCTTCTCTCTCCTCTCCCATCCCAACCTCTCCCCATCTCCCCCTCCTTCGCCCTCTCCCCGTCTCCTCCACGTCCTCCCCCCCTCTCTCACCCCCCCCCGTGTGTGTGGGGGGTGCTTAATGTGCGTGTGAAGCCGCAGCAATCCCCCCCCCCCCCCCCCCCGCAAACGCGTGTTGGGGAAACAGACCCAACGGGTCTGCACTTGGTCTAGTATATATTTAAAACTCTCGTGTTGGTTTGTCGGGGTTCTATTTCGCGAATATTCATTTTAGGCGTTTGTGAATCTCCTCCTCCGAAATTTGCAAAAACAAAACAATTTTTATATATTCCGGTAGGGTTGTTCCTCCTCCTCTTAATGTTTGGAAAATTAGAAAATTCGGTTCATCCTTTCCCTGATTTTTCAGTAAAAAACAAATAACATTTCAAAATGTTAAAAAAAATCAAATTGCTTCTCGCCCATAGAATGTTGATGAACGTTCCATCGTGTGATGTCACAATGCCCAATGCTCACAGGTGTCCAATCGCAATGGATGTCATTTACATATGCTTTTGCTCCAGCCCCAGCGCTGCCCCCCCAGCCTGATGTTGCAGCACGTTCCATTGTGTGATGTCACAAAGCTATCCCTCACAGATGGCCAATTGCAATGGATGTCATTTACATATGTCTTTGCTCCAGCCCCAGCCCCGCCCCCCGACGCCTGTGTCCAAGCGCGTGATCACGAGTGTGGGAATAGAGGGAGAGGAGTGGGGGTGATAGGGAATGGGGAATAGATGGACTGCCCATACCTCTCCCCCTCCCCCTCTCCCTCCCCACTCATCCCGCTCTACTCCCCACCCCTCTCCCCCTCCACACTCTCCCCCCGCTCTCCCCTACCCCATCTCCCTCTACTCCCCCTCTTGCACTTGGTCTAGTATATTATATATATATATATATATATATAAGGTAGACACAAAAAGCTGGAGTAACAGCGGGACAGGCAGCATATATATATATACACATTGTTGCAAATTTGTCAATATATTACAACACTTTATTGAATTATACTCAATTGTAACGTTTCCGCCTCACTCATTAGATTAGCCATCCTGAATTGAGCCTCCTTAATGTCAATCACACAGCCAATTTTTATATCTGCAAACTTCTGTTTCACTTCCCCTAGGTTTATGCCTAAATCATTAATATATATTTCAAAAGGCAAAGATCTGAGTACAAGGATGAAGAGAAATGTCCTCTGAGATGTGAACAGTTGGTAGTATTAATCTGAGGGATGCGAATGCTCACTCAATCAGTATATTCAAGGCAGAGATAAATAGATTTAAGGACATGATATTCTTTGAAAATTACAAGCGAGGTTTGTGAGATGATATAGCTTCGTCCTACTCTTATTTATTTTCTTCTGGATAAACTTTGAATATGTAATCTGATATTAACTAATCAGCTTTCAATCAACAACTTGCAATACTGATATAACTGGCTCAATTTCTTTTGTTCTGAAATGGAATGATTAGTGAAGGGAGGACACAGATAAATATTATACAATTAAAATTAAAACATTTCAAAATTATGTTTACGAAGTTGGTGAAGTTACCAAAGTGGAGCCTTGATCAAATCTTAAAAGACAGATGTTTGTCCCCACAGATGAATAGGTAATCACATTTGTGCATTATAAAATATTTTTTACCTCAATAATCAATTTGGGAAATTCTCTTATAATATATAATCCATATTTTATTTGAACTACTTTGCTAAACCATGTGCATAATGTTTAGTTCATTAAGTATCATTATCTATTCCGTCCTAGCTTCCCCTGCACTTATTCTGTTTCATGCACTGGACTCTATGTGTTCTTTAGATTTGCTGATCTTACGAAGGTTCACTTATATTGCCAATTCTCAGGCAGGATAGGAGGGGTGGCACGGCATTAGTTTTGATGTCATCAATCTCATTGAAAAGTACAAAATTAGGGTATTTAATAATGTAGAGGGAAAATCCACCCAGATAGTAGTTAATTGTTGCTGTGACCTGAGAGACACACAGAGAGGAGGCGCTGTCCTGTACGGCTGCCTGTCCTGCAGCTGTCCGTTTTTTTCACTTCTTTTTTATTATTTTTAGTACGTTAAAGTGTGTAGTCGGGGGGTCTAATCTTTTTATGTGTGGGGGGTGGTGGTGGGGAAGGGGGAAACTGCTTTTTCAAGTCCCTACCTGGTCGGAGAGGCTGCCTTCCTCCGAGCAGCACCTTCGACCTGTCCTCGCGGCCTACCAGCGGGTCCTGGAGCGACGTTTCCTGAGGGAACCTGGCCAAAACCTCGGCTTTGGAGGCGGCACAGCGCTGGAGCGCTATTGCGGAGCGGGCGATGCCTTTCCTGGGTCGCCGCGCTGGAACTCCAGTATGCTGGGACCGCCGATGAAAACATTGTGGAGCCGCGGTTCTGTGGAGCGGCCAGCTGCAGCGCTGAACTTTACATCCCGGAGCCTGGGATCTCTCGCCGAGATCGCCAGTGTGTGGAGCTCCGTCAAACGCGGTCTGTTGGCTTAGAAGCCGCGGTCTCCGGTAAGAAGGCGGCCGTTCCTGGCACCCCAAGCCGCTGAGGGTTCTCCCGACGCCAGAGCACCATCACCCGGCGAGAACATCGGGCGCCGTGGCGGCGATTGTGGAGGCCTCAATAGGCCCGACTCTGGGTGGACAAGAGGATGGGGACTGGACATTGTGCCTTCCCCCACAGTGGGAACCACTGTGGGGGGATGTTTTTGTGTTTTGGTGTTGAACTTCTTGAATGCTATGTTGTATTTTTATTAGTGTGCTGCAAGGACATCTGAATTTCCCCTGAATAAGGGGATTAATAAAGTAAATCTATCTATCTATCTATCTATCTATCTATCTATCTATCTATCTATCTATCTATCTATCTATCTATCTATCTATCTATCTATCTATCTATCTATCTATCTATCTATCTATCTATCTATCTATCTATCTATCTATCTATCTATCTATCTATCTATCTATCTATCTATCTATCTATCTATCTATCTATCTAGTCACTGAGTATATTCAAGCAAGGGATTTATAACTTTTTCAATATTGAAGAAGTCGAGAAATTTGGGGCTAATCTAGGGTGTGGCAATGAGTGGCTGATTGGCCTACTCCTTTTATATTTATTTTGTTCTGAAGTGTAATGATGAGTGTAGGGAGGACACCGGTGATAAAAATATATAGATCAATTAATGATTTTATTTTTATTCACTATCCATACATAGATTTAAGTTCTGTTTAAAATGGAAAATCCATTCAATTGTGACTCCTCCACAGTGGAATAATTTTGCAAAATGTACTGTGCTGGATAGCTGCTGTCAGCTTGATATCTGTACCTCATATTAATCACTGTTTTCAGGGAGGAAGAGATCTTTCAAAAGAGTCGCTGCTATAACCATTATTTATAATCTGGCAGCACAGTTCTTTCCTGTTATAGGATATGATAGAGTTAAGATGCACGATATGCCTAGAAGTGAATAATAGCAAGTGACTGGAGAAAGATATTCCCTTTCTTTTGATATCTAGAATCTTCACGTTTTGTTCATTTTACCTCCACCATTTTTGCATATTTTCACTGAGCATGTTGTGCTACCTATCCTTCAATCTACAGTCAGTAAAATCTTACTTACAGACAGAGCTATTTTAAGTAGGTCAACACTTTCAACAGAGATAGGGCATCTGAAGTGCATTACATTTACAGAAAGGGGACAGAGTTTTGATTTAATATATCTGGAGCTACAAAATCCAGGCAATTAATCCAGTTACAAAACCAAAACAGAAAGCAGTCACTCAATTAAACATAGAGCCTTCAATTATTTCACAATTCGAAGATGGAAATAATGAAATATTCCACCAAAAACAATGCTCCTGTGCTGGTTTTGAGCTTTATCAATTGAACTAAGCTACTATGGCACAATTCTATGAATAAAATAGGTCTGCAATAGAAGAAACAACCTACTAGTTAATTATTGCATAGAATGAATGTCCTCTCCAACACTTATTGTTTCAAAAACTGCTACAACATGTGTCACCAGTGGCCTTTGCCCTCAAATACCTATGTACAATCAATGGAATCTGAATACCTAAATACAAAACAAATCTTCAGAAATAATCACCCTTGTTTGAGTGGTGTACTTTTTGTCTCTTGTAAGGTTCTCAGAACAAACGCTGATCTACAAACACATACATTAAAATACTTAATGCAAATTCCAAATTTAATGCGTATTTAAACGGAATTACATATTCTTAAATTTGCACTTATTTTGTTACAAGGTAGAAAAAGGTTATACATCATTATTTTATGTTAAGTATCAAAAAGCTTCAAGGGATGACAGTTATTCAATTATTAAATTAAAAAAATAATTTTCCCTACACATTCCTAAGGAGCACATAAAAAATTTGGCGACCAATTTAACAGGTATATTTAATGGTTTATTACAATGTCCTTCTGAAACTTAAATCCATTTAGAATGGTAGATTAATAATTTCTTTTGACAGAAAATCAACATTTAATGAACAACTGCCACCCCTGAGCAATAACTAGTTATATATAGTATCAGTTCCCTGAAATTCTAAAAGCTTCTGGCCAGACAGCCATTGGAAGAGTACAGGAGACACTGAGACTACTTACCATTGGTACAACATTTCACAAATGGAAAACAAATAGTTTGTGAGCTTGTTTAAATATGTTGTGGCGGCACCTGGTGGCAACCCAAGGGCACAACGAACCATCGGCTCTGGAAGGCGGCATCTTGGTGTGGGAGGTGCTAGTCACGGGGTCGGTACCTGAGTTGGTATTTAAGGCCGGGCAATGCCCGTGACCTTGGAGGAGTAGAGAGCTATATTGGAGAGAATAGTCCAGTGCATGCAACTCGTGTCTGATTAGTTTTTGGCTGGACTCCTTCGAGTCCCTGCCACACTGGTGACCCCGATGCCCAGGAGTGTAATCCTGGAAGGGAAATTTGGTAAAAAAAAGCATTCTGCCGCTGCCTCCTACGAGGCCGAACTCAACGCGGTCTCCCTGAAGCTGGCTACATTCTGGACCTCGCAGCCAGGGGTTTGGTTTTGACAGGCCGAGTCCCAGATCTTCATCCGCAGCGCCACGGCCGATGAGACTCGTTACCACTATGTGGTAAGAGCCCTTGACCAGCAGAATGCTGGTCGGGTCAATCCTTACCTCGATAATCCGCCAGCAGTGGGTAAGTACACAGGCCTCAAGGAGATGCTGCTCCGGATTTCTGGGCCGAGCTGAATGCAGCGTGCCTGTCCGGTCCTTAACATGGGCGGGCTCAGCGACTGGATGCCCTCGGCCCCATGAGCGAGGTGCTCACGCTCATGGGCGACCACTAGCCCTGCCCGCTCTTTGAATTTACTTACCTGCAGCAGTTGCCACGATGACATCCGCCGGCAGCATGCGGGGGAGAGGATCCCATCCGGCTAGCGGCCTGCGCTGATGAGCTGTGGCTTTCTGTCCAACAGCAGGTGGGTGCACTGGAATACCTGGAACCGCTGGAATCCCCGGAATCGCTGGACCGGATCGATGCAGCGTCCTGGTAGGCCCAGCGATCCAGGACCATGACCTGGCAAGCCCAGCGACCCAGGACCACGCCCACAAGAGGCCCACGCCTACAAGAGCCACAGACCAGACAAGTGGCACAGGAGAGGAAGATGGCTGAGCCACAGATCAGACAAGGGCACCGAGAGTCACTGTGGTGACCGGGAGGATCCATCGACTGCATGTCTGGGACTGGTGCTCAGGTTCTTGGTGGACACCGGGGCGGAGGTCAGCGTATTGCCCCCATCTGGACTCGACCTTCGTGTTGGTAAGAGGGGCCCCCCGTTAACTGATGCGAATGACAGTTCAATCCACACATATAGCGTCCGCAGGGTCCTGTCATTTACGGCCGTGCTATTTCACATGGCCATTCATCATCGCGGACGTGGCCCAGCCGCTGCTAGGCGCAGATTTATTGCGGGCGCAGTTAGGCCTCGTGTACGTGAGGGGCCAACGTCTCGTCCACTTTTGAGAAGATCTCCTTGCGCTCTACTGCGCCCACCGCGCCTGTCAGCAACCTCGTAGCGACCGTGGACAATGTCTATGCCCAGGTACTGGCTGAGTTTCCGGACATTGTCACCCCCATGTTCGGCTCGGCCAGCCTGAGGCACGATGTCATGCACCATATTCTGACCAGGTCCACCGCTCCATGCCCACGCCCGCAGGCTCGTTCCTGACAAGCTCCTCATAGCAAAGGTGGTTTCGGAGTATGGCCATGGTGCCGAAGGTGTCTGATGGCTGGAGGCCGTGTGGGGACTACCGCCGCCTTAACGAGGCCACGACCGGTGACTGTTTCCCTATTACCTACATAAAGGACTTTACAGCCCATTTGGCTGGGGCTAGGTTCTTCTCGAAGATCGACCTAGTCCGGGGATATCACCAGATCCCTGTGCGACCGGAGGATGTCCTCAAGTCGGCAATTATCAGCCCGTTCGGGTTGTTTGAGTTCCTGTGGATGCCCTTCGGCCTCAAGAACACTGCGCAGGCCTTTCAGCGCCTGATGGACACCGTGGTGCGCGGGCTCGACTTCCTGTTTGTCTACTTGGACAACATCATTGTGGCAAATCGCCCGCGAGAGGATCATTGCACCCACCTGCGTCTACTCTTCCAGCGCCTCAGTGACCATGGCCTCGTAATTAACCCTGGCAAATGCCAATTCAGCCTTTGGGCCATCAACTTCCTGGGGCATCGGGTGACAAGGCACGGAGCAGTGCCTCTGCTGGACAGGGTTGAGGCAATCCGCCAGTTCCCGCGGCCTGCTACGGTACGTGGCCTCCGGGAGTTCGTAGGGATGATCACATTTTATCACCGGTTCGTTCCGGCAGCTGACAAAGTTTTGCAGCCGCTTTTCCAGTTGCTGACGGGCAAGCAACGGGAGATACAGTGGGACGCTGTCGAAAGTGGGACGCTTCAAAATGGAAAAACGGACCTAGAAGGTGCTTGCGAGAGCGCAGTAAACCTGCACTAAACCCCAAATTTGCAGGGTTGTGCGAAACAGCTGCAACACAACCGCAGATACTGCTGTTTGGAGGGGAAACTTGTCTAAACAAGTAAAAAAGCTCGACGAAGAGAGTTTAAAGCCGTCGGGCTCATGAGGGCGTTATTAGCAACGGGCAGACCACACATCTCAGACGGCAGCACCCCTATGCAACCACCAGCAGGCATCAACACCAGGATGCTGGTGAAAGCATGAGGGCCACGCAGCAACCACAAAGGTCCTTTTTAGGCCAAGGCCCAGAGCGACCCTAATGGAAAATGTGCCAACCCCGCACTCCGGCGCCTCTTCCGCAGAAGAGGCAGAAGCTGAAGAAGGGGACGTACCACCGGCAACCAGGGAGGTAGGTGGATCTGGTTCTTTCCAGAACACAAAAGGTGTAGGACATGTACTATAGGGGGAATGTTACACTTGTTTTGGGAGGCATGGAGGTTATTACCACTGTGGAAACATTGTTACTGCCAAACAATTAGTTTCAGAGGGATACTTCATGGCATGCATTGATCCAAAAGATGCATACAATTCAGTACCCATACTAGGGATCATTGTCAATACCTAAAATTTAACTGGATGGGGCAACTATGGCAGTATATAGCGTTGCCTAATGGGTTAAACCTCAGCCCCAAGACTGTTCACCAAGATATTAAAACTGACCTTGGCAATACTTAGGAAACAAAACATATTGTCATGGCATATCTTGATGATATATCAATTGTGGGGAAAAACCCTGGAACTAGCTAAATCAGCAGTTTTAGCTACCAAACATTGGTTTGAAACTCTGGGGTCCATCACCCATCCAGATAAATCTAAGTTGACGCCATCCACAACTATGGACTTTCTAGGATTCATAATTTAACATTATCCACATGTCTGTAACATTGCCAAAGAGTAAAGCAGCAGACTTGGTGGAAGCCTGCACCAAAATTAATTGTTACAAAATAAACCATCTATTCGACAGGTGGCAAGAGTAATTGGGAAACTAGTAGCAGCATTTCCAGCTACTCAGTTTGGACCTTGCATTATTAAAGCTCAAAAAGGGCAAAGTGCAAGAGCTAAAACACCTTGCAGGTCACTTTGATCGACCTATGCAGTTACCAGCCAAAGCAATTTCGGAGTTACAATGGTGGAAGGGAAATATTTGGCATATTTCCAGCCCCATCATTATTAGTAATCATCATTCACATTACAAACGGAGGTCAGCGCTCATGGCTGGGGAGCTACTAACACTATATCCAGAACTGGTGGTAGATGGAACATTAGGAATCATCATTACTAAAAACACTGGGTATAAATTATTTAGAGATGTTGGGTGCGATTCATGGGCTAAAAGCCTACTGTTCACAATGCACCATCTGCATGTCTGCCTACAAATTGATAATACCACAGTGGTGGCATATATTAATCATATGGGTGGAATAAAATCGATATCATGTGTCAATCTGGCCAATACAATCTGGCAATGGTGTGTTAACATACATATTTGGCTATCAGCAACTTACCTACCAGGTAAGCTCAATACAGTGGCGGACACCAAGTCATGAAAATTTAATGACAGCACCGAATAGCTGTTGGACCACAAAAATGTTTGCTGATATTACTATACGATATGGTACACTGGATATCGATCTATTTGCATCTAGACTCAATCACCAGTTACCAACATATGTCGCTTGGGAATCAGACCTGGGGCAGCAGCAATGGACGCTTCTCGCTGAATTGGGGAAATTGTTTATTATGCTTTTTCCCCCTCCTGCCTCATCAGTCGGGTCCTATGCAAAATACATATGGTCTCAGCATCAGGTGTCTTGGAAGTACCTGATTGGCCTACACAGCCATGGGTCCCTGTGGTCCTTGACATAGTCTCTGAACCATAAGTCCATCACGCTAAGATCTGGGCTGACGGACAGGACCATGAACATGATCACGGCGGCCTATCGAGAATCAACAAAAAAGCAGTACCTCTCCAGCATGGTAATATGGGGGTCGTATTGCTCAAGGACTGGTGTAGCGTTTAATACAGCTACAATCACCAACGTCCTGGAAATTCCTGTCCAGCCTTCATATAGATGACGGACTGAGCTGCAGCGCTATAATTGCGCTAGGAGTGCCCTGTCAGCTTACTGGTGGCAGGCACCACGACAACTCTCCATGGGATCTCACCCTCTAGTTGCCAAACTTATGAGGGTTATTTACAACACTAACCCTCCTAGAGCGAGGTACTCCCTGATCTGGGATGTCAGTGTTGTACTAACATTGCTAAGGGGTTGGTCACCAGCAATGTCCCTGTCCCTGGAAAAGCTCACATTAAAAACAGTATGCTGATGGCACTGGTCTCAGCTCAAAGGGTCCAGTCTCTACATAAACTGAGACTGGACAATGTGAAGGCATCTCCAGAAAAGATAACTTTCGCATCTTGGAGCTGGTTAAACAAGATAGACCAAGAAACATCAGGATAAATTTTGGAATTCCAGGCATACCCATCTGACACCCGACTGTGTGTAATTATTTCCCGAGATATTTGCTAAAAATTATCACCAAATTGACATTTAAAAAAAATATAAAGACTGCCCAGCTGCTGACCTCACAATGCCTTTCCTCGTGGCCCCGCCCCCCGCCGCTCTGGATTAATGCAGCTGCGCAGTTTTCCATGATGTACGTTAGCCCACCCCCCGTTCTTCAAAAGGCGCAGAAAGATCGAGAAAGTTCTGCAGAACAAAGATCCTACAGCTCAGCTATAGGATTTTTGTTCTGCAGATCTCAAGCTCAGAGGCGCCTCACGCGCTGAAGCTTCTCCGCGCTGCCCGTGCAGCTTGTGAAACCACGCCCCTCCCCTCGCCCGCTCATTCCAGCTGTGGGTTTCCAGAGAGTCAGAGGTCCCTTCTGTCTCTCCGCATTTCGCAGCCCACTCACTCGCCCGGGTCACCTCTACCCCCCCCTCCTCTTCTCACCTCCTCCCCTCTCCTCCCTCCTGTCTACCTGTCACAATGGCCGACGTCCTCTCCCGGGAGGCCCGATCGTCTGCGCTCCCTCCCCCCCATCTCGGCCCGGCTCTGTCACGCTGGTGGGTGCACTTCCCTTTGCGGAAGCCACGATCGGCTGGTCCCCCTGCTGCTTTTCACCGTCCTCAGATTGCTCCGTGCTTTGCTCGGGCCCCCGTGAGCTGCAGCTCCGCCCCGACCCTCTCTCTCTCTCTCTCTCTCCCCCTCCCCTCTCTCTCTCCCCCTCTCCCTCCTCACATCTCTCCCCCCCCTCTCTCTCCCCCTCTCTCTCTATCCCTCCCTCTCTCTCCCCTTCCCTCTCTCTCCCCCCTCCCTCTCTCTCCCCCTCCCCTCTCTGTCCCCCCCTCTCTCTCTCCTCCTCCCCCTCTCCCTCCCCCCTCTCTCTCCCCCTTCTCTCTCTCTCTCTCCCCCCTCCTCTCTCTCTCCCTCTCTCTCTCTCTCTCTCTCTCTCTCTCTCTCTCTCTCTGACTCTCTCCCCCCTCTCACTCTCTCTGCCCCCTCTCTCTTTCTCTCCCTTCGCTCTCTCCCCCCTCTCTCTCCCTCCTCCCCTCTCTCTCTCCCCGTCCCCCGCTCTCTCTCCCCGTCCCCCGCTCTCTCTCCCCGTCCCACGCTCTCTCCCCCCTCTCTCTCTTCCCCCATCTCTCTCCCCCTTCATCTCCCCCACCCCCTGCCCTCCCCCACCCTCCCTCTCCTAAACCCCTTTCCCCCTCACCCCTCTCCTACCCCCTTCCCTCCACTACCCCTCTCCATCCACCCCTTCCCCTCCACCTTCCTTCCCTCCTCCCCCCCTCCCTCCACCTCCTCTCCTCCCCCTTCCCACCCCCTTTCCCCCTTCTCTTCCCCCCCTCTCAGCCCCCCTCTCTCCTCCCCTATCTCTCCGCCCATCTCTCTCCCCTCCTCCCCCACCCTACCCCCCTTCACCCACCCTCCCTCTCCTCCTCCCCTCCACCCCCCCTCTCCCTCTGTCTCTTGCCCTTCTGTCTCTGCCCCTCTCTGTCTCTCCCCATTCTCTCTGTGCCCTCACTCTCTATCCCCACTCTCCCCCTCTAGACGCATCTACGAGTTGGGGGCTATGACTCAGTGGACAGGGCGGGTATGGGATAAAAGGAGCAAATTAATAATATTAATATAATATCAAGTGGGGTAGTTAGCGTATGTGCGGGGGGGGGGGACTTTAGTGTGTGTGTGGGGGCGGTTAGAGTGTGTGACGCCGCATGCCACCCCGCCCCCCGCAAACACGAGTTGGGGGAACAGAGGTAGGGGGATGTGGGTGGTAGAGGGGGAAGAGAGAGAAGGATGCACTTGGGCTAGTTATAATATAAAACTCTGATCTTGGATGTGGAAGTATTTATTTGTGTGTGGATGTATGTGTTCGTATGTGATTCACATCTCCTCGAACACCCGACGTGTTAACGGCAAAATTTTTACATATTCCTCATGATCTCAAAAATCGCCTCATCTGAAAATTTGATTAATTATTTCCCGATTTTTAAAAACTAAAATTGTCCACCTATCTGAGATCTTTTTTGAAGTTAACGAGCTGAAGTTAACGAGCTGATGACATCACAATGGCTCTGCTCCTCGCGGCCCGCTGCGCAGTTTTGAACCCGATGCCTGCTGGGCACTGTTTTCCAGTAGTGACGTCACCACCCTCCCCCCCCCACCCCACCCCGGTTCTTCAAAAGACGCAGAAAGAACAAGCAAGTGGGCTCTGTTCTGCAGATCCCGACGGCTTCCGAAGGCGCTTCTGAGAGTTGCAGAGCGCTTCCGAGGTTGACGCATGCTAGCCTCGGCTCGGCTTTCCAGAGAACTTCCAAAAGCTGCCGAGAGCTTTGGTCGATGCAAGCTTGCGCCTCGGGTTTCCCGAGACTTTCCGAGCGCTTCCGAGGTCATCGCACGCTAGCCTAAGCTCGGCTTTCCCGAGCTGCCGAGAGCTTTTTACTAGAGTCGGGCCCTGTACTAGAGCTCTCTCTCTCTCCCCGGTTCTCCTCCTCCTCTCCCCCCCTCCACCTCTTCCCCTCTCCTCATCTCCCCCCCTCCTCCCTCCCCCTCTCCCCCCTCCTCACTACCTCTCCTCTCTCACCCTCTCTCCCCTTTACTCTCTCTCCCCCTCCCCTCCCCTCTCCTCTACCCCCCTCCTCT
This sequence comes from Amblyraja radiata, assembly GCF_010909765.2. Taxonomy (NCBI): domain Eukaryota; kingdom Metazoa; phylum Chordata; class Chondrichthyes; order Rajiformes; family Rajidae; genus Amblyraja; species Amblyraja radiata. The sequence goes on from NC_045967.1 coordinate 24,804,489, forward strand.
CTCCCCGCCTCCTCTCTCTCCTCCTCCCTCCCCCTCTCTGTCCCCCAACTTTCTCTCCCCCTCTCTGTCCCCCAACTTTCTCTCCCCCTCTCTGTCCCCCAACTTTCTCTCCCCCTCCCTCCCCCCTCCCCTCCACCCCCCTCCCCTTCCCCCACTCCTCCCATCCTCTCTACCCCTCTCCGCCCCACTCTCCCCTCTTCTCTCTCCCCCCTTCCCCCCCTCCCCCTCCCCCTCCTTTCCCCTCCCACCTCCCCCCCCCCTCCCTCCTCTCCCCCACTCCCTCTACATAGTTTTGATTTTCTGACCCAAGAAAATTGCCTTTTGTCAATTTTATAGTAATACTACCTTGACATGATAGTCGCCAGTGTACTGACAATAATCATTTTTAATTGCATCGCAGTTGAGGCTTAATGCATTTTGCTGAGAGCAGAGGCTCCACAGTTGAAAGTAGTTCATGCTTAAGATCCAAGCTTCTGCACTGTGCATATTTTCCTGCAGGCATCAGTTATACTTTATCAGATAAAATCATAGCTTGATTCCCCGCAGTTCTGCAGATAGTAAATAAAAATACATTTTATTGAAGAAACCACGAGACTGTGCAGACCAGGAATAAAAATCGAAGTGCTATTAAATCTTTCATTTTCAACTCCAAAGGTATCTTAATACTGCTGTTTGCTTTGGCCGCTGTAGCTCTGCCCTGATTGACGTGAATACCTGAAATGTCTGCCAATATGCCTCCAACCAACCTGACATAATTTTAACTCCTTATCAAAGTATTTACCACAGGATAATTGGTTCACCATGCTGCAAAAGATAATATTTATAGAAACATAGAAAAATAGGTGCAGGAGTAGACCATTCGGCCCTTCGAGCCAGCATGGCTGATCATCTAAAATCAGCACCCCGTTCCTACTTTTTCCTCATATCCCTTGATTACTTCAGTCCATAAGAGCTAAATGTAACTCTCTCTTGAAAACATCCAGTGAAATGGCCACCACTGCTTTCTGTGGCAGAGAATTCCACAGATTCACAACTCTCTGCGTGAAGAAGTTTTTCCTTATCTCAATCCTAAATGACCTACCCCGTATTCTTAAACAGTGACCCCTGGTTCTGGACTCCCCCAACATCGGGAACATTTTATGTTTCTGTAAGATTTCCTCTCATCCTTCTAAATTGTGTACAAGTCCAGTCGATCCAATCTTTCATCATATGTCAGTCCCGCAATCCTGGGAATTAACCTGGTGAACCTATGCTACATTCCCTCTATAGCAATAATGTCCTTCCTCAAATTAGGAGACCAAAATTGCATACAATATTCCTTTGTCCTCCTCGGTTGAGTTCTAAATTTCTCCCAGTCCTCCAGTTTGATGCTTCCATCTAGCCAATTTATATGCCTTTTCCTTGGATTTAACACTTTCCTTGATTTCTCTCGTTAGCCATGGTTGAGTCACCTTCCCCATTTTATTTTTTCGCCAGACAGGGATGAACAATTTTTGGAGTTCATCCATGCGGTCTTTAAATCTTTTCCATTGCATCTCCACTGTCAACCCGTAATAATTTGCCAGTCTGTCCTAGCCAATTCCCGTCTCATACCTTCAAAGTCTCCTTTCTTTAAGATCAGGATCCTAATCTCTGAATTAACCGTATCACTCTCCATCCTAATGCATAATTCCACCATATTTTGATCACTGTTGCCCAAGGGGGTTGCACAACAAGATCGCTAACTAATCCTTCTTCATTACACAATACCCAGTCGAGGAAGGCCTGTCCTCTAGTCGGTTCTTCTACACATTGGTTAAAAAACCCATCCCATATACATTCCAGGAAATCCTTCTCCTCAGCGCTGCTACCAATTTGGTTGGCCCAATCTATATGTAGATTAAAATCACCCATGATAACTGCTGTACTTTTGCTGCAGGCATCCCTAATTTCCTGCTTGATGCTATCCCCAACTTCCCTACTGCTGTTTGGTGGTCTGTATACCAAGCCAACAAGCGTTTTCTGCACCTGGCTATTTCACAATTCTACTCAAACCGATTCTACAGCATACAAGCTAATGTCTCTCCTTGCTGTTGCATTAATCTTCTCTTTAACCAGCAATGCCACCCCACCTCACCTTCCTTTCTGTCTATCCTTCCTGAATATCGAATACCCCTGCATCTTTAGCTCCCAGCCTTATACACCTTGGAGCAATGTCTCCGTAATTCCAACTATATCATATTCCTTAACTACTAACTGCACATTCAATTCATCCACCTTATTACGAATGCTCCTCGCATTAAGGCACAAAGCTTTCAGGTTTGTTTTTCTTATCTCCCTTCTACCTTTTGCTTCTGTCCTCCTTTTATGTCCCTCTGTCTCCTTGCACTGGTTCCCATCCCTGTTATTTTAAACGTGACCTTTCCTACACTCTCGTTCCTATTAACTGCACGCATAAATTTCCATTTTGAAAAGACTCCACCCCCCCACTGTTTTGTTTAAACCCACCCATATAGCCCTAGCAAACCTGCCTGCCAGAATGTCGGTCCCCCTCCAATTAAGGTGCAACCCGTCCCTTTTGCACAGGTCACCCCTGCCCCAGAAGAGATCCCAGTGATCTAGAAATCTAAATCCCTGCCCCCTGCAACAGCTCCTCAGCCACACATTCAGATCCCCATCTCCCTGTTTCTACCCTCACTAGCACGAGGTACTGGAAGCAACCCAAAGATACCACCCTAGAAGTCCTGCTTTTCAGCCTCCTACCTAGTTCTCTATTCTCACGTTGCAGAACCTCCTTCCTCTTACCCATGTCATTTGTGCCTACATGCACAACTATGCTGCTATTCACCTTCCTCATGAGGATGTTCTTAAGTCGGTCTGAGACATCTTGGACCCAAGCACCACAACTTCCTCGAGTCTTGCCTGTCGCCACAGAATCTCCTGTCCGCACCACTGACAATGGAGTCACCCACCACTATGGCTCTGCCTGACGTCGGTCTCGCCTCAGTGGCAGATTTTGAGTTACAGACCTGTCCGCCGTTCGGATTGGAAGCATTGTCTGCCCCGACAGCTCCTAAGAGGGCGTACTTGTTTTCAAGAGGTACTTCCATCGTGGTCTCCTGCACTGGTTTCATCCCCTTCCTTTCCGTCTTTAACTGTCGCATCTCTTGTACTCTTGGAATGACGACCTGACTTTAGGTCCTGTCCAGGAAGCTTTTGTCTTCCTGGATGGACAGCTGGTCATCCAGCTGCTGCTCCAGTTCTCTAACTCAGTCCTTGAGGAGCTACATCTGGGCACAGTTCCCATAGGTGTAATGGTCAGTAACACCAGCGGTGCCTGACTTCCCACATCCTGCAGCAAATGCACTGCAGTAATATTCCTGCCACCACCCCAATAAGTATAAATATCTCAATTAAGCCTCCTTACCAAAAACACACATTTTACTTCCCAAGGCATTTCACCTCAACAAGGCCGCTCCCCTAGACCAAACCCTGCTTATATTTGTTGATCAATTAACAAATTTATTAAGTAACTACCTTACCAATTAACTAATTTAGATTCTTCAGCCAATCCCCGCACTTGCTCCTTCAACTGCCGCTCCTCTGCCGACCATGAAACTAAGACTGCTCATTGGTAATTTTGCTACAACCTAAAGCGATGAAGCTATGCATTGATGTCTATTTAGGATACGCACCTGGCTAGTACACTGTCAGTGCGAGCCTGGTATTACAACAGACCAGAACACACAAATCCATCCAAATCTTCACACCTTCCACCAGCCAAACCAACCTCCATACAGTGGGACACCTGTATATCAAATGCCTTTTGCACCCAGAAGTTAACACTCCCTCTTTGGAGGGGAATTCAAGTAGTTTACTCACTATGCATTTGGGATTGTTGGCAAGCCAGAACTTATTGTCCTTGAGCATGTGGCGGTAAGTCATCTTCCTGAACCAGCATAGTCCTTCTTTTGAAGGCTCATCTGCATGTGGTTAGGGAGGGATTTCCAGGATTCAGACTCAGTGGTGATGGAAGAACAGTGATAGATTTCCTTGCCAGGTTGGCGGTCAACTGGAAGGGGAACCGGCAGGTAGTGGCTTTGTTGTTTGTCTGCTGCCCTTGTTCTTCTTGGTGGTGCAAGTTTCCAATGTGGGAGAAACTGTTGGAATAGTTTGGGGGAGTAACTGCAGCACATTGTGAAGGGTCTAGGCTACAGCCACAGTGTGAGGGCAATGGAGTGAACAAATATTTAGAATGGTGGCTCCAGTTCATTCTCCTGGATGGTACTGAGCATTCAACCAGGCAAATGAGTTATCCCAATATGCTCTTGACATGCCTCATATCATGTCGTAGCAGAAAGATCATGGAGAGGCTACAATACACCCTGTGCTGCATTTATATGGCTGTTCTGGTAAACGTGACACCCTCCCACCCCCTTTCCTCAGGACTTTGATAGTGGGGACTTGCGAAGGACATGCTATTATTCATATAGCTAACAATGGCAGATTTCCTTCATATATTTGCAAACTGCAAATGACAGATCCCAAGACTCTTAACAAGCGGACTCTTGCTCCTGACTCTCACAAGAATGCTCAACTCTAAATGTAGAAACAGGCAAACCATAGAGTATCATGGCTCTACCTTTGATCATAACAATGTATACCTGCAACTCCAGGATCCCCAACCCAGTATTATCAAATCTCAGGATATTGTCCTCAGTGTTCAAAATATTACAACATTGCACAACTCCCACACTCATCTCAAAAGACTGCTACAACCGCTTCACATTTAGAAATGTGTAGGAAGGAACTGCAGATGCTTGTTTAAACCAAAGTTAAACACAAAATACAGGTAGCATCTCTGGAGAGAAGGAATGGGTGATGAGACCCTTCTTCAGACTAGTCAGGATAAATGGAAACAAGAGATATAGACAGTGATGTAGAGAGATATAGTAGAACAAATTAATGAATGATATGCAAAAAAGTAACGATGATAAAGGAAACAGGCCACAGTTAGCTGTTTGCAAGGTGAGAACGGGAACCTGGTGCCACTTAGGTGGGGAAGGGATGGAGAGAGAGGGAGTGCAGGGGTTACTTGAAGTTAGAGAAATCAAGATTAATACCACTGGGTTGTAAGCTGCCCAAGATAAATATGAGATGCTGTTTATGGAATTAAAAATAATTAAATAAATAAACCAATATTTAAAATAATTAAAAAGATTTGGAAAACCAACCAATTGAACAACACTAATTTATAGTTACCACAGACAGGAGAAGAGTTGTGGCGGCGAAGAGAAACCGGAAGTGGCGGCGCTGTGATACAGCTGCGGCTCGCCTGCAGTCTGTCTGTTTTTACTTTTTATGTTGGTTTTTTTGGTCTAGTTTAGTACATTTTTTGGTTATTAGGTGGTGTTATGTGTGTGGGGGGAGGGTGAAACAGAGCTTTCTGTCTCTCCCTTCGGGGGAATGCGACTTTTTGTCGTATCCCCCTTCTCTTCCCCCGTCTGCGCTGAGGCCTAATGGCGGAGCTGGCGGCCTCCAACCTGCGACCGACCTCGAGGGTCCAGAGGTAGAGCCAGCCAGGACTCACCAACGCGAGGCTGGCCGTCTTCGAGCTGTGGCGACGTCCGGGTAGCGGCACGACTCGGCGCTCCGGTGAGGGCGAACGGTGCGGAGCTGAGACACTCCTGTGCGGCCGGCACGGCTACCGGCTGGAAGGCGCTCCCGTGTGAGCAGCCCGGTGCGGGGCTGAGACGCTGCCTTGTGGGCGGCCCGGTGTGGAGCGGAGACGGTGCTACGGCGGCTGAGGCGGCGTTCTGGCGGCGGCGACCTGGATCCGGGGCTCGGCCGCGGGCCAATGGAGGACAATGTCGGGAGCTCGCAGGTCACAGGCTGGTGCCTGTTTTCCGGAGCACCCGTTGTAACAGCTGCGGGCAGCTTCGACCACCCCCCGGGCCGCGGAGCTTGAACCGTGGGACTGATGCCATCGCCCGGTGGGGTATCGCCTCGGCGCAGAGGGAGAAGAGGAGGGAAGAGACAGTAACTCTAAGACTTTTGCCTCCATCACAGTGAGGAGGTGTTTGGTGAACTCACTGTGGTGGATGTTAATTTGTGTTTATTGTGTTTTGTTATTATTACATGTATGGCTGCAGGCAACAGCATTTCGTTCAGACCGAAAGGTCTGAATGACAAATAAAGGATTCAATTCAATTCAAGAGTTAAGGAACTCAAACTTCAAATCAGCACTACAAGTCTCAGATGACTATACACTAAAATCAGAAAAATCCTATTCAATAAGTAAAATGGTAAATCCCCAATTCATAGTGGGCATTTGATGATATACACGTTTTTGGACTTGTCTTTCACGTTGTTTTATTGGTTATACAGATATCACAAAGACACATTTCCAGATCATCTGATTTCCACAACATAGTGTCCCCATTTCAATCTGCCAAATTTCAGAGTGTAAAGTTAACGACTATTAAAAAAGAAACAAGCATCTCAAAATACTATTCCATTCTCAAAATACTAATCAACTTTGGAATATTCCTGGAATAATTAACCCCTCATTGTCGTTAGGTTGAAATTGATCTTAATAGTGCATATGATATGAAATACAACTAAATGTAGTCACAAACAAAAATTTCTGATATGTTGGTCCCAAGATATCAAAAATATTAATCATTACAGAAAGGAATAAAAATAAGATATTGCTCATTTTGACCAGAGATGGCCCAAAAGTCATCCCTCTGGTATAAAAACATTCACGCAGGTTATAATTTAATTCTGAACTCCAGGTAATATCCATAAATTGCTCAGGCTTTCTTCACGTTACCTGCTCAATCAAATAAACACCAGCAGTAAAATACGTACGTTTTTCAAGATTATTCCCACCCATTCTTAACTCCACATAGACAGTCCTAAAGACTGAGCACCACAACACAGATTGTGCATCAGAACTTAAGATTCTGGCTGAATAGGACATCAAGTTTATTAAGAATCTTCCTTAGTCTGAAGAGGTAGTTATGGAAGGTTATGAGCTTGTTGTGGGACTCATTTATGCAGGTTGAAATCCAGCATTAGATAGCAGACAAGTGTGAAAAATATACATCTTCTAGATGCGCTGGGACGCATCCTCAGTGATGTGCCTGGGGTCATCGGGTGTTTCCGGTCTCACAACATCAGCCACCCTCGCCCAGGCGACCCAGCCGGGGTTGATCAGGCCCCGACTTGTGGCCCAGCAGCAACCGCCCACGGATCAGCCATCTTAATAACTACTCTGCAGGGGTTGGGAGACTCCAGTGCGTGGAGGGACGTGGTGAGTCATGGCAGGGCTTCTCCTGCGTCTCACCAGGTTCAAGGCCTGTGCGCTGCATCTCTTTCTCCTTCTCCGAGCATTTCATTCTCGCCTGATGGATTTTTAGGCCACGGCGGTTCATTAGGCCTTTCCGTAGCTTTATTGGGTGTCTTTCTCACGAAAGACACAGACTGGGGTGCTAACCCAGCCTGTCCCGCGTGCCGTCTTAAGAATTTATGATGTTGCAGTGACCTATGAATGTGCACTTCATATCTTTAGATGGCACACTGCAATGTGAAAGAGGGAAAGCAAAATAAAATCATCACAAGGTCTTCCTCAGCTACCGCCATGTTCCAAGTACAATGCTATTTCTACCTGCCTGCATTTGGCCCATATCCCTCCAACCCTATGCTATCCATGTACCAATCAAAATGTTTCTTAACCATTGCGATAGTACCTGTCTCAACTATCTCCTCTGGCAGCTCGTTCCATATACCCACAACCCTTTGTGTAAAAATGGCACACCTCAGATTCCTATTAAATCTTCCACCCCCTCACCTTAAATCTACAGTGCCCTCCATAATATTTGGGACAAAGACCCATCATTTATTTATTTGCCTCTGTACTACACAATTTGAGATTTGTAATTTAAAAAATCACATGCCGTTAAAGTGCACATTGTCAGATTTTATTAAAGGGTATTTTGATACATTTTGGTTTCACCATGTAGAAATTACAGCTGTGTTTATACATAGTCCCCCCATTTCAGGGCACCATAATGTTTGGGACACATGGGTTCACAGGCGTTTGTAATTACCCAGGTATGTTTAATTGCCTCCTTCATGCAGGTATAAGAGAGCTCTCAGCACCTAGTCTTTCCTCCAGTCTTTCCATCACCTTTGGAAACTTTTATTGTTGTTTATCAACATGCGGACCAATGTTGTGCCAATGAAAGTCAAAGAAACCATTATGAGACTGAGAAACACGAATAAAACTGTTATAGACATCAGCCAAAATCAACTGTTTGGAACATCACTAAGAAGAAAGAGAGCACCGGTGAGCTTACTAATCGCAAAGGGACTGGCAGGCCAAGGAAGATCTCCACAGCTGATGACAGACAAATTCTCTCTATAATAAAGAATACCCCCCAAACAGTCCGACAGATCAGAAACACTCTTCAGGAGTCGGGTGTGGATTTGTCAATGACCACACTCCGTAGAAGATTTCATGAACAGAAATACAGAGGCTACACTGCAAGATGCAAATCAGTGGTGAGCCGCAAAAATAGGATGGTTGGGTTACAGTTTGCCAAGAAGTACTTAAAAGAACATCCACAGTTCTGGGAAAACGTCTTGTGGACAGATGAGACGAAGATTAACTTATGTCAGAGTGATGGCAAGAGCAAAGTATGGAGGACAGAAATAAATGCCCAAGATCCAAAGCATACCACATCATCTGTGAAACACAGTGGTGGGTGTGTTATGGCTTGGGCATGTATGGCTGCTGAAGGTACTGGCTCACTTATCTTCATTGATGATACAACTGCTGATGGTAGTAGCATAATGAATTCTGAAGTGTATAGACACACACTATCTGCTCAAGTTCAAACAAATGCCTCAAAACTCATTGGCCGGCGGTTCATTCTACAGCAAGACAATGATCGAAAACATACTGCTAAAGCAACAAAGGAGTTTTTCAAAGCTAAAAAATGGTCAATTCTTGAGTGGCCAAATCAATCACCCCAATTGCGCATGCCTTTTATATGCTGAAAAGAAAACTGAAGGGGACTAGCCCCCAAAACAAGCATAAGCTAAAGATGGCTGCAATACAGGCCTGGCAGAGCATCACCAGGGAATACACCCGGCAAATGGTGATGCCCATGAATCACAGACTTCAAGCAGTCATTGCATGCAAAGGATATGCAACAAAATACTAAACAGGACTACTTTCATTTACATGACATTGCTGTGTCCCAAACATTATGGTGCCCTGAAATGGGGGGGGGGGGGGGGGGGGGACTATGTATAAACACTGCTGTAATTTCTACATGGTGAAACCAAAATGTATCAAAATGGCCTATATTAAAATCTGACCATGTGCACTTTAACCACATGTGATTTTTTTTCTATTACAAATCTCAAATTGTGGAGTACAGAGGCAAATAAATAAATTATGGGTCTTTGTCCCAAACATTATGGAGGGCACTGTATGTCCTCTGATTCTAGATGCCCCCACTCTGGCGAAGAAAATCTGTGTGTTTACCTGATATATTCCTCTCATGTTTTTGTACACCTCTATAAGATCACCCCTCATCCTCCTGTGTTACAAGGAATAGATTCCTAGCCTGCTCAACCTCACCCTATAGCTCAGGCCCTCAAATCCTGGCAACATCCTCGCAAATCTTCTCTGCACCCTTTTCAGTTTGGCATCTTTCCTGTAACATGCTAACCAGAATTGAACACAATACTCTAAATATGGCCTCACCAACATCTTATATAATGGCAACATGATCTCCCAACATCTATACTCAGATACCACTTTCAAGGAACTATGTACCAGCACTCCAAGATCCCTCTGCTCCATAACACTCCCCAGAGCTCTGCCATTCACTGTGTAGGTCCAGCCCATGTTAGACTTCCCAAAGTGCAACTACTCATATTTGTCTATATTAAATTCCATCAACCATTCTTCAGCCCATCTGCCCAATCATGATCCTGCTGCTGTTTTTGCCAATCATCTTCCCTATTCACTATACCACCCACTTTTGTGTCTAACAATCACCGAAGCTCCCATCTCACTACTCCCCCTATCCTCTTCATACTGACTATCTCCCCTTTCCACTCTTGGTCCTGATCAAGGATTTTGGCCCAAAATGTCGACCATTCCTTTCCCCCACAGAAGCTGCTTGACCTGGGGTGTTCCTCCAGTAGATTGTTTGTTGTCATAAAGAAAAATACTTTTTAGCCTTCACCAATAGATTTGCAAGTTTATCAAAGAATAGATAAGTTATAAAAACCTGTAAAATCCTACAAATATGCTGTGGTTGATAATTTCAACAGACCTGATGAGGCACCATCATTTGTCATTGAGCCAGGATGAGGCCACAGGCCAAAATATGAATGAATGCCCTTGAAACAGCTCCCACATTATTTACATTAATATTCACACAGCATTCTTGCTGCTGTTGGCAGTAGAATGATAGACAACACCCATCATTGCACTATCATTCTATTCATAACTTGTCAACCCATTTTAAATTGAGAAAAGCTATCTCATACTATGGCAAAACATATTTGCACATATGTATTATATATAGAGAATATATTTAAAATGTGCAGTATCAGTCATGAACACAGCAATCATCCATTACGTTATAGAAGATTCTCGTCTCAGTTACGATTAAAGTAAAATAAGTATTTCAATGGATCCTCCATGCTGTTGGTTAGTATTCCAGCAAGGAATTCCATTGATGGAAATCCAAATGATGGAAACCCAATTCAAGTAGTTAATTAATTCACTTATCCACACTCCCCTAGTGTATCAACTTCCACACCAAGGCTAAACTCCATCCCTAACAATTCCTTAACACTCAATCCCCAATTTCTTGATCTCTGGGAAGTGATCTTCGAAACCACATGCACCCACTCACCCATCTGCTCTGAGTCTGCATCCCCTGAACTCGCCAAGTCTCCTACTCGACAACTTCTCTCTCAATGTCACATTGGTCGCCAATGTCCACCCTAAACCAATAATTGACACTTAATTATTTACACTCTTTCCACCCTTCCCCACCTTTGGTCCATTGTTCGACCTTCCACTCAGCCTTATCAATCTGCCCCAAATGGTGATTGTTGGCCTCCACCTAACAACCAGCAGTTAACTCACAACTTGATCTGTCCCCTTTTAGTTTTTTTTATTGTCACGAGTACCGAGGTACAGTGAAAAGCCTTTGTTGCGTGCTAACCAGTCCGCTCCTTAACCCTCCTTCTCTTCCCTTAAGCTCCAGGACCAGCCTGTTTCCACTTCTGCCCTCTGCACTGACACACATCTTGATTGAAAGGTCTTATCCTGCATGGAAAGCTGCAGTGCAAAATTCATTATATCGCATGGAAATTTTCAGCACAAGCCTATGAGAGAAATTGTTGTGAGTGCATCACATAATGATAGATTAGCGTGTCTCTGTGGCGATGATTTCCATGCCGTATTACAGAACTATAAAGCAAATTAATTGTTACTTATTTATTTTCTGTATGTTTGCTTTTTAAACATCTGCTACAAATTCAGTTTGAAGTGTGCCATCAAATCTAACACATTCCATTTCACTTTTGAAGATATGGGCTGAGAAGTTATATCATAGACAAGAATTAAAACTAAATAAAAAATTTGTTATGCTTATTAGAGACATATGGCACAAGAACTCCAAATATTTTTACTGCAGGAAAATATTTAAAAATAATTTTTCTTGAGAGACATATTTTATTACTGGCAACAGACACGAGAGTCATCAGATGAGTAAAAGAAAGCCAGTTTCTAAGGTATATTTCTATGCTCTATGGTATATCAGAGCAAAAATAAATGTTTGGGTTTATTATTGAAAATAATTCAAAGAGAATTGGGAATGTAGAAAGGAAAAATAGAACATCCTTAAACAAACATATATAAACATAGTCAAAGAAAGGGTGGTGCTGATAAAGGGCCAAATAAAGTGATCTTGTGCTGGTGGGTAGAGTGGCTTAGGTACTAAATGAATACTTTGTATCCGCCATCATTAAAGAGAATCAATGGATGTTGCCAATGTAGTTCTAAGGAAGATAACAGTAAATAATTTGGATGATAGAAATGGCTAAACATTAAAAAGGCAAAAGTATTAAAAGGTTCAAAGAAGTAAATCTAATTTGGATGCATTTGGGCCAAGGTAGTTGAGGGAAGTTGAAATTGTTGGAAATACACAGGCTCTGGCACCCAATCTTCTGAACTCTTTAAAAAATGGAGAGGTACCAAAACATGGCCACTCCACATTGGTCAGCTTAAGGATAAGAGGAGAATACACTCCAGGACAAAATTAATTATCATTTAAATTAAAAACAGATCAATCAATTAAAACCATGATGGAATTTTTAATAGGAACCACTGTTTGTCTAACAGATTATTTTTTTTGATTGATGGAAATTGATTGGGTATATTCACTTTCCAAAGGGATTGATTGATTTGGAGTAGAACAAGGGATAGGTTGAACTGGATGGGAAACAATATCCTGGCAGGCAGATTTGGCTGTGCTACACGGGTGGGTTTAAACTAGATTGGCTGGGGGATGTGGGGGCGTGGGATCCTATGCAGGACCGAGGCAGGTGAGAGGCTAGAAGTTAGTTTGGATGGTGAAGAAAGAAAATTTAATGCACAGAATAGGCAAGAGAATGGCAAAGAGCGAAGAAGCACTGTTGGTTTGAATTGTACATATTTTAATGAGAGAGGCTTGAATGGTAAGGTAGGTAAACACAGGACATCAACAGGTACACACGGTGGGGAAGTTGAAGCCAATACATAAACCTGGTTAATAGAGGGGCAAGTCTGGCTGCTTAATGTTCTAGGGTACAGATGCTACAGGAGAGATAGAGGGTAGATGTAAAAGAGGTGGGAATGTTGCTTTATTGATTAAGGTGAATGTCACGGCTTTGGTCAAAGATTATTTTACTGACAACAGACATGAGAATCATTAGATGAGTAGGGTCTCGACCCAAAAGGCGCCCATTCCTTCTCTCCAGAATGCTGCCTGTCCCGCTGAGTTACTCCAGCATTTTGTGTCTACCTTACTTTACTGATCATCCAGCGAGGTTTTTAATGATTGTGAAAACAGGTACATCTTAAGGAGATTCAACCATATAGGTGAATGCATAAAAAAACTTCAGAAACAGGAGACTTGGTCAACTGTATATTCATATGTGCTTGTTCTACTGTTCAATAGGATTATGGCTTCAACAAGATCTTTGTTTCCCGCATCATTTTCTTTTTCAGTCCCAATCACCTCTCTCCTTAAATATCTCTCCTTAAATATGGAACCCCAAACTGTACATTTTTTTTCCAGCTGTAGTTTATCCGAAGCTTTTACAATTGTGACAAGATGTCGCTACTCTAGTGGAATAATTTGCCACCTGAATTATTCATGTACCTGCAAGTATAAGGTCACCCTGATTGTTCAACATTTAATATCACACCATTGTAAATAACATATTTTTTTTCCCCAATTAGATGTCTATATTCACATATCACCAAATTATTCCCCATTGGCCATTTTAATTAGTCATTTAATTATCTTCTATCACTTTGCAGACACTTTGCATCTTCTTTATAACTATATTTTTTAACACATCAGCAAATTTAGTTATGTTCTATCCAGTCCTCTCGTCCAAATCATTAATGTTGATTAGAAACAAGGAACTGCAGATGGTGGTTTACAAAAAACAGATACAAAGTGCTGGAGCAATTTAGCAGGTCAGGCAGCATCTCTGGAGAACATAGATAAATGATGCTTCTTTAGACTGATATATTATTAGAGGTTTGATATATCTTTGGGAAAGCAGAAAATAATACATTTTCTTTGTATTTGTTTTGGCTGAGAACCATTCTTCGCTCTGAGCCAATATATTACCTTTAGCTCAACAAGGCAGCTATCTTAGAAACATAGAAAATAGGTGGAGGAGTAGGCCATTCGGCCCTTCGAGCCTGCACCGCCATTCAATATGATCATGGCTGATCGTCCAACTCAGTATCCCGTACCTTTGGCAACATTATCTTTGGCAACATTACTTGTAACAAAAATATAAGAATTTAGATCCACATTTATTGCATTATGTTTATTACAAGCTCTCACCCTTTCTTAGTGTTTAATCTGTCCAAGAGAGATTCACTGTTGGATTCAGATTAGTTTATTGTGTGGGTGCAATGACATTTCTTGTTTGCATGAAGCTCATAGAGTACATGGTACTTATGATAACGATAGATAAAACAATAAATACAACAACGAATGCAAACAGCAGAATAATGCAAAAACCATCTTGTACAGAAAGTTTTATGTGACATTGCATTCATCCCCATTTTTAGGTACTTTGCTAGGTTCATCTTCAAATAGGTTTATAAAACTATTTTGCTAAGGCTGTCTAACCAAGCTCATGAAACTCTGGATTCTACCAATTAAAGTGCTTTGTTATCAGGTCTTTATTAATAGATATCAGCGTCTTCAAGATTCCAAACGGCGGGCTAACAGGCCTACAACTGCAATTCAGCTCTTTGCTTTTTTTGACCATCAGTTTTATGTTTTCAGTTTCCTAAACCATAGAGAACTGCTGGAATTTGATGGATTTTGGTCGCAATCTTTCAGTGCGCGCACTATCTCAAAGCTATCTGATCCAGGGTATATGTTGGCTTTTACTCCTGTATTCCTAACACTTCTATTATGATTTTTTTTTAGGTTTCCTAGTCTTCTTCAGCTCCTCGTTACCCTCTAATTGAATTACTTATGACAGAGGAGGCCATTCAGCCCACCCAGTCTAAGAAAGTATATCAACTCCCTACTGCCCCATGCCCTCAATGATTCTCATCACTAAACTGCTGCGTTACCGTAGCATGTTATGGTTTCAGTGTCGCTTATTGTGAAGACACATACAAAATGCATAATATCTACTCAGTCCTTCTTTACCATTAAGTCCCTATCGCCATCTCTCCTTTTTCTCTCCTACTCTTTTATTTTTTACGTACCTGTTAAAGATTTCACTCTATTTCTCTCACCATCAATTTTTTGGGATATCTTTTGTTAGTTTCTAATATTTTCCCAATCTTCAGACTTCCTAATATTCACAAACTTATAAACCTTTTCTTTATATTTTCTACCAACTTTAATATATTTTCTCGAAGTTTTTACTTCCCAATAAAATGAACACTTCTTTATATTTTTTTAAATATTTGACACTGCATTGTCAACTTTTATACTTTTAATCTAATTTCCCAACCAATTTTAGCCAACTCTCCATGCATATTTATGCCATTATCTTTATTTAACTTTAAGACTGAAGTTTCATCTCAATATGTCATGCGAACTGAAGGTGAGAAACTGTCGTTTCAGGATTGCTCTTCTCCAGAGGATTTTTACCATGAAGTTACTGATTAATTCTCCTTCCACATATCCAGACTGACAATAGCCTGCTCACTGGTTAAATTCATACCATTTTGTTCCAGGTAAGGTTTGCAGCTATTATTATCTTTGGCAACATTACTTGTAACAAAAATATAAGAATTTAGATCCACATTTATTGCATTAAGTTTATTACAAGCTCTCACCCTTTCTTAGTGTTTAATCTGTCCAAGAGAGATTCACTGTTGGATTCAGATTAGTTTATTGTGATATACACAAGGGTACAATGACATTTCTTGTTTGCATGAAGCTCATAGAGTACATGGTACTTATGATAACGATAGATAAAACAATAAATACAACAACGAATGCAAACAGCACAATAATGCAAAAACCATATTGTAATCAGAAGTATGCAGAAAAATTAATAAAGTGCAATAATAAAGTGCAATAACCGAATAACGTAGAGTTATGGGCCTGTCCCACTTAGGCGACTTTCTAGGCGACTGCTGGAGACCATGCAGTCGCCACATGGTTGGCACATGTTCGCGGGTGGTTGCCGGGGAGTCGCCTTCATGGTCGTGAGGAGTTCTCGCATTCTGGGAACCAGTCGCGGCCTCATTATGGTCGCCGTGACTTTTTCAACATTGAAAAATTAGCAGCGACTAGAATGAATCCGCCATGGAGAGTAGTGAGAATTCTCGTGCCGTAGGTGGGTCGCCAGGAGGTTCTAGTGGGTTGCCAGGAGGTTGAATGTTCTCGTAGGTTCTCGTAGGTTGTAGCCAGTGCTGACCGGTGAATTTCATTGGCTCATTGGGAAAAAAAGGGTAAGCAGTTGTTTTCGGAACCAAGGATAACCGACCGGTAATGTTAAATGACCGCCGAGCTTCACAGCCGTGTATCTCTGGCTTCTTAAAAGTTATCTCCACTCCTTCTCCCCCCCCTCCCCTCTTCTTTTTAAGGACTTACCGTACACTGTGCTTTAGATGTCTTTTTACAGCGCCAGCCTTCCTGTTCATCGCGGTGTGTCTGTTTCACCTTGGCTTTGCACCGTGTGAATTTTTTAGACAGCGCTCCCCCCGCTTGCCCTGTCCCCCGCCTGCCCAACGGGCTGTTGAAGGAAGCGATATGTTTGCGTGTGTGTGTGTTCCACTCTGACAGTCGCCATTCCAGTTGCCAGTTTTTCAGGCGACTGCCGGCAACTTGACAGTCGCCGGCAGTCCACTGAAAGATCGCCTAAGTGGGACAGACCCATTAAGAGTACATGGCAGCATCTTGGGGAAGGGAGAGGTCATTGAAGGTGATTGCTTCAGTGGTTTGATGGCAGGTGATTGGTCTGTTCGTGGCCCTAACTATGTTCTTAGGCCCTTACTATTTCTTGCCTCCAATCAACTTGATTCTATATCCTGATCTTCAAAACACAGTTCCTTTCTCACTTCTGTGCATTGCTATCTCTCAGCTTTTCCATTTTGCCTACCTTTTGAATTATCGCACTTTCGAATATCCAGTTCCTAGCCTCAGTCGCATTACAAGTGCACCTCTGAAACAGCCATTAATCAATTTTCTGTTTTTTTTAACCTTCATTTTGTTATAAAAAATTTTTTTTTCAGTAACACACCTTTAATTTTGACATCTTAACTATTTTCAATTTGTCCCTCCTGGATGCTGCACCAGGCTGCTATCAAACCATGATTATCATTCCCCAAGTCATTACATGTTTATGTTAGAGATGCAGATGCTGGAACCGTCAGCAAAAAAACAAAGTGCTGGAGGAACAGTGGGTCAGACAGCATCTGTGGAAGGAAATGGACAAATGACATTTTGGGTCAGGACCCTGTTCTTCAAACTGAAGGAGTGGGAGGAGGGTGGAGAAAGCTGAAAATTAGAAATAGGGACAGGGTGAAGCCTGATAAGTGATAGGTGGATCCAGGTGAGTGAGGCAATGATTGTAAGATCGGTGGATATAGTGCCAAAGGTTAGAAGTGAAATAAAGACAAAAGGGTGGATAAGAATAAGAATAAAGGATAAGACGGAGGGAAATTTAAAACCAGTGAGGGATATAGGTGGAAGGGGACAGGGAGTTGAAAGAGTGGGGATAGATGGGAAATGGGGGATAGAAGGGAAGGGGTGGGGGTGAGATGAGTGACAGGATGAAGGGAAAGGAACAAAGTCATGGAAGTGACGTGAGAAATGTTTGCGCACCAAGGAGGGAAAAAGGAGTAGTCGGGGGGGTGGGGGGAGGGGATTTGATATTGAAGTCAGGAAGTCATGTTGCAGTTTTATAAAAGTCCGAAACGTCACCCATTCCTTCTCTCCAGAGATGCTGCCTGTCATGCTGAGTTACTTCAGAATTTGGTGTCTACCTTCCATTTAAACCAGCATCTACAGTTCTTTCCTGCACATTTTATAAACATTTAGATGGGTCACATTTGGACTTTTGTGTACAGTTCTGCTTGTCTCATTGCAGGATTTGGAGGCTATGGAGAAATAGCAGAAAATGTTTACCAGAATGCTGCCTGGCTGCTGTAACGAGAGTTTGGACAAACTTGGGATTGTTTTCCCGGAAGCATTGGAAGGTGAAGGGAGAACTAATAGAGGTATATACGATTATGGGAGGTATAAATAGGGTTGACAGTCAGAAATATTTTCCCAGGTGGCATTGTCAAAGAATACAGGGCATAACATTAAGGTCAGAGAGGGAATGTGTGGGGCAAGATATTTTTAATAGAGGGCTGGGTGCCTGGAATGTGTTGGCAAAGGTGATGGTGGAAGCAGATACAATAGTGATGTTTAAGAAGCTTTTAGACAGGACATGGACATGCAGGGATGGAGGGAAATGAATCACATGCTGGTAGCGGTTTAACTTGCACCATGTTTGGTGTAAATATGGCACAGGCATTGTGTAGGTATGTTGCAAAACCTACCTTAAGCGTCGCTGAAGATCTGTCCCAGCCCGTGTGTGCGATTATGGCGGCGTTTAGAGGGGGGCGGGTTTAAAACGCGATTTTCCCTAGGCTGTTCAAATCGAGCTTGTTCAGCCTACTAAGTTGCTGACGAAAAATCGCTTCAAGTTTCGTTCGCTGGAGCTATGTTTACATTTTACGGGTTTATTTAATTATTATAGTAAGTTAAAAATTAACCTCTAAACCCGCGACTGCCGACAACGGGACGGATCTCATACAGGGGACAACGGAAGGTAGGTTGTTTATTTTTATATTAAAAAGCGCTTCTTAAGATCCCTTTATACAAAGTTTTATGTTGCGAGTAGCTAATTTGGGGCCCCATTAAATCCCGCAGTATTTTTCTGGGCATTTGGGGCACAAATCTTATTAATATATTTTTTTATTAAAGGTAATCAATTACAATGCTTCAAACAACTTTATATCAAATTAATTCAATTTGCATTAAGTAAAACACTAGTAATACTTATCTACTATTTTTTTAGAAATAATGATAGAGAAAGAATAGAACAGTTATAAATCATTAAGAGAGTGATTAAATAATAATTTGATTATATATAAGAAAGAAAAGAGAAACGAAAAAAAAAAAAAAAAAAAAAAAAAATTTGAGTAACCACAATATGTATTATTAATAACACTACTACAAGTGATAGTATCAATAAAGACATATATGTTAATTCCAATATAAAAATGAATTATTCTCACCAAATCCCGCAGGGTGCACGCCGAGCTGTGTTGCCAAGAACAGCTACTTCTCTAAATACTGTATATATGGAGACCATATCTGTTCAAAAGAATTATACTTGTCCAATAGGACAAATCTAATTCTTTCCAGATGTAACGTCTCCATCATCTCTGTTGCCCACATTTTGGTTGTGGGGGATAATGTTCCCTTCCAAAATTTCAATATGATTTTTTTCCCAATTATCAAACAGTAATCAAAGAAATTTCTTTGATTTACTGTAAGTGATAGATGTAAATCCGGAATTCCAAATATTATTAGCTTTGGGTTAGGGTCCAATTTAACTTTGATGACTTCAGAAATAACTTTAAAAATTTCTGTCCAGTAATAATTCAATTTAGGACATGTAACGAAACTATGTATTAAATTTGCCTCTGCTTTCTTGCACTTATCACAAATAGCGGAGAGATTCGGAAAAATACTATTTAATTTAGTTTTCGAATAATGTAACCTATATAATACTTTAAATTGTATCAGTATATGTCTGGCGTTTAATGAACACCGGTGTATTCGTTGTAGACTTTCTTCCCAGTTTTCTTTTGTTATAGCCAATCCCATTTCATTTTCCCATGCTTGACGATATATTTCCGTTATTGGATTCTCCTTATCCAAAATGATGTTATATATATAGGCTATTAATTTTTCTGTATTTGGATGTAAATTAAACAGTTCGTCTAACAATCCTGCTTCTTTATTTTTATAATCTTGTGTATTGGATTTAATATAATCTCTAATTTGTAAATACCTAAACAAATGTTGTGGAGACAATCCATAAATATCTTGTAACTCCTGGAATAAAAGAAATTTTCCTTTTCTATAAAGGTGTTCTATCCTTGTAATTCCTAAATCATCCCATTGTTTAAACCCCCCATCTAATATAGCAGGTTTAAACGATGGATTATTCATAATTGGTAATCTAAATGAGAGATTATCCAAATGTAGAGTCTTAACTATTTGTTTCCAAATACATCTATTATTATATATTATTAGGTTGTCTTTATAATATTTTTTTTGTACTTCCGTTGGTGCAAAAATTATCGAACCTACATTGAAAGGTAGACAGTCTTCCTTTTCTATATTTAACCATGTCGGTTCATGATCCATATTTACCCACCAGAAATTCATATTCTTAATCTGAACAGCCCAGAAATAATATAAAAAGTTTGGTGGAAGTGCTAATCCTCCATTTATCTTAGCTTTGCATAGATGTTTTTTATTTATTCTGTGATTTTTATAATCCCAAATAAAACTATTGACAATATTATCAATTTTTAAAAAAAAAGTTTTCGGAAGAAAAAAAGGAATAGCCTGAAACAAATATAACAACTGCGGTAGAAATACCATCTTTATGGCACTTATTCTACCAATCATGGATATAGGAAGTGTTTTCCAATATAAAATATTTTTTCTAAGTTTATCTAATAGTTGAGGATAGTTGGATTTTATTAATGAGTTATGAGTTTTAGTTACGTTAATCCCTAAATATTTAAGTTTGTCTGTAACTACTTTTAATGGGTATTGTTGTAATGTATTTAGATTTATTCCTGTTATTGGCATAATCTCGCTTTTATCCCAATTAATCCTATACCCAGAAAATGCACCAAACTTAGTTATAATGTTTAGCAGGTTGGGAATACTAATTTCCGGTTTTGTAATATAAATCAAAACATCATCTGCATATAAAGAAATTTTATTAATTGTTGTATCAGTATTATAGCCATATATTTCAGGTTCAGATCTAATTTTTTCCGCCAATGGTTCTATCACCAATGCGAACAATAAGGGTGATAACGGACATCCCTGTCTGCATCCCCTAGAGAGTTTGAATTTGGCTGATAAAATTTGGTTAGTCAAAATTCTTGCCATAGGATTCGAGTATAAAATTCTTACCCATTTACAAAATCTATCCCCCAATTGAAACTTTTCCATTATATTAAATAAATACATCCATTCCACCTGATCAAACGCTTTTTCTGCATCTAGTGATATAACCGCTAGTTCCGTATCTCGTATTCTTTTTGAATATATAATATTAAACAAACGTCTGAGATTATGGGATGAGTAACGTTTTGGGATAAAACCTGTTTGATCATAATGTATTAATTTAGAGATCACTAAACTTAATCTCCTAGATAAGACTTTAGTTAATATTTTTTGGTCTGTATTTAAAAGGGCAATCGCTCTATATGATCCAGGATCTTCCAAATCCTTATCTACTTTAGGGATGAGTGTAATTGTGGATTCATTTAAAGATTCTGGTAATTTTCCTTGGTCATATGCATATCTATACATTATTTGTAATCTTGGGGAAATCAGATCTTGAAATTTGTTATAAAATTCTGCACTCAGGCCATCTGGGCCCGCTGCTTTTCCGTTCTTTAGCGAACTAATTGATTCTATAATGTCTTTTACTGTTATTTCAGCATTTAACAATTCTCTACCTTCCTGATCTAAGCTATTGATTTGACATTCTTGTAAAAATATTTCCATACTATCTGTTTGTCCTGTTAGTTTTGACGAATAAAGATTTTTATAATATTGTAAAAATCTATCATTAATATCTTTTGGAGTAATTAATATATTTCCATACTCAGATCTAATTCCGTGTATCATCTTCTCATCTTCTAATTTTCTAAGCTGTCGTGCTAGTAATTTTTGTGGCTTATCTCCAAATTCAAAATACACTTGCTTAGTTTGTTGAAAAAGTTTAATCACTTGATTAGAATATATTTTATTTAATCTATATTTTACTGATGCAATTTTATTACTTAACTCTTTGGAAGGCTGTTTTATATTTTCATTATCTAGACGTTTTATCTCATTTTCTAAATTTTGTTCTATTTTTCGATTTTCTTTATTGAGATGTGCTTGTGCGGATATTATTGCGCCACGCATGAATGCCGTAAATGTGTCCCAAAATAGTGATGGAGAAGTTTCAGGATTATCATTAGTTTCAAAAAATAATTTAATCTGATCCATCACATATTTACAACAGTCATTGTCCTTTAATATCTGAGGGTTAAATCTCCAGATAGTAGTTTTATTAGATATATCTTTTAATTTTATCTTAAATGTTAATGGCGCATGATCCGAGATGATAATATTATGATATTTTGCATCATACGTAAAAGGAAGTAATTTAGAATCTATTAAAAAATAATCTATCCTCGAATAGGTTCCATGTACGGGCGAGAAAAAAGAATATTCTCGTCCGGATGGATCATCTAACCTCCAGATGTCTTTAATATTAGATGTATTGATAAAAGCATTTATGAATTTACTTGATTTCGAGGCAGCTTTCCTTTTTGCAGATGATCTATCTAGATAGTTATCTAAAGTACAATTTAAATCACCTCCAATTATTAAATTGTGTTGAGTGGATATAGGAATATTATTAAATATTTTCTTAAAAAATAATGGATTATCAAAATTAGGGGCATATATATTCATTAAAATTACCTTTTTTGAATATAATTCCCCTGTAATTATTACATATCTGCCTTCTTTATCCTCTATAATAGAACTTTGTATGAAAGGTATACCTTTGCGAATAATTATTGCAACTCCTCTAGATTTATGAATAAATGTAGAATGATACACCTTAGAAATCCATTTAGCTGTTAATCTATGTTGAGCATCTTTTTTAAGATGAGTCTCTTGAAGGAAAATGACATCTGTCTTCAATCTGTTCAACTGAGCTAACACCTTTCCCCTTTTAATTGGTTCATTAATTCCTTTTACATTCCAACTGCAGAAGGTTACTCCATCACCCCCAGTCTTCACCTTTATATCATGCATTTTACTATTAGGGCGGCTTTTTTTGGAGTAGCCTTCTTGACTCCCCCAGCTCCCCGTTGCACCCGGACATCAATCCAATGAGAATTTCTATCCACCTTAATCCGCATCTATGTCTTCTTAAACTAAATACACAATATCCTTCACATCTACATTCAAATAATATATAATATAAGATCAATAAAAAACAAAAACAATAAGAAATATCAATAATAAAAAAAAAGTAAAGGGCGTTAATAGGGTGCTCAGAAAAAAAAGAAACTACACTTGTATAGTGTGTAGTATGTGAAGGTGAAAGCCACACTAACGTGGCCATTAATCTAAAGACTTCCGTTTTTTTAATAAAAAAAAAGATGTTAATTATACCAGCTCCTATCTCAAATGCTATATATATTGGGGTGGGGTACTAACTTTATATACTTAGTACTTAGTAATTATTTCTATTATTCATATTACTATTTGCTAATTACTAATATCAATTATATTTAATACTATAATATGTAATACTATTATCATGGAATAATTAAATATTTTCTAATAATTAATACAGAACTACCACTAAATGCCCATTATTCCACTTCCTTCTAAGTGAGTATTTCATAACCACAGGTCGATGATAAAAGTTCAGTCCTCTCCTTCTCCCTCGGGTTCTTCCTCCGCATCTTCTCTCTCTTCATCTTCTGGCTTCTGCTGTATGCCTCGGGCGAATTTCAATGCTTCAGTATGCTTAACGAAACGATATTCCTTGTCATCATAAGTTACTCTCAGTATTGCTGGGTACATCAAGCCATATCTCAGATTCTTAGTATTCTGTAAATTCCTCAGGATACCTTTTGTTTCTTTAAATAGTGCTCTTTTCTTGGCCACTTCTGCTGGGAAGTCTCTAAAAATACTGATGTTGTCTCCCTCGTATTTCAGGTTTCTCTTTTTTATTATTATCTTCATCATTTCTTCGAAGACATGGTCAAAGGCCACTTTTACAATCATTTGTCTGGGCGATGAACCTATCCCAGGGGCCCGTCTTAGAGCCCTATGTGCACGGCTCAACAGGGGTTCATGATCCAAATTCAGAATATCCATTAAAAGTTTTGCAACAAATTTTCGAGGATCTTGACTCCCCTCACGACCTTCGCTCAGACCAACTATACGCAAATTTTTACGGCGTTGGCGTCCCTCCAGATCAATACATTTCTCGTTTGTTTTACGTAATAATTCTAAGAGGCGTTTGTTCTCGGCACGGAGTTTTTCGGTCTCCTTAGTATTCACTTCAGCAATTTTAGTTAGCTCTTTAATTGCTTCGCCTTGTTGGTCTAGCGAAATTATAGTAGGATCTATCTTGTCATCCAGCTTTCTTTCCATCCCAGCAGCTATATCCTTTACATCCTCAAATTGAGTTTGTAACTCGGCATTAGCCTTTTCCTTCCACTCATCCATCATACTTTTTACCGTCGTTATAACTTGTTTTATTAAGTCTTCTTTATCTTCTTTATTTTTCTCGTGAGACACCAGCATATCCGCTTTTAAACTTTTTATCTCCTCCATATACTCCTTCCTCTGCTTCTTTATCTCCTCCATATACTCCTTCCTCTGCTTCTTTATCTCACCTAGAATGGTAGTCTTAAGTTCCTCCATTTCAGCTTTCCTCTGTGAGACATCTTCTTGAGAAGCAGCAGCTGCACTCGAGCTGAGGCCAGTTTCCTTTCTCGTAGATTTTTTTCCAGTGGTGGGGGTGGGGGAGCGCTGGGTCATAATTTCTTCTTAAAATCGCGCGCCTGATGACGTCACGCACCTTTTAAACGCTGCCGGAGCCGTTCGCAATCGATCTCCTGTGGTAAGTGCGTTTGTTTAACCCTTTTACCCCCGTTTTAAATTCAGTTTTCTGCGGAGCTGTAATGGCGCGATTCCACTCACATCGTGGCGCCAACCGGAAGTCCTTTGGGGCACAAATCTACCGCAATGTGAACGTTCTAAACCAGCGCGTTCCACAGGATCCCACTCGAAAGCTGATTTAAATGGCCATTAATTTACAGCAATTGAACACTAAATTCCTTCCATTTGGCCTATAAATTAATGTAAATGAGATTTAAAAATCATGTTTTATTGTGAATTCTTTGTGAATGTTATTTGGACACTTAGGCTATTTAAAAATGTTGATCTTTTCTTAAGAGATGGATAGATGTTTAGATCTAGTAATTGAACGTGCGGACCAACTGGCGGGAGTTTTTACGGACATTTTCAATCTCTCACTTCTGAGGTCTGAGGTCCCCACCTGCTTTAAAAGGGCATCAATTATACCGGTGCCCAAGAAGAGTAAGGTGACATGCCTCAATGACTATCGACCAGTGGCACTAACGCCGGTGGTGATGAAGTGCTTTGAGAGGTTGATCATGGAGCAAATCAACTCCTACATCGACAAAAACCTGGACCCACTGCAGTTCGCGTACCGCCACAACAGATCAACGGTGGATGCGATCTCGCTGGCCCTCCACTCCGCACTGGACCACTTGGACAACAAAAACTCATATGTCAGGCTGTTATTCATTGATTACAGCTCGGCATTTAACACAATCATCCCCTCCAAACTGGTTACCAAACTCGCAGAACTGGGTCTCTGCGCATCCCTCTGCAACTGGATCCTCGACTTCCTCGTCCACAGACCACAGTCTGTTCGTATTGGTGGAAATGTGTCAGCCTCAATAACAATCAGCACGGGAGCACCTCAAGGCTGCGTGCTCAGCCCCCTGCTGTACTCACTCTATACCCATGACTGCGTAGCGAACCACAGTGCGAACTCCATCATCAAGTTCGCTGACGACACCACTATTGTGGGGCGTATCACTGATGGGGATGAGTCAGAGTACAGAAGAGAGATCGAGCAACTGTCCATATGGTGCCAGCGCAATAACCTGGCCCTCAACACCAGCAAAACCAAGGAACTGATTGTGGACTTTGGAAGGAGTAGGAGGGGGACCCACAGCCCCATTTATATCAACGGGTCGATGGTTGAAAGGGTCAAGAGCTTCAAATTCCTGGGCGTGCACATCTCTGAAGATCTTTCCTGGTCCGAGAACACTAATGCAATCATCAAAAAAGCACATCAGCGCCTCTACTTCCTGAGAAGATTACGGAGAGTCGGATTGTCAAGGAAGACTCTCTCTAACTTCTACAGGTGCACAGTCGAGAGCATGCTGACCGGTTGCATCGTGGCTTGGTTCGGCAATTTGAGCGCCCTGGAAAGGAAAAGACTACAAAAAGTAGTAAACACTGCCCAGTCCATCATCGGCTCTGACCTTCCTTCCATCGAGGGGATCTATCGCAGTCGCTGCCTCAAAAAGGCTGGCAGTATCATGAAAGACCCACACCATCCTGGCCACACACTCATCTCCCTGCTACCTTCAGGTAGAAGGTACAGGAGCCTGAAGACTGCAACAACCAGGTTCAGGAATAGTTACTTCCCCTCAGCCATCAGGCTATTAAACCTGGCTCGGACAAAACTCTGATTATTACCAACCACTTTCTGTTATTTGCACTATCAGTTTATTTATTCATGTGTGTATATATTTATATCATGGTATATGGACACATTTATCTGTTTTGTAGTAAATGCCTACTATTTTCTGTGTGCTTAAGCAAAGCAAGAATTTCATTGTCCTATACAGGGACACATGACAATAAACTAACTTGAACTTGAACTTGAAGTTTGGAATTAGCTACAATTGGGTAACTAACTAATTATATGCTTTAATTTCAGGTCATCCAAGTAAGATTGTTTTATATTTGTTTCAGAATGCTTCAATCTATGATAACTGAAAATTTCATTCAGCTCTCTTAATTTTTAAGAAAGTTATGGGCTTTTGACTGTCCACGATCACAGCTTTTTTGTTATGTCCATAGAAAATCAATAGGGAACAAGATGCTCATTTCCGAGTATGAAAATGGCCATAACTTTTTTAATACTTGAGATATGAAAGTGAATTAGGTGTCAAATTAAACTTCTTTTTATGCTTTATCTGATGGGATAAATTGCAGACTTGATTTTTTAAATCTCAAAATTTTGTAACATTGCTACATTGTGGGCCGACAGGCCTGTTCTAGCTGTACTGGTCTATGAACTATATCTATAAGTAAAATGTTTGCATTCATTGCAGAAGCTGCAGAGTGATGATTCATTTGAATTTGTATGTACTTTGAAATATTTAAAGACTTATTACCTGCAACTTTGTGTTTCTGAAGAAACCTATGCAAAAATCAGCTAATCTGCTGCCATGTGTTTCTATAACAAGGACAGAGAAAGCATTCGAAGTGAAGAGGCAATGTTCTTTCCTACTGTAAAAGCCAAGTGACTATAATAAATTCCATGAAGCTCAACAATAGTAAAATCTTCTTTTATGGGCAAGGGAGAAGGTGAGAAAACTGATTCACATGCCACCCCCCCCCCCCCCCCCCCCCCCCCTCCTCCACTTCCCTATTCTCAAGACAGTATAGAGCCACCATAATACAAAGCTATCTATTTAATCCTTTTAGGTATACAACACAATTTGGGATTATCTTAATAACTATGAAATGGTTAGAATGTTCTAATTTATTATGAGCGTACTATGTATGAATCCATCAACCAATCCCCAATATGCATCATACAATGATAATATCTGTTAACAATATTCATGATGATTAATTATAATGGCCACTTTGAAAATCTCAAACTGGACAAATATAGCTATGATGCAGCAACAAAGATAATTAGTTCTCCCAGGATTTATGAATATACTTCAATACTGTACAGAGACTGTCCAGTGCCCCTTTATAACTATTATTTTCTAATGTACTCTATTTTTACATAACATGCCTATTATACATAATTTTAGACATAAATGCCTAGCATGAAAAACACTCACCTTTAGTTTAAAAGTTTAAAGCAAAAACATATACATACAAAGAAGGATTTTCAGGCTCAACAATGCTAGTTATAAGTAATTTAGCTTTCAGGCCTTTTTAAAATTAATACTCAATAGTGTAAGTGTATAGGTATAATTATTAATATAATAGACTAATTCAGGACAATAAACCTGTTTTTTTGTGAACTCAGTTATTCCTAATAATACTCTTCTTGGATGTACAAGGCTTCCACTGTCGAAGGAACTAAAACAGTGAGGCAATTTCACGAATGACACAAATCTTCCATTTTGTTTTAAAAGGCCTAGTGAAGACTTAGAACATTTAAACCTCATTTTACAGATCCAGTGCAGTTATAATCTGATATATCCTTGTTAGTACACCCAAAGGTAATCTCTATAAAGCACAGATAATTAAAACAAATCTTAAGAGATAAAGACCAAAAATTCAAGTAGCCATCTGAGGTGACAGTTTACATCAATGGCCTCTGGTTAATTTAGATTCCTTTATAAGAGTAAACAATTAAATGGAGATAACTATTGTGTAGTGTGCAGGTTGACTGTAAACAGGGTATACATGCATAAACTGTTTACGATTCAAGCGTTATCATGTTACAAAAGAGAGTTCTTATTGGATGGAATTGGGTATTTTATGTTTTCTGTCAAAACATTGAAAACATTACAATAACACTTTACAAGACAAGATCAGCAAAATTGACAGCTGGGATGAAGAGGTCACATGTTCTGAACTTCCTCTGTAGGTCTTCAATGAATCTACATAAGCCCTTTTGGGTTATTCATTTTACAGAAAACACTGAGGTGAACATAACATGCTGTCAGAATAGGGGGAGGGGTGTCATACAGAGGATTCTTTATTGTACTGTGATATCTGACACAGATCTAACAAACAAGCTCTGGTCTGTCAGACAATACATTACCTTTCAGTGTAATTTATTGTTTTTTGAAACATCAATTCAATTTTCAAAGAGTAAAAAAATTCAAAACCTCTTTAAAAGCAGGCACTTTTGCTCACAAACAAAAGAACTTGCAAAAGGTACTCCACTGGATGGAATCTGTAAAGAATCAGATTAATTCCACAGAATACTTCTTTTATACACCTGTCAGTTCACAATGTACCCTGCATTATGTCCCTGTGAATACCCATTTTTCTCTGGCTGTCGCTATATGGTTTGCCTTGTAGTTAATGTGACAAAAAAAGTATGTTTTCTGGGGGGAAAAAAACTGGGCCACATGCCTCGGAGGAGAAAGCTTGCATTATTTTATTCCCACCTTTTCTTCTTTTTGGCATCTCTGAGGCTGTCTATGCCCAGAAGTGCTTCAGTCAGATTGGACCATCAAATCAATTATCACAGCAGTCTGCTTTCCAAATATGAAAAGCAATGAATGACAAAGGCTGGGGTAACTTTCAGCTTAGATTTATCAGCAGTCAGGCATCTTTTGTTTCATCAGAGTTTGTTAGAACTGAGCAATTCATCTGCAGCTCACATTGCCTGCTGCATCTTCTGCATTGGAACCCCATGTAAAATAGTGCATAAAATACTGCAACTTTACCTTGGTAAGTTGACATGAAAGGAGCACTAGTGCTAAAAACGCTTTCAAGTTACCGATATTTTTAAAGCATTTTGGAAAGCATAGCTATCAACCATGTCTTTAATTGAACTCTGAGTAGCTATTATGGGGAATGATTTAAAAGAACAAATATTTTAAAAAACACAAAAGACTACTTTGATACTAATACCCTTTGATTTAATAGGAAAACATCATCTCAGGACAGAGTTGTATAATGAAGCTTCAACATGGAACACAGTTAACAATGAAAGGTCTATTAGTAATTATCCTGTTATTATTAGTTTGGTAAATTCATCAATTGCAACAGCAATTTAAAGTAGTGTTTTTTTGTTGGTTGCCCAACCATGCTGAATTTTAAAACCTTCAAATCAGTTCTGGAAATGGTCAGCACATTTACATGTAAAATAATATGAAAGTAGAAGACAAAATAATTATTTCCTGCACAATTTTAAACATAAACTGCTATCTCAAATAAAAGACAAAACACCATTAGAAAGGTTCAAAAGAAATCATATATTCTAAACAGAATTTAAGCTAATTTGCAATGCTGATAAAAACAGGTCAGTATAGCATAAAGGGGTTGACCCACTTGGGCGACCTAATTGGTGAGTTTAGAAGAGTTTGAAAAAATGACATGTTGAAGACCTCCTTCGACTATTTAGAAGACCTCCTTCGACTACGTTGAAGGCTAGCTTTGACTAGCTATGATTAACTTCGGGAAAATTGGACACCGAATAGTGGAAAGTGATGACGACCTCCTTCGATCTGCTTCAACCTCCCTTCGACCTCCCTTCGACTATGATGAAGACTATCTACGACTTCCTTCGACTATCTACGACTTCCTTCGACTACCCTCGACTTCCTACGACTAACATGCCGACCTACGAGTAAAAAAAGTATCAAATTTTTTCCATGGCAACCTTTTTTTACTCGCGGGCATTTTTTAACATATTGAAAAAAACGCCGTAACCTAGCTAAGGCCTCGAGTACGTGGAGACCACTCTCGAGCATGAAAGAGAGTTACAAAGACCTCCTACGACCTCATGTCGACCATGCTGCAAGTATAAGTCGAGGGCAAACTCGTCAGAACTCGCTGATTAGGTCGCACAAGTGGGACAGGCCCTTAAATATGTGTCAATCTGTATCTAATAGACATACCTTTCTCTTTAGCACAAACATAATTCTCTTAATTCAAAATAATCAATAGATTTTCATTTTGAAGCAAAAATAAAAGGAGATGGTGGTACTTGAGGAAAATGGAATCCATCTAGACAGCAATTAGATTACAAATATATGTACAGCCACCTTAAGTATTGAAAAGCACAGTTAGTTAGCTGAGGAAGATGCTGTCTCCCTGTCAACAGACTCCCATTGTACTTCAGGTCCTTCCAGTTACATGAATAACACTAGATGGAATGAAGCTTGCAGCCATAACAGCAAAGTGAAATATGAACACCAGAGGGAAAAAAATGTCAATCCTATATTATACAAATATGTATTGCACTGTGTAAAACTGTGTGTGTGCAGAACAGTTCTGTACTAACCTGTTTCAATCATCAATTAATCTTTGGAGTTCAAAAATATAACTCAAGGTTTTTAAAAGGTAGACAACTAGACTAATATCCAAAATAATATGAGAGATTAATAATGTTAAAAGTATATTACTGTTTATTATATTTATATTACTAGCAAAATCAACTTGGCAAAATACCTTAATTTATCCATCATTAAACCCTTGCAACACCAATTTTATTTCTGATTCCTGATGACCCACACACAATTAATTCAGCCTGTTGCACACCCGCCCCATCCAATTAAATAATTAATAGAGGTGGCCCTTAAAAGGTTACTACTGACAGCTTACAGCTCTGTACCAATGTCGGGTAAAGGGAGGGAGAATACATCCAGGGTGGGGAAGGAGTTTGGAGCATGAAAGGATATAATATTTGGGATCAGATTTTAGGTGGCCAGAGATTATAGAAAATGCCAGACTGTAGACTTATTATGGAGTTAGTGAGCACTCATAATACCCTTGTATGGTTTGAACAAGCACCAGTCCTGTGGACATGAAGTTGCCTCCCACTGACTTTGAACTCTGGCAGATACTGAAGTGTTCTAATAAAGTAAAGTAAAGTATCCTTTATTGTCATATGCCATTATTGTCATAATGGGTCTAATCTTGATGCTAATGCTGGGATATTAATTTGTGCACAGCCGTGTTCTCCATGTGTGTGAGACTTTTAACTGGGCTGCCACGGATAGAAAGAGGTTAGAGAGAAAGGAAGGGAAGAAAGACAACAGTGAAAATGGAGGAAAAGGTGAATGAAAGAAAAAGAGAGAGACAAAGATGTGCAAGAAAATCAAACAACCTTTTGACTTCTAGCACAGACAAATGTCTATGGAGATTGATGAACCAAAGACTGGGCGATTTTTCATCCCCAATAAAGGGATTAATGTGTTAATAAGATAACGGTTTCTTTAAAACAACATAAACGTAAGTTTGCCTGGTGAAAGCCAAATAATTCAAAGTGGGTGTCAGACGCTGCTTTAGTTAGGAAGGGATAATAGAAGGTGATGTTTACGAGGGTTTTGAGAAAACTTTTCATGTTCGGAGAGATGTGGTAAGGTACAAATGACTGGAGATGGAATTACATGGAGATGAGGCATACTGAGTGAACTCTGCTGTAGAGCAGAGGGGCAGGCATTCCCCAGTCACAGGAACTCAGCATAAAAGAGGTTGCAGTAGTAATAAAGCTATGTTAACAAGATGAATTCTTTCCTTTGCCATCCTGGCAATGCCTAGATGTTTCGGAGCTTGGAAAGGAGTACCCATTTCAAGAATTTGATGCAGGACATAAAAATGATGTGACCTACCCATTCAATTTGGCAGGGTGTAATCGCAGCCCTGATGGTGTGAATAATAGCTTGCAAGAAGTCAAAAACATTGTTTTGCTTATCCAATTAATGGATACGGAGAATTTTGTGGAGACAATGTTGATACCTTTCCGTTGCCTGGCTAGGTAGTCCATGGACTGGCACATGGAAAGGAAAGGTTTAGAGAGATATGGGCCAAATGCGGGCAGGTGGGACTAGTGTAGAGGTAGCACCTTGGGAAGCTGGAGCAAGTTGGGCCAAAAGGGCTGTTTCCAAGCTGTGTTGGAAGAGAAAAGGAAGATGATGAACATTACTCCCTGCAGACCATGGTGTTTGTGCCACATTATAGATCTTTTTCTTAAAACACTGTTTTCTTAAAACAATCAAAGGTTGTGCTAGACAGTGAAGGCAGCAATATCTGTCTTTACTGAGAGATGCCTTCTTAGATATATCAAGTGGTCCACATTTCCATGCGTTTAATTCTTGTTGGCAGTGGTGTTTGGTAGAGGGGCAGATTGCCAATCTTGTTCTGCAGGCATTTATTGTCAGCCCATTCTCTAATACATTTCAATGAATGTGTTGACGATGACTTGGAACTCAGCCCAATGTGCACATACACATGTACGATCTATGCATTGAAGGTTGACAACTAAGAGAAAAGCAACCTTATTCTGGAGGCAATAAAGGTTGAAGAGCTTCCCATTTTAACTACAGATCAGTTTCACTCAAGCAAAAGCTGTATGGAGGTGAGGTACGCCATTGTAGTGAGAAAGTTTGATGCGGTGATGCAGTCACACTTGTCTCCGACCTGCAGTCGGATTGGATCTGCATTGGATCATTTGGTTAAGATCTCAACGTGTTCACCATGTAGCAGAGAAAGAATGGAGCCAATTTCAGAGGTGTGAGAAATTTGAGAAGAATTCTTCATAATCTGTCTCGATTAACAGAGAGTCAAAAGTTATGTATTGTCATTGATGCTGCCCTTTTTTGGACGTCATATTCAATGTGCCACTCATTGAATAGTATCCACACTATTCTGGAAAATATTTCCTCAGGTACTATGAGGTCCTAGCAATGACTTTCCCCATGGTTGAGCCAGGAAATTATCTGTTGTTTATGCATTTCAATTAGCATCTTTTCTTGAAGATGGTTAGAAATGAAGCATGTTAGAGATTCCACAAGTATTCTCTTCTTCTTACATGTGGCGAAGCTGTGGATTTGTTTGAATTAGATTAGATTAGTTTAGATTTGTTTATTGTCATTCAGACCTTTCGGTCTGAACGAAATTTTGTTTCCCTGCAGTCATACATATAATTAAAAAAATGACAAAAACACACAATCAACACAAATTTAACATCCACCACAGTAAGTTCACCAAACACCTCCTCACTGTGGTGGAAGGCAAAATCTTAAAGTCTCTGTCTCTTCCCTCTTTGTTCTCCCTCTGCGCCGAGGCGACGGTTCAAACTTCGCGGGTGGTCGCTGCAGCCGCCACAGCTCCGAGGCCGAGTCGGGTCTCCGCTGCCGCTGCCTCCACCACAGCTTCGGGGCCGAGTCGGGTCTCTGATGCTGCTGCCGCCACTACAGCTTCGGGGCCGAGTCGGGTCTCCGTTGCCGCTGCTGCTGCCGCCGCCGCCACAGCTTCGGGGCCCAGTCGGGTCTCCGCTGCTGCTGCCGCTGCTACAGCTCCGATGCCGCCAGCTCCGCCATTAGACCTCGGCGGAGACGGGGACGGGGAATACGACCGAAGAAAAAGTTGCATCCCCCGAAGGAAGAGACCAAAGCATGTTTCTCCCACCCCACCCACACACATAACCAACTTAATAAAACAAAATTAACTAAAACATGACAAGGAACAAAAAGAAAGAAAAAAAACCAGACGGACTGAATGGTCTCCCTGTCTAGTTTTAAATGCTTTAGAGGCAGCTATTTTTCAACAATTTCCATTTTTGCCTCTCCTTGGGCATTTGAGAAATAAATGGTCTTGATTGTGGTAACGTGTATATCAATAAGTTGTTGGATGACTACCCACTAAATGTTCTCATCTATAGTGCCTTGTAGTTGACAAATTACTGGATATGTATACAGCTTTTATGCATGTTAGCACATTTGGCAATCTGTCACAGGTGACATTGAGGTAACAAATCAGGAAAGAAATCCAGCATGAAAATTTGGCAACAAAGAGTGTTGGAACTTGAAAAGGGCAACATTATAGGAGGTGCACCAGTCACATTAAAAGTTAGGAATAAGCTAGGAATAAGACTCTGTTGAGCAGAGGGATCACATAGAACAGAGAAAATATCATGAAAGGGAAAATAATGTATCCAGCCAGTTTCATGGGTGTACGTGTTAAACAAAGAATTTGTGCTACAGTTCAAATTGCATTGGATGAATTATGGCAAAAATAGTCCAAAGACTGTGGCTTGGATAGAATCTTGTCAGCAGTGATTCAAACATAAATAGTAGAATAGGTGCTGATAACACATTTTACCAGAGGTAATCAAAAGGCTGGAGACTTTAAAGATACAGAGGATTTTTAAAGGAGCTATTGAAGAAATAAATGGGGTTGCTAGATTTGGCAGAGGGGTTAAACAATGCGTGTTAGAATAAATTGGCTCATAATTAATGTGCCTTTTAGACCCACAAATGATATATGACCTCACCATGACCTCACCAAGCTCCTTTTTTTTTTCTAATGTCAGAGGTGAGAATGACAATTTAGACAATAGACAATAGGTGCAGGAGTAGGCCGATGGACCTTCGAGCCAGCACCGCCATTCACTGTGATCATGGCTGATCATCCATATTCAGTACCCTGTTCCTGCCGTTATTTACACTCCCAAGCTCTCCCAAATCACACAAACACTCAAGGAAAACATGCAAAGTTTATATGGACCATCCTCAGACTTATTATTTTTTGAATTCAAATATAATTCTGGTAGACCTCTGTAATAGCTATTCTAGGATCAAACAACCTTCCCTGTGGTCTGGCATCCATATCTAAACATGGTACCTAGATGGAGCAATTAGGCAGGACCTATTTCTATTAGCTGAAGGACCAAAAGCAGACAGTAGAGATTTAAAGTGATTGGTGGAAGGATTAGAGGGGAAATGAGGATCCAGACGATGGAACGAGTATGGAAAATATTTGGAGTCAGAAGTTCTTATCAAGTTCAAACAGCACTTGACAAATTATGACCTGCTGGATTTGGGACCAATCACTGGAAGATGGGATCAGTTTGGGTACCTCTTTTCCCACCAGTCTGATCTGATGGGACAAATGGGCTCCTTCTGTGCCATAAAAGAGATTTAAGCCAACAGCACACCAATATCTTCTTAGAGATAATTATGAATGGAGAATAAATGCTGACCTTTCCATCAATGCTTACATCTGATGGCACATTGCCTTTTAATGAAATGATTCATTCCAAAATACTCTGGTCAGGTTGAAGATAGATGTTACAAAATTAAATACTGTAAATTCTGGAATTACACAACAGGCAAGTAAAACCTATGGGGCGAGAAAGAGCAGCAGGTTTATGGCCTTTCATTCTTTTCACAAAAGGCCACTGACCTGAAACATGACCCTTGTTTCTCTTTCAATAGATATCACCTGATCTGCATAGCATTTTCACCAAATTCACATTTTACTGAAGAATAAGCCTGGGTCAGTTGCTTAAACCATGACAGTTCCATGGCTGGAGCAGTAAGTTAGTGATTAGGAATAAAAGTATTAAAGTTGTGAAACACTATAAAATTACTAGACTAAGTGGGACCCGTTGGGTCCCAGCATCATACGGGCGGGCTGGTCCCCCAACGCAAAGGGCTTGGACACGCTAGAGGCAGGAAACATGTTCTCGATGTTGGGGGAGTCCAGAACCAGGGGCCACAGTTTAAGAATAAGGAGTAAGCTATTTAGAACGGAGACGAGGAAACACTTTTTCTCACAGAGAGTGGTGAGTCTGTGGAATTCTCTGCCTCAGAGGGCGGTGGAGGCAGGTTCTCTGGATGCTTTCAAGAGAGAGCTAGATAGGGCTCGTAAAAATAGCGGAGTCAGGGGATATGGGGAGAAGGCAGGAACGGGGTACTGATTGGGGATGATCAGCCATGATCACATTGAATGGCGGTGCTGACTCGAAGGGCCGAATGGCCTACTCCTGCACCTATTGTCTATTGCAATATTCCACCTCTCCACCAATTCCAACATTGGTGGCCAGTGGGGGGGGGGGGTAATATGGGTGTTGTGGGCTGAAGGGACTGGTTTCCAGAGGGCTAGTATGGACATTGTGGGCCAAATGGATTCTTGAGCTGGCGGCTCAGTCACTCAAGCCTGTTGTGCTGGCAGCTCACTCACTCACGGCTGGTGGTGATTGAAAGGTTTTGCAAAGGTGAAAAACTTCCTTTGAAGAAAAAAGAAATCTCTCAGATCAAAACTTATCTCATAATTGCTAACATGGAAACATGATAATATAATAACCTAGGGAAAGGCATTGTTAAGGGGCATGTGCGAACGTGGCGTTGAAGGACGAGAAGCCGAAGCAAAGAAGTGGAAGCCAAATAACCGAACGGAAACAAAGCCGAAACGCCAAATAACCGAAAGCGTATGAAGCGTAAAAACCAACTAACCGAAAGGCTGCGTCACCTAAAAGCAAACTCACCGAAAGGCCGCTCTGCCGAAATGCCAACTAACCGAAAGGCTGCATCGCCTACAAGCCAACTCACCGAATGGCCGTTCAGCCGAAAAGTCAAATAACGGACATGACGTCGCCGGTGGACTTGTCAGGGATTGGTCCAGGCCCCCGCGTCCATCACATCACTGGCCGATGGAGACGGGAGGGTGGGGGTCATTTTCTCACACAAGCCATAGATGATTGGGCACTCTGAACCCGAGGACCAAGTTGTAAGCGGTCCATGTGAAAGGACAGCACCTACCAACAATGAAGGCACTATGAAACCAGCTGCCGCAAGCCCTTCCCACAGGACGGGGTTTTAACTCGGCATTAAAAATAAAAAAAAGGGTTACATTGATTTAAAAAACAAAAATGTTACATGCATAAATAGTTCTTACATTCGGGAACCTGGTTAATTAAGTGGTGGGATTATTTCCCTGTCCTAACTATGCCTTTGCTTTAGCCGGTGGTTACATCCATTCCATCCCTCCCTCGCAAAGATGTGAGATTTCATTAAGAGCACACTTGGATGAATAGATGCAAGCGGCATGTAAAGCATCTCTTCCATGCGCGCAATAAATAAAGCTGATGAAATGAGACAACTGTCACACCAAAGATAGACACAAAATGCTGGAGTAACTCAGTGGGACAGGCAGCATCTGTGGAGAGAAGGGATGGGTGGCGTTTCTGGTCGAGACCCTTCAGACTCAGTCTTCAGGTCTGCAGAATGGTCTCGACCCGAAACGTCACCCTTTCCTTCTCTCCAGAGATACTGCCTGTTCCGCTGAGTTACTCCAGCTTTTTGTGTCCATCTTCGGTTAAAACAGTTTACAGATTATCTGGTGTTTTGTGCGTGGGAGCTTGTTGTGTGCGTTACGCAGGCAACCCAACGGTAATAAATAAAATGTGCTTCTTGTTGTCGGGGAGGGGGGGGGGGAGTGGGATGAGATAAAATTGTTTGTTGTCATGCACACTTGTCATCGACCCGCCAGGGAATTTGTGTCCCCCCCATGTTTTAAAATTGATTTACTATGGCTGCCAATGCCCCAAGCCGTCTGTCCCCACGGCCGGATTGGGGGTGGTGAATCACCCTGGTGTGGGGGTTGGGCTCCCATGGCAGTGCATCGCGGTCAGTGACTCTGGGTGGGCGGAGGGACCAGCTTGTCCCACACCTCTGCTCCACCCGGCGCTGCTGACACACAGCCCGTCACAGTGCGGCCGCACAAGGGAGATGAGGCAGAGGGCGACCTTGGCCGTGGGTGAGTGGTGGCTGTCCCGAGGGATGCGCTCCTTCGGCCGCTTACAACTTGGTGCTCGGGTTCAGAGTGCCCAGTCACCTATGGCTTGTGTGGGAAAATGACCCCCACCCTGCCGTCTTCACCGGCCAGTGATGTGATGGACCCAGGGGTCTGGACCAATCGCTGACAAGTCCCGCCCACCCCTGGTGACGTCATGTCCGTTATTTGACTTTTCGGCAGAGCGGCCATTCGGTTAGTTGGCTTGTAGGCAACGCAGCCTTTCGGTTAGTTTCGGCAGAGCGGCCTTTCGGTGTGTTTGCTTTTAGGCGACGCAGCCTTTCAGTTAGTTGGCTTTTAGGCATCCCGCCCTTTCAGTTAGTTTGCATTTAGGCATTCCACCCTTTCGGTTAGTTGGCATTTCGGCTTCGTACGCTTTCGGTTATTTGGCATTTCGGCTTAGTTTCCGTTCGGTTATTTGGCTTCCACTTCTTTGCTCCGGATTCTTGTCCTTCAACGCCACGTCCGGGTAGCGTTAAGGGGTAAGGACTGAACTGGTTCACATAAAACAATTATCTACTGTATATTTGAAATGTAGTGGGTATCATTAAAAAAAAACAGATGATAAATTGGTCAAACAGTTCATAATAAAACTTAAAAGATGCCTGAAGTATAATAAGGAAAAATATTACTTTCAGTTACATGGGGTTGAATTGTGTCGAGTATTTCATATAATTCACTTTTGAAACAGCATATCATTGTTATATGGGCAAAAGTAGAAATATCTGCAAGGCTGTGAATCTCAAATTCTTTGGTTAATTTTGATATATACTGAATATTCTTTTCCATATTTGTAACTTAACACAGCAAATGAAGTGCATAGAAGCTGTAAAAAATATTTGGTAAAATTAAATGGCTTGCCAGAAATAAATGACTGGTCAATAGCAGTGTAAGGTTCTTGCCCTCCTCAGCAGAAGAGGAAATATTCTGAATAACATGTTCATTTTTCAGACCATTGCAAAATGTTCATGTATCGCTACAGCAGCAACACAATAAACATGGCTTCTTAGCATGAAATATGCTCTCTTGAATCCATTTAAGACTTCCAGTGATTGTCGCTCAATTCACTTCCTGCAGAAATACTGCAGCATTGCTCAGGAGCCAAGTAGTGTTAGTGAAAGGTTAATGTAGTCTGTCCCACTACGGGCCCATTTCTTCTACCATTCTCAGTGCATGGAGTCCCTCACTGCTCCCTCTGACTGACAGTGCACCAGTGCTGACCTAATGAACCTTTCAAGATTAGAGCTGATGCACCTCCCTAGATGTGCAATGAGCTGAAGTCTAACCCTCCATACTGTCTCTTGGGTCCCCATGTGCTGACTAGCACAAGCAATGTCTGAGAAACCATTGTAAACATTTTATGAAGGATAGTCTCTACAGAAGTGTTGTCAAATTGATTTATTTTCCATCACTTTACTTTTAAAGGAGTTCTTGTAGATTTT
This sequence comes from Amblyraja radiata, assembly GCF_010909765.2. Taxonomy (NCBI): domain Eukaryota; kingdom Metazoa; phylum Chordata; class Chondrichthyes; order Rajiformes; family Rajidae; genus Amblyraja; species Amblyraja radiata. The sequence continues at coordinate 24,844,150 of NC_045967.1, forward strand.
TCCCTGACCTCAACCATTAAGTATTATTTTTAATAGCTGTGCGATACATATTTTCAATTCTCCTTCCCTTCCCTGATGTTTATGTCCTTAATTCTTCACTCCTTTACCCTCATGTAATAGACAGGCACAACCTAGTCAGATCTTGCAGGTAATTGGGATTGTAGAAAATCTGGTCCAGTTGTGGTCCAGTTGGGTTTTGCACAGCCTGAAAGAGTAGTCCAGATTCCAATGCCTGTATTCAGGCATTATTTGCATTTATCTTTGGGAGTCTATTCACTCTGCCCACTACTGTTTCAAAATGGGAAAAAGACTAGTATACTCTGTGTGATGTTGATTTGCACACAGGGGTCTTCCTGAGTGTTCCAGCTACCACAATGGCAGGCTCAGGAAAGACAGCAGTGGACACTAATGATGGTGGCAGTGTGGTGTGACTATTTTGACATTCTTAGGTCCTTTTTATTGCATTTCAATAATTACATAATAAAAAAATACAGTGGGATCTTGATCAGCTGGGCAAGCGGGCTGAAGAATGGCTAATGGAAGTTCAATGCAGACAATGTTTCGATTTTTAACTTTTTATACTTTGAGATATAGCGGCAAAACAGGCCCTTCGGCCCACTGAGTTCACGCTGACCAGCAATCACCATATCCACTAACAATATCCTACACATTGGTGACAATTTACAATTTTGCCAAAGCCAATTAACCTACAAAACCATACGTCTTTGGAGTGGGGGAAGAAACCGGAGTACCCAGAGAAAACCCATGCAGTTAAAGGGAAAACGTACAAACTGGAAGGCAGCCACTCTAGGCATTCACTGCTCCACTGTGCCACTGTTTGAGGAGTTGCATTTTGGGAAGTCAAACCAGGGCAGGACCTTTACATTGAATGGTAAGGCCCTGGGGAATGTGTAAAGAGGGATCCCAGAGTACAAGTACATAGATCCCAGTAAGTAGGGTCATAGGAACATAGGGTGGTAAAGGAGGAAAGGAGGCTTTTCGTACATTGTCCTTCATCGGTCAGTGTATTGAGTATAGAAGTTGGGACATTATGTTACAGTTGTACAAGGTGTTGGTGAGATCGCATTTGGAAGAGGTATCGACATCTTCTCCATAAACCAATTTGTAATCTGAACCAGGTCTTCAAACCTGATAGCATGCACACCACCTAATTTACCTAATTTTATATCCAGCGTGGTTTTACAAGGTTTGAATGGCTTCACAAAATCTTTGTTTTAATTCCTGACAATCAATAAATTGACTGAATACTTTTCAAATGCTTTCAAACAGTTCCTTTGTTTAAAAATCTTAACAACCAAGGATTTTGTCTTACTTCGCAGACAACAATCCAGAGAGCAGGGTGAAATTTTCCCCATTTATTGTATTTTTTATTTTTATCACCTGTAATATCTTGTAACATCCTTGTCACATTCAGAAGGCAATTTTGATTAAATTACTCCAGCATCAACTCAAATTGCACTTCAGTGGAATACAATGTCTGTTTGCTGGTTGCTTTGAATAATGGTACACTATATCCTCAACTGCACATCTAAACCATTTGGCTCCAACTCCATCCTGACATACCACTGTTTCACAACATCATGAAACAAGTCAGACAGATAGGTAGGCAGCACCATGCTGCTCATGAGAGTTCACTTCACTTCCAATTAAAATAGCAAATGGTAAACAAGCAAGGGATAGAAATTCATCCTTGGTTTTATGTGCTAAAGCAGTGGAGTGAGTGTGCAGTGTTCAATTTCCTGAAATTTGCTTTATATGCAGAGTACAATGTGCGGGCAAGGTACAATTTCTTCTTTAGGTTCATGACTGTTTGGGAGAAATTCAAATACAACTGTAATAATAAATGGTGGAAACAATATTCAGTTCTGGTGCTGAATTATTTCAATTGTGGTAGTCAATCCATTTGTTCATATTTGTACAACATTGGTTCCTTTTAACACACACTGGAACTATGGAGAGCAGGCAGGTAATAATGCCAAAAACGCATTTCTCCTAAATAGACTGATGGCCCTGTCCCACGGTAGGAGTTAATTCCAAGAGCTCTCCTGAGTTTGCCCTGATTCGAACTCGGAGATTTACGGTAATGGACGCTCGTCGGTACTCAGGGCTCTCGTGGACATTTTTCAAAGTTGAAAAATCTTCACAAGTCTTTCCGAGCTTACCTGCCATTAGTGAGTCTTCCCGAGTAATTGCCGTTAGCGTTACGAGCCGCTAAGAGACGTCCCCGAGCTCCGACGTACCCGCTACATTCATTCTCCGTGCTTACCACGAGTTAGATTTTTTTTTAAACTCGGGAGAGCTCTTGGAATGAACTCGTACTGTCGGACAATGCCATCACACTCTCTACCTCATCTTCCAGAGTGGAACAAGAATTCATCAGCAGGAAGGACCTCCCATAGGGTAATACTTAAAGAGATTACCAACTATATCCATGTTCGTTGATTGAATTCCACTAGTAACTGCAACATTACACAGGGGGCAGGATGCTTTCTGAATTATTTATGGTTGCTTTACGGGGAATGGTATAGTGGAGATTTAAAATGAAATTGCTGGGGTGATGGGCATCAGGATCTAGAATGATAAAGAGGAATAAAGTACACAAAAGATTGCAAGCATTCGATAGGAAGAGAGAAGGAAGTATTAGATAGGACCAAAACATAAGAAATACAAAACCAAGATTTAACAAAGGTTCCATATTTTATTTTCCCTTTGCTGTGGGCCCTTCTAGTTGAAATAAAAGTCAATACAAAATATATACTGCAACCCAAATTTACAAAACGAACCATTCCAAATATGATCCAGGTGTTAACCCTTCTGCAGTCCTTCAGTACTCATCTTCTATGTACTTTTGCTTGTTCTTATGCACCAAAGTAGTGTTACACCTGGGACTACTGGAAGAGAGAAGTTGGGTGACAGTGAGAAAGGGAGGGAAACATGGAATGCAAAGGTCCCTGGGTATTGTACCTCTTGTGAACAGGTTCACCCACTTAGAAGCTGTCGGGACAGAACACGTTATCACACTGAGCGAAGCAAAAAGGGCTGTTGAGCAAAAACCAAAGAGGCCAACGTCAGGCAACGCCATTGTAGTTGGAGACTCCATTGTGAGAGGTACGGACAGGGGTTTCTGCAGCAACTGATGGGATTCGAGGATGGTGTGCTGCCTTCCTGGTGCCATGATCCAGGATGTCACGGACAGAGTGCAGAAAATCCTCAAGGGCGAAGATGAACAGCTGGAAGTGGTAGTGCATGTCGGCACAAACGATGTCGGAAAGAAGGAGATGAATATTCTGCAGCGTGACTTTAGAGAGTTCGGAAAATGCTGAAAAGCAGGAACTCCAGGGTTGTTATCTCCGGTTTGCTTCCAGTTCCTCGTGCTGGCGAGAGCAGGAACAGGGAGATATGGGACCTGAATGTGTGGCTGAGGACCTGGTGCAGGGGGCAGGGATTTAGATTCTTAGATCACTGGGATCTGTTTTGGAGTAAGGGGGAACTGTACAAAAGGGACGGATTGCATCTTAACAGGTGGGGGACCAGCATTCTGGCAAGCAGGTTTGCCACTGCTACACGGGTGGTTTTAAACTGAATAAGGGGGATGGGGTGTCAAATTAGATAGTCGAGGACTGAGTTAAAGGGAAAGAGAGTAAAGGGATGGATAATGACCCCAGAATTAATAGGAAAGGAAGCTCACAAAGGGGTAGGAGAGTATGGCCAAGTGTAATAGGGATCGATGTGAAAGGTGAGATGCGTAAGGAATTAAAAGTATTGTAGATGAATGCGCGAAATATAAGAAGTAAAGTAGATGACCTTGAGGCTCAGTTAGAGGTTGGTAGACATGACATTGTGGGGATTACTGAGACGTAGCTGCAGGAGGATCGGGCCTGGGAACTTAATATTCAGGGTTATACATCCTACAGAAAGGACAGGCAGGTGGGCAGAGGAGGGGGGGGGGGGTGTAGCTCTGCTGGTGAGGTATGGAATTCAGTCCCTTGCGAGGGAAGTCATAGGGACTGACGAGGTAGAGTCACTGTGGATTGAGTTGAAGGATTGTAAAGGCAAGAAGACACTAATTGGTGTTATCTACAGACCCCCAAATAGTAGCCCGGATGTAGGGTGTAAGTTGCAGCAGGAGTTAAAACTAGCATGTAACAAAGGTAATCCCACTGTGGTGATGGGGGATTTCAATATGCAGGTAGACTGGGAAAATCAGGTTGGTTCAGGACTCCAAGAAAGAGAGTTTGTAGAATGCCTCCGAGATGGATTCTTAGAGCAGCTTGTAATGGAGCCGACCAGAGAAAAGGCAATTCTGGATTTAGTGTTGTCCAATGAACCAGATATGATAAGAGAACTCGAGGTAAAGGAATCGCTTGGAGGTAGTGATCATAATATGATTAGTTTTAATCTGCAATTTGAGAAGGAGAACATTAAATCGGAAGTGGCAGTGATGCAGCTGAATAAAGGGGACTATGAAGGCATGAGAGGGGAGCTGGCCAAGGTAGACTGTAAAGGGATCCTAGCAGGAATGAGGGTGGAACAGCAATGGCAGGAATTTCTGGGCAAAATCCGGAATACGCAGGATCATTTCATTCAGAAAAGGAAGAAAGGTTCTAAGTGGAGTAGGAGGCAACCGTGGCTGACAAGTGAAGTTAGGGATAGATTAAAACTAAAAGAAAAGATGTATAACACAGCAAAGAGTAGCCGGTAGCCAGAGGATTGGGAAACTTTCATAGGACAACAGAAGGAAACAAAACGGGCAATACGGGCTGAAAAGATGAAGTACGAGGGGAAGCTGGCCAGGAATATAAAGAAGAACAGTTAAAGCTTCTTTAGATATGTTAAGGGGAAAAAGAGTAGCAAAATCTGATGTGGGTCCCTTGAAGGCATACACGGGTGAAATTATTATGGGCAACAAGGAAATGACAGAAGAGTTGAATAGGTACTTCGGATCTGTCTTCACTAAGGAAGACACAAACAATCTCCCAGATGTACTGGAGGACAGCGGATCTAAGGGGGTAGAGGAACTGAAATAAATTTTCATTAGGCGAGAAATAGTATTGGGTAGGCTAATGAGACTGAAGGATGATAAATCCCCTGGACCTGATGGTCTGCATCCCAGGGTCATCAGGGAGGTGGCTCTAGAAATAGTGGACACATTGGTGATCATTTTAAAATGTCCAATAGATTCAGGATCAGTTCCTGTGGATTGGAGGATAGCTAATGTTATCCCACTTTTCAAGAAAGGCACGAGAGAGAAAACAGGGATTACAGACTGTAGATGATATGTGCATGCACCTTTAACATAGTGACCTCACCACTACTAACCACTCCCCATATCACAAGTATAATTACAACCTCCCCACCCACTGACCTCTCTCTAGTTCCCGTGACAGACCACGTACAGCTAGTGCAGTAATGTAAGTACAATATGAATAAACAGAAGTAAAGACACAGAGTGTTGATGACAATCTTTACATGGTGTCAGAAGTGGGATACGAACCCACGCCTCCAGTTGGAGCTGCATGGCAGATAAAAAGTGAGGGGCCGAGAGGCCTTCAGTATCTTGCAGTGCAGGGTAGCCTATCTACGTTCGAGATTGTCTATCGCAAAGGCAAGGACATGTTCATGGCCGCCACGCTGTCCCGAGCACCGCCAACGACCACCGATCATAACCGGTACGAAATGTCTGACTTGATGGTGCTCAATGTAAATATTGTGCCTTCACAGCAAATGCAATCCCTGGTCCAGCACACTGCCAAGGATCCTGCTCTGCAGCAGCTTGCTGCCGTCATCCAGCAGGGCTGGCCAGACCGTCGCTCCGCTTTGCCGGCAGGTGCCGTGCCCAACTTCCTCGTCCGTGATGAGCTCGTGCTGCACGACGGTGTGATTGTGAAGGGACACAAGGTGGTTGTGCCTGCTGCGCTGCACGACCACTACTTTCAGGCCGCCCACCGCGGTCATCCTGGGGCCGAGGCCACTTTGTCTCACGCTCAGAGCCAGTTCTACTGGCCCGGCATGGCTCAGAACATCCGGGAGAGGGTGTCCGCCTGCTCCACCTGCAACAGCCTCGCTCCCCACCAGCAACGACAGCCGCTTCTGCAGCAGCCTGCTCCTGAACTGCCCTGGATGGCGGTTGCCACTGACATTTTTGAATGGCGTGGCAAGCACTTCCTGGTCCTTGTCGACTCTTACTCCAGTTGGTTCGAGGTTGACCAGCTGCGCTCCCTCACGTCTTCGGCCGTTATCGGGAAGCTGCGCCACCACTTCGCTACCTTCGGCTCCCCGGCCAGCCTGCAGTCGGACAATGGCAGCCAGTTTACGAGCGCCGAGTTTCGGGATTTCGCTGCCAGCTGGAATTTCCGTCACTTCACCAGCAGCCCGGAGTACCCGCAGAGCAACGGCCTGGCAGAGCGCGCAGTCCGCAGTGCTAAGGACTTGCTGGAACATTGTCGATTGTCTCACTCTTTTACCTGGCCCTCCTTAACCTTCGCAACTTCTCCCTGCCATGGGCTCCCCGGCACAGAGGCTCATGTCTCGAACCACACGGCCACCGATCCCGGTTACCCAGCGCTCCCTCGTACCCTTCGTCCTCAAGCCCGCTGCTGTCCAGGAGCGCATTGCCCTTAAGCACGAGATCCAGAAGCAGTCCCATGATAGGTCCTGCCGTCCCCTCCCACGTCTATTCCCCGGTCAAGTCGTCCGGATGTAGTCTCCCTCCGGCCACTCCAGGCTCGCCACCGTCATCGGCACCGCGGGCTCGCCGCGTTCCTATCTGGTCGACTATGACGGCACCGTTTACCGCCGGTCCCGCCAGCACCTGCGGCTCGTCAACGAGCCTCCACCACCGCCCGCTGACCCTTATGCTCCTCCGCTGCAGTCTTCCACACCGCCCGCCGCTCCCCGCATGCCTCGGACCCTGCCGTCTCAGCTCTATCAGCCTAAATCTCCTCCGGCTCATCCTCCCTCGCCTGCCCATCTGCCCGCCGCTGCACCTGTTTACAATACAATTCAATTTATTGTCATTTGGACCCCTTGAGGTCCAAACGAAATGTCGTTTCTGCAGCCATACATTACAAACAAATAGACCCAAGACACAACATAATTTACATAAACATCCATCACATTGCTGTGATGGAAGGCCAACAAAACCTATCTCTCCACTGCACTCTCCCCCCCCATGTCAGAGTCAAAGTCAAAGCCCCCTGCTGGCGATGGCAATTGTCCCGCGGCCATTAAAGCCACGCCGGGTGATGCAAGATCGCACACCGGGTTCTTGATGTTAGAGCCCCCGGCGTGCGCTCGCAGAGTCCCGCAGCCATTCCAAGCCGCGCGGGGCGATGGTGTAAGGCCCCGCTCCAGGAGCTCTTCAACCCTGCAACTCGGGCGGGAGAAGTCGCCGTTGCGGGAGCCCTGAAAAGCGGTCTCCCTCCAGGGACCCGCGGGCTCCCGGTGCCGCCGTCCGCCAGACCCGCAGTTGCAGCCACCAAATCTCCAGGGGTCGGGTCGCAGCAGCGTCCACCACCGCTCCACCCGCTCTGGACTCGGCCAGCTCCGCGACGGTGAGGTGAGTAGTCGGCACCACAGCTCCCGGTCTTCCTGTTGGAGGCCGCTCCTCGTTGCAGCCCCAACGACAACGGAGACCCGACAAAGAAAAGGTCGGGTCTCCCGTGCAGGGAGAGATTTAAAAGTTACCCCCCCCCCCCACACACATACCCCAACAAAAAATAACAAAAAAACTACATCAAAACATAGACATAAAATAATAAAAACGCAGACGGACTGCAGAGGCCGCTGCTGACGAAAGTCGCGCCGCCCACCATTTCCCCTCCTCCTTCTCCGTCTTCTCCCTCTCCTCCCGGGTCCCCCGTCCCGGTTTGGTCTCCTGCCACTGCGCCGGCTCCTCTTTCTCCTGCAGGGAGGGGAGATGGCGAGATGCGAACCCGGTCGGGACGTGTTGTCAAGCCGCCCGTCCGCTATGGCGACTGCGTAACTGTTCGTAGCGCATGAGACGTGGTCGCCCTGTCACTACCTTGTTGCCTTTTGTTTCTAAGGGGAAGGATGTAGATGATATGTGCATGCACCTTTAACATAGTGACCTCACCACTACTAACCACTCCCCATATCACAAGTATAATTACAACCTCCCCACCCCCTGATCTCTCTCTAGTTCCGTGACAGACCACGTACAGCTAGTGCAGTAATGTAAGTACAATATGAATAAACTGAAGTAAAGACACAGAGTGTTGATGACTCCTCTTTACACAGACCAGTTAGCCTGACTTCGGTGGTGGGAAAGTTGCTGGAGTCAATTATTAAAGATGTAATAATGGGTCTTTTGATAGCAGTAAAAGGATTAGTCCAAGTCAACGGATTTATGAAAGGGAAATCATGCTTGACTAATCTTCTGGAATTTTTTGAGGATGTGACAAGTAAAATGGATGAAGGGGTGCCAGTGGATGTAGTGTATCTAGACTTTCAGAAAGCCTTTGATTGATGACTAAAATTAGAGCACATGGTATTGGGGGTAGGGTGTTGACTTGGATAGAAAATTGGTTGGTAGACCGGAAGCAAAGAGTAGGAGTGAACGGGTCCTTTTCAGAATGGCAGGCAGTGGTGAGTGGTGTGCCGCAAGGCTCGGTGTTGGGGCCGCAACTGTTTACCATATATATTAATGATTTGGAAGAGGGAATTAGGAGCAACACTAGCAAGTTTGCGGATGACACAAAGCTGGGTGTTTAGCAGGTTGCAGGGTGACCTGGACAAGTTGAGTGAGTGGGCATATGCATGACAGATGCAGTATAATATAGATAAATGTGAGGTTATCCAATTTGGCGGCAAAAACAAGGGGGCAGATTATTATCTCAATGGGGTTAGGTTAAGTAAGGGGGAGGTGCAGCGAGACCTGGGCGTCCTTGTACTGAAAGTTGGCTTACAGGTATAGCAGGCAGTGAAGAAAGCTAATGCAATGTTGGCCTTCATAACAAGAGGTTTTCAGTATAGGAGTAAAGAGGTTCTTCTGCAGTTGTATAGGGCTCTGGTGTATTGTGTACAGTTTTGGTCTCCTAATTTGTGGAAGGACATCCCTGTGATTGAGGCAGGGCAGCGTAGGTTCACGAGATTGATCCTTGGGATGGCGGGACTGTCATATGAGGAAAGATTGAAAAGACTAGTATTCACTGGAGTTTAGAAGGATGAGGGGGTTCTGATAGAAACATATACAATTATAAAAGGACTGGACAAGCTAAATGCAGGAAAAATGTTCCCAATGTTGGGCGAGTCCAGAACCAGGGGCCATAGTCTTAGAATAAAGGGAAGGTCATTTAAGACTGAGGTGAGAAAAAACTTTTTCACCCAGAGAGTTGTGAATTTATGTAATTCCCTGCCACAGAGGGCAGTGGAGGCCAAGTCACTGGATGGACTTAAGAGAGAGTTAGATAGAGCTCTAGGGGCTAGTGGAGTCAAGGGATATGGGGAGAAGGCAGGCACGGGTTATTGATAGGGGACGATCAGCCATGATCACACTGATTGGCGGTGCTGGCTCGAAGGGCCGAATGGCCTCCTCCTGCACCTATTTTCTATGTTTCTACGTTTCTACTATGCCATGATTGGTGAAAAGATGCTAACCGTCAGAGGAGGGACTGTGCATGGCAATGAAGGACCACTTTGTGCAGCAATGAGATAGGCAGGCACAGTTACACAGCATCTTCTTGACATAATAAGCAGCCGTCTCAATTAGCTAGCTGACAAGCTGCAACAACAAGGTAGCAGCTTTAGTAGCAGTGTGGAATCATAAATGGTACCATGCTAAGAGAGGTTCATGTGCCGCAGAGTCACTAAGCTCAGGAAGCCCCTTAGCCCCTGCAGGACAAAAAGCTAGCCTTCTCAAACATACAAGTAAGTCCCTTCGACCATCAACATTCATCGTCATGATGATAGCTGCTTAAGTTTGCAGGCAACAAGCTGATCATGCCTAACAAAAATCAAGAGCTTCATTGCAGCACCTGGATGTTAAGTACCTTTTATGGTGCTGAAGTGGAAATTGAGATCTTTCCTATTCAAAGCTTCTTTGTGGATGCGTGTTGTAAGTGGACGAATGCTATTGCACATTACTTCCATTTTGAGCAGGATTGGCTTGAAGTTTTACACAGAGCTTTGAGTAGGTGCATACTCGATTTTACTGTCTTTTGACATTGCAAGCAGGCTTTCAAGCAGGCCAAGGGTTTTATTGTACATATCCATCACTGAGGGTGTCATCTGGTCCCCTACAGCAGGATTCATGTGCAACTTTTCATACCTGTTCCATTCTTTCCCCGTGTAATGACTTTAAATCTCAATGACTTACCACATGCTGATCCCGTATCTAAACTAATTCCAAATTACATCTAGTATTGGTATCTGAGTAAGTGGCCTTCGGTTTTAAATCGTGAGTGATTTTTTTTCACATTCTTCTTTCTCCTCCACTTTGCTCAGGCAATAAGTCAAAGTAAAGCCAAGTTTAAACTTGCTGCAAGTACCAACATTTGACTGAGCCGGCAGCACAAAGTAGTATGATCCCTGCAGTAAAATCAACTATTGCAGGTGAATTTTGCTTTGTCATTCCCATGTCTATTTTCATTGGCTATCTAATCTAACCTCACTAATCTTAATTTATTCAATTTAAATTGGGTCAGGAAATGTACCACTGCCATTCAGGAGATAAAATGAAAGCAAGGAGCAAAAGCCATTCGACACATTACGTCTATTTCTTCTGAATTCCATTAACAATGAATATGGGGTCTTTAAATTTGCAAGACATCTTCCAATTCAAACATTTTTTTTAGTTCTCAAACGTTATAGTTGTTGAACATTATCAAATATTACTGAATTATTTTTCTATCAAGCATTTATGTAGAGGTAGAAAAACAAATTATTGGAGTTTCATGAAAGATATTTCTCGATGTAGAGCTTTGTTTCCCCTTCAGCAGTACAGCTCCATTCACAACCATGAACTGTCACAGTAAACAGAACAACCTTTTCATTTATGAATGCAACATTTTAAATGTTATCTAATTTCCTATCAATTAATATGAAGAATGAAGAATAAAATTGTAAAAGAGCAGGATACTGCATGGGAAATTAACTTGTTTAATTCACCAGTGGAATGTTTAAATCATCCAAGCTATTAAAAATGACGTATTACTTTCTCTTAAAACATACTGCCAGGTGTAGAGCGGAATCAGTGCTTCAGATTTTTAATGAATACTAGACCAAGTTGGACCCGCTGGGTCCCTGTCACACGGGAGGCCTGGCCCCCAACGCAACCCATTCCCCAAGGCAATATTCCACCCATCGCAATATTCCAGCACTTGCAAAATATAACATCAATCTGAACGCAACTTGACACAAACCCTGTCACACGGGATGCCTGGTCCCCCAACGCAACCCGTTCCCCCAACGCAATATTGCACCACTAACCCATAGCCCCCACGGGAGGCCTGGTCCCCCAACGTAACCCATTACCCAAGGCAATATTCCACCCAATGCAATATTGTAGCACTTGTAAAATATAACATCAATCTAAACGCAACTTGACACAAACCCTGTCACACGGGAGGCCTGGTTCCACAACGCAACCCATTCCCCAACGCAATATTCCACCACTCACCCATTCCCCCAAACTCCAGCACTCACCCATAACACCCAACTGTGCAGGGGCGTATCCCCCAGCACTGCCTCCCCCTTCTCTTGCATTGAAGACTTTAAATAAGAATGCAATTGTCCCCTCCCCCACCTGTTCAGCTAAAAACTTGCTGGAAGGACTGAGTGTTCCTCGATTGTAACTTTGTTGCAACTTTGTTGTAAGCTGGGCCAGCAAGGATTTTACCTGCTACATTTTTATTAACCTTGAATTTCTAAAGTTAAAAATTATGAATAACTTGTAAAATATAAGACAAATCTGAACAAAACTTAACACAGACCACTACAGGACAATGGCGAGTAAGGTGGTGCAAAAATGTCAGAGCTAACTTGTACCGTTTTGGCATAGGTCCTAGATCACTCAAATATATGTGCATGGATAGATAGATAGAAACAAATAAGTTGAGTTTTAGTAATATATCGATAAGAGTAGACATTTGCTCAATATGTTGTCTCCCATTTTTTCCCCTATGAAATTTCTATTCTTTAATTATTTGCACAGTATATTTTTTGAAATGATGGGAAATTTTAGGCTGCTTGAAGGCTCTGCATGGTATATTTGGGTAGTTACCAACAGCAGTAGGCTCAGTATTGGGAGCTGTGTGGAATGGTGTTGTTTATACAGCTGCTTCTCAGTGAGGACTCGCCGATTGATTTTTGGGGGATTTTTTAATGCAAATGCACATTCATCTCTGTGTTCGGCACACAAAATATATTATATCTTAGTAGGTGTACCAAACTAAACAAGGATGGCTGAGTAAAGCAGACAGTCTCAAAAAAGTATAGCTAAATTTACACTGGCCCAGTTTTAGCACAGAGTTACTCGCTGAAAAGAATAATCTATAATTTACATTAAAATTCACACTTAAATTCATGCAATTCAATAACTGCAGATGTTGGAAATCCAAAATAAAATAGAAAATTCTGCAAACACTTAGTGAGCTTGGCAACATCACTGGAATGAGAAACAGCATTAATGTTTCAGGCTGAAGATGCTTCCTCCATTTCTTAAGAAGGGACTTTGCCCGGAAACATTAAATTAGTTTGTCTTTGCACAGATGCTTCAATGTTTCCAGCATTTTCTGTTTTTATCCCCCATGTTCAATTTAAATCCAGTGGACTTAAAATTATCAGAACAACCAGAGAACTGGTGAATGGGCAAGGTGTTAGAAATGCATAAAAACTACATACAATACAATACAATACGTTTTTATTCGTCACATTGCACATAAAGTGCAAGTGAAATGAATTTGCCAGCAGCGGTACAATGATAAAGAACACACAATACACAATAAAAATTTAACACAAACATCCACCACAGCATTCATCACTGTGGTGGAAGGCACAAAAATTGGCCAGTCCTCCGACATAGAATGTGACCTGGAATGCTTGGCACCCCAGGTTAAAAAAAAGGCTCAGCTATGAGGCCTCTGTTGTTGTTGAGGAATTCTTCTACTGGGCACCATCAGGGTCAGATGCAGGCACTTTCAAACTCAATATATCGTCTGATACACACGTTTTCAATTTTAATTCTGACAGACAACTTGATAGAGTTTGAACGATCCTCCTATGCAATATTTCAAGGGCTTTAATGAGCATGGGCATCTAACAAGAAAATAAAGTTTCAAAATAGTTCTGTGGGGGCAGGGAGAGCTCCTCTGATCTCCACAGGAACAATGTGCACTGTTGCACCTGACTTCCCATGCCTCTCCTATGTGCTGCTGAAAATTGTACTGACTTGAGCTTCAGCTCAGCAATGGGGCCTGAATCTCAAAATGCACTGAACATGGCACATGTATAATAAACTGCTTGAGCCCTACTGTTTCAAATCAACCCATAAAAAGAATAAAACAATTATTCTATTACTCACCAACCAAAAACTAAGTAATGATGGTGAAAACTTCAGGCATAAGGTTTGCATGTGAATCTCACATCTTCCCTTCTTTCTCTTCAAAGAAGGGAATCTGATTACCGATTATGATCTGTCCTGCTAATTTTACCTTCATTATTCTGTTGGCATCCATTTGACAATGACAAAAAACTACCTTATAAAATCACGATGATCTCATTCATTTTGAAAGTGGCAGTAAATTGTTCATACAGACTGAAATACATATGTATTTGCATAAGTGGATCAGCCTCCCTCTCTATTTTCCCTTGTCAAAGTAGCAGCCAATGTTGGTTGTTGAATAAATCATCAAATGGACAGAGACTGTAGGCCTGGAGCACCAATCATTGGCCTCAATCTCCACTGAGGAGTAAACTAGATATAATCTCTTAGCAAAATGGCCGGAATTACTTCAGGCCTAAATATACATTAGAAGGCAGTGGCATCTCTGATAGCCTTCTGAGGAGAAATGATTATTATTGTCTAAAAACTAAGCATTATTTCAAGATTGCTACAATAGTTATAACCTGGAGCTAATAAACTAGAATATCAGTATTGTTAATGCAATGGCTTTTATGAAATAGAGTTGCAAAATACATGATCAAGTATATAAACCATTATTACATTTGGACTACTATCCTTGGATCTCAAACTACGACTGAACTGGTAGTTTTGGCAGTCGCAATCATGCCAAAAATGGAAGGTGCCACTGCTTTATGTTAGACTGTTTCAAACTCAATATATCGTCTGATACACACGTTTTCAATTTTAATTCAGTCTTTTAGGACCGAGATGAGAAAATCATTTTTTACACAGCGAGTGGTGAATCTGTGGAATTCTCTGCCACAGAAGGTAGTTGAGGTCAGTTCATTGGCTATATTTAAGAGGGAGTTAGATGTGGCCCTTGTGGCTAAAGGGATCAGGGGGTATGGAGAGAAGGCAGGGATGGGATACTGAGTTGGATGATCAGCCATGATCATATCGAATGGCGGTGCAGGCTCGAAGGGCCGAATGGCCTACTCCTGCACATATTTTCTATGTTTCTATGTTTCTATGACTCAAGTAGTTGCAAAGACCTTCTGGGGAAAAACCTGGAGTTCCGCACCAAATCACCAATTTTTATCTTTGGAGAGTGAGGAATTTCAGGATTCCCAAACTAACAGAGAAGCCCTAAATCAAATGTCCATTCCGATCTTTGGTTTTACCGAGAAACAAGGAACGGCAGTTGCTGGTTTCCAAAAAAAGTGCTGGAGTAACTCAGTGAGTCAGGCAGCATCTCTGAAGAACATGGATAGGTGAAGTTTTGGGTCAGGACCTTTCATCAGATTCAAGAAGGGTCCTGACATGTAAGGTCATCCAGAGATGCTGCATGACCCTCTGACTCATGACTCCAGCACTTTGTGTGGCTTTATCTGTTGATAATATGATGTCTTGCAGCACAGTACAAACTTGCTGCAATTTTCAAAGCTGATGCACTAAAGAAACAGGCCACTAAACTTCACCCAGGATCAAGATGGTATAGCTGATTTATTGCAACAAAATGGAAAGTTTGTCGAGACTAGTACAAATAGCATTTATTGAAGTGATCAAATGGTAACATTCTTTTAATTGTTAACTGTCTTACCATTGCACTTTAAAACAACTTTCTTACATCGATTCACTGATGTCTTGAATAATTAAATTAAATGCTCATCAGATTTGCCAGGAGGAAGAAAACAATTGGGTGGGGCTTTGGAAGCTTCAAAAGTCTTTCCTTGATGATTTTGTGTTCACTGCTTATTTATGAATGTGGTTTTGTGTATCTCAGATATATTGGGCCAGACTTCAGCTGTTTGAGGCCACAGTTGATTCATGAATGGGAAGGCATTTGGGCATATTATCATTGTGGTTTTTGAGCTTGTTCTCATCTGCCAGATCAACTGTGGCCTCAAACAGCTGAAGTCTGGCCCAATATATCTGAGATACACAAAACCACATTTCTGCTTTCTTATTCAACAAGACCAAAAACTTGCAACAAGAAGTAGAGGATAGAGCACAATTCTGTGAAAATATTACCACGGACTCTTTCTGGAGAGAATGCGATTGTATTACAAAACAATAAGTCATGTTAGATTTATTTCCATATGGAGTCATGTGGGTGAGAACAAAACTTAATTTTAGATGTGTTAATATAAAATTGCTTGTGATAATAACAGATGAGATATTATCTGGTTTTGACAATAATTCACAACTATGAAATTGTTTTTAATGTTACTTTGAATTGTTTGTCTCTTAAACTGAATAATTTAAGTGTATTGTAGCAAGTGTTTTAATATCATATTTAAAACATTCAAATAAAATGTATCCAATATTGTATAAGCCCTGTGGCATTTAAGTAAACAGTCAATGAAAGAATAATTTGCCTGCATTAAGAATCACTACAGAGGCGAGATTTAATATACATGCCTGAAAGTCAATAATTCTCAAACAACATTGTGGGTGTATAGCCAGCAACTAGATTAGAGGGTAGGTCTCTGCACATCTATCATTCAAATATCTGAGAGTTACTAAAAAACTTGTTCTGATATTAGAATGTGAATATTTAACACCATTTTAAAGTGGCATACATTGGCAAAAATTCCTTCCCAAGTTTTCATAACAATTACATCCAAAATATAAGAGAATACTCAGTATATCGTTGTTAATATGTTTCAAATTTGAGACGGCTCTCTTGTGCTAAACTGTGCATATTAAATCAAGTACTGTGATATAAAATATCCAGAATTTCAATCCCAAATTGACTTTGTAAATAACATACACATCTGAATCAGGAAAGCATGGATAGAGATTCTAATCTGAAAGAGTATTTTACTTCACAGTACCTGAGATAAATCAAATGGAGTTGATACTGACAGCTGAGAGATGCTGTGATCTGCTCTGATCTTATCCTGAAGTCTCCATTGGTAAATATTCTTCAAAATATTTGACAAAGAAAGTGCATGTTAATAATTTTCTTGTAAAATTCAGATTTTTGCAGTTATGTTTATTCAAACTGCATTTCCAGCACATACATCTGCTCTGATTAAAGTGCAGGATGGGAACTAAAACCATCCTACATCTACCTGTTGCAAGGCAATTGGTCAGTCTTGATAACTTCCTGACTCTTATACCCAATGTCCATAAATGAAGGCAAGCATACCATATTTCTTCTTTACCACTCTATCTACTTGTGCTGTCACTTTAAGGGAGTTTGCTTCTTTAGCAAAAATGGTGCAAGAGGTGCACGGGTGGCTAACACCTGGAAGTGCTCAGTCAAATTTCCAAACTCTCACGGAGTGACCTGAGCAAACAGCATTGTGGAGTTGAATTCCCAGCTCTGGATTTTCTGAAAATTAGTTGACAGAATATGCATCTTATGGAAAACAAATGTATCTGGTTCTAGATTTCAGCTATCAAAATAAGAGCATCTCTAACCATCAGGAAGTCACAGATAAATTATTTATTTCTATTGAATATAGGAGACTGTGCAGAAGAGGTGGTTACCACCTTTACACACATATTCTCAAATTAATATCAAATTAATTTCTACCCAAATGTGCTGAATATCTGGGGTTTGAGATAAGAGAAATAAATGATAAATTGTCAAATAAGGTAGGTTAGGTAATCCAGGAACATTTACTTGGGGAAATAAAGCACAGCTGGTGACTGCCATATACATTTAAGCAACTGGCCAGTCTTTTAAGCAACTGACTTTGGTGCCTTCCGACACAGTGGGAAACTTTGATTCTGCTGTGTGGGGATGTTTTATGTCAAATTCTATATTATGTGTTCTTTATTTTTTTTATTGTATGGCTGTATGGGAATTTCATTTCATTTCACTGTGCCATGTGACAATTAAATGTATCTTGAATCTTGAATCTTGAATTTTACAACATTTAATTGAAGATCAATTTAAAAAAGAATGATGCACTTTGGTCTAAGATATTCTATGGACAATGAAGATGGGTAAGGCACATCTAAAACACTAAACATAAGGATGTTATAACTTATTGCAGCAAAAAACTTCAAAATACTTCATGCACAATTATTTTCTTTCAAACTGTATCAACTACTGCAAAATAATTACTTCACATGACTGCCATATAGATTTTTAGCACCCCACATTATGCCTCAGATAAATTTGTTCCAGAACTATTTTTTTGACTTCTTCAAATTCCATCTCAAGTAAGGCTGGTGAGTTCATTTGCTGATAATATAATGGTTGGTATGATTCTAAACTCCAAAGATTAAAACGGTCTTAAGTCTTGTCCTTTTGTTATGTTTTCTAAATAAGGAAAATGAGAAACACTTTCTTCCGAATCCCAACATTCCTGACCAAATTCTAATTGTGTTTACTGAGAACAGTTTCCATCTATACAGCACCTTCAACAAAGCAAAATAGACCAAGGTACTTCTACGTTTGGGAATGACTTAAACTGAAGTAAGATGGAATGTGGAGAATGTGGAGAAGATGCATGAAAGCATAGCCACAGGGATACATTTCAAAGAGGCTTTTGAAAATGCTCAGACATTCAAGCAATATTTCAAAGTGAATGGATTGAAGGCACACTCACACAAAAACAGCTTTACAGAGGAATAGGAGGGAAAAGGAACTGATCGGATTATTCTACAAATTGCTGGCTGAATGGCCATTTTCTAGGCTGTACCTGAGTGACTCATCGTCTCGGAAAATTTATGATACAGAAGGAATTCACATGGCCTATCACATCTATACTGCCAAAATAAGCTCCCCGATTTCAAAAGAACTGCAGATGCTGGAAACCTAATATAAAAACAGAAAATGCGAGAAATACTCAACGTATGAGGCCACTTCGGTGAAAAGAGAGTTGGTGGTGGACTTTAGGAGAAGAGGAACACCCCTGTCCCGTCTCCATCAATGGTGTGGATGTGCAGTGTACCAGGAAGAACAAATACCTGGGAGTGTACCTGGACAATAAACTGGACTGGTCCAGGAATGCTGAGGCCCTCTACAAGAAGGGACAGAGCCGCCTGTACTTCTTGAGAAGGCTCCGCTCCTTCAACGTCTGCAGTGAGATGATGCAACTGTTCTACCAATCAGTGGTAGCCAGTGTCAACTTCTTCGCTGCCGTGTGCTGGGGCAACAGGGCGAAAGCTGCGGATGGCAATAGGATCAACAAAAGCATTAGGAAGGCTGGCTCCGTCCTGGGGGGGGGAGTTGGATTCTTGGGAGATGGTCTTGGAGAAGAAGATGCTCCTCAAGCTGCGGAGCATCCTGGACAATACCACTCATCCCCTCCATGACACACTGGTTAACCTGAGGAGTACCTTCAGCAACAGACTGGTTCCACCAAGATGCAGGACAGAAAGCCACGAGAGATTCTTCTTCCCTGCGGCTATTAAACTGTACAACTCCTCCCCTTCTGTCGTGGGGTAGACAGAAGCCTGAAACCTAACCCCCCACCCCCCACCCACCTCCTCAATCTTTGCACATCCCCAAAGCCTTACCACTCGTCAATTTATTTTCTCGTTTCATGTATTTTGTGTTTTTTTATGACTGTTGGCAAATTAATTTCCCTCCTGTGATAAATAAAGTTCTATCGTATCATATCATATCGTAATCCTCCCAGCAATTCCTTCGCTTCTGCACCTGCTGCATTTACTCTGTATTAGTGGAAATGGTTCCTACCTAGACATTCATAATGCACCCTTTAGTCCTCCTCTGTTAAAAAGGCAATCCTAGCTTATATGTGTCACTTTCCTCACAACTATAATTTTCCATTCCCAGCAATATATTTGGTAATATTCTGTGCACTTCATATTCATCTCTTCATATTTACTTCAGTGCAATCTCTACTTTCCTAACATCCAGATCAGAACAGTTAACTGTGCTTGATAGATAGATATAATTTATTGCCACACAGCCAGGCTGGTGGAAATTTGGGTTGTCTGCAGCGATACAATAATAAAGAACACACAACCACAATAAAACTGTAACACAAACATCCACCACAGCATTCATCACTGTGGTGGAAGGCACAAAATTTGGCCAGTCCTCCTCCATTTCCCCCCCGTGGTCAGGACCAGAGTCCAGAGTCAGTCCAGGATCGGCTCTTCCTCACCGGAGACCGCGGCTTTAAGTTGTTGTAGGCCGCAGGCCGGCGGTCAAGATTTAAAGTCTCCGCCGCAGCCAGAAGCACCGTAGACTGCAGGGCCGGCGGTCGAAGCTCCCCTCCAGGGGTGATGGTAAGCTATATTAACCAGTATGGTATACAGTTACTGTATAAACTTCCCACTCTTATATTGTCTGCCTTGTTGCACCTGCCTCAATGTATTACCTCACACTTTTCTAAATTATTTTCATCTGAACCTTTTCTGTCTAACTAATCAAACTATATTTTCATATCATCTTAAACCTTTCGTCCTCATGATCAGCCACAGGGCCAATTTTTGTATCATATGAAAACTTCTATCATGCACCCTACACAGGTCTAAGTCATCAATATACATTGCAAATGATAAATTAATGGAGTACTGGGCCATGTGGAACTGCAGTGATAACAGCCTTTTGGTCATAAAACCACTTTTTTGCTCCTTTCAAAGGCAATTTTGGATCCGATTTGCCACATTATCAGAATACACATTTTAATTTTAGTTTTTAACCATCCTGGCATGCGGGACTAGTTAAGAGGCCTGCTAAAATACATGCAGACTATTTAAAGCCCCTGCATTCTCAAACAAATTTAGTCAAGCTAATCAGCCACAACTTTCACTTGACAAATCTGGGTGACTGGTCCCAATTAATCTGTGTTTTTTTAAATAAAAGCTTATACTGTTTGATAGAATGGATTTCAATAATTTGCCTACCATGGAAATCAAACTAAATGACTAGTAATTACTGTGTTTGTTCCTTCCTCTTAGCAAAGAATGGTGGTCGACTTACAAACAAAATAGAGAAACAGAAGTTAACCTGAAGATATACCCAAAGATGTGGACCTAAAGGTTATTTGAAAGGAGTGAAGCTGAGTATATGATTAGGATCATTTTAAAATCCATTGCTAAGAGGCATTCAGTGTGGGGTAGGGTACAGGTAGATGAATTCTGAAAGAGGGAGAACTAAGGAGATGGAGATGACAGAAAAATATAATTCAGTGATTTGAGCGAGATTGAAGATAAAATAATGGCAGATGCAAAGTACTTTGAGTGGTGAAGAAATGACAATAAATTTCCAAGTTGGGATGGTGTGCACTTTATAGGGCAAATTTTTGTTGTTAATGTTTCAGGTTTTTATGTTGATTCTGTGTGATTCATTAGGTTTTGCTTCTTTTATTACAACTGAATAGCTTGCTGGGCCATTTCAGAAGGCATTTAAGAGTCAACGACATTGCTTTAAGTCTGGTTAACAGATTTCCTCCACTCCAGGACGTGGATTAAATGAGGCTTTACAACCACCGACTATCATTTTTTACAGCCAACATTATACTTCTTGATTCCAGAATTTGCATCAAATTTATCACCATCTGCCATGGTGGGATTCAAATCCAGGTACCCAGAACATTGTCCTAAGTATATACATTATCAATTTGGTGATAATACCACTGATCCATCACTTCCCACATCTGTATTATTGTGAAAAGAGAAAAATAAACAACTATGGTACTACACACAGTTGCTGTGAAGAGATGAAGCTTGATCCTATTCGTAGCTAGACCCTATACTTGTAGAGAGTATCGGTTCAGTGCGTGCGGGATGGGGAATAGATATGTACATGAGGTGTAGAGAAGTGCCATCATGCTACTCTGAACAGAATAAAGGCACAAGATTTTCAAATTAGTTATAATTTAAACACAAGATTCCAAGTGCTGGAGTAACTCAGCAGGGCAGGCAGTATCTCTGGAGAACATGGATAGGTGACATTTTTGGTCGAGACACTTCTTCAGACATTGTAGCAGGTGGGGGAGACGGGGACGGGGGTGGGGAGAGAAGAAACCTGCAAAAGAGGAGAGGCAGGACAAAGTGTCGAATGTTGTGGCGACTCCATGCCCATGTGGTTTTTCGTACAGCTTGTTACCGCTGGCAGCTAGCCAGCAGCCTCACGTGAAGGTCCAGATATAAGAGCTGATTAACAACTCCGAGGTCAGACGCACTAATTGGCTTTATCTGCACACGAGTTGTAATGAGGAAGTTTTATGTTAAGAGGGTGTTCTGGAATAAACGAGGCACAAGCTGTTTGGCAAAGCTTGGTGTCGCTTGTGCGTTACTTTCGGTCGTGAGATTTAGTGGATTCTACAACTGGTGACTCAGTTGTCAACATAGGTCAACATAGGCGAGAGGGGGTTTTTATAGGCCTACAAATATTTTGATATTTGGAACAAAAACCAGAGATAAGAACATAAGATGTCAGTTAGGTTTGAAGAGTTGTGAATTGTGAAGCCAGAAGGAGGAAAGTAGAGGAGGAGGGGGTGACATTGGTACCAAAAATTAGAGAATTCAACATTCATACCACTGGGTTGTAAACTTTAAAACAGAATATGTGGTGCTGTTCCTCCAGTTTGCATGTGGCTTCACTGTGGTAATGGAGGAGGCCCAGGACAGAAAGGGCAGTTTGCGTGGGAATCGGTGTTAAAATGGTTAGCAACCTGGAGATCGAGTAGGCCTTGACAGACCAAGTGCAAGTGTTCAGCGAAACAATCGGCAAGTTTATGTTTGATCTCGTTGATTTACAGGAGTCCATATCGGAACGCCGGATGCACTAGATGAGGTGAGAGGAGGTGCATGTTAACCTTTGTCTCACCTAGACGGATTGTTGGGGTCCCTGAATGGAGACTAGGGAGGAAGTATAGGGAAGGTATTACATCTCCTGCGGTTGCAGGGGAAAGTACCTGGGGAGGGGTTGGTTTGTATGGGAAGGGACAAGCGAACCAAGGGGTTGCGGAGGAAGCGGTCTCTGTGGAAAGCGGAAAGGGGTGGAGATGGGAAAATGTATCTAGTGGTGGGATCATGTTGGAACTGATGGATATGTCAGAGTATGATATGTTAGATGTGGAGGCTGATGGGGTGAAATGTGAGGGCCAGGGGAATATCTTTGTTCCATCTGGGGGAGGGGGAAGCATGAGCGGAACTACCCGACACAGAGACGACATGGGTGAGGGATCCACCTATGACAGGAGGGGAGGATAACAAAGTTTGCTAAAGAAAGAGGACATCTTGGATAACCTAGAATGGAAATTATAATCTTGGAAGCAGATGCTGTGGAGACGGAGGAAATGGGAGTAGGGAATAAAGCCTGTGCACGAAGCAGGGTTTGAGGAGGTGCGGTCCACATAACTGTGAGTGTTGGTAGATTTATAGTAAACGTACCAAGGAGATGTGGAATATAAACATATTTGTCCTCATTATAGTATAGAAGACTTCAAAACATATTCTGATGTTTCAAATTGACCCAGAACACCATATTTAAGTCTTACCTTGGGCAATAAGTTAAAAACCCATGCTGAGTTCAGATTTGAAAATAAAGTATTTTAAAGGGCTTTCAAAGTTCAGCACATATCATTAAAATGTATACATAACTAAAACTCTGATCTTGTTATCTACCGGTTTGTGCAGTCTTTCTATTTGCGCAAAAACGGTATGCGATAGAGCTACGATTGTTCGCCAGCATACTCACCGTTCTCCTCTGCTGCGAGTGCACTAAGTTTTGTTTCGATCGTGGGTCTAATGTAAAAGTTATCGAGGTTTAAAAATTACATGTGAGCAGCTCGATCTCCTCTCCTGCCTGTCGGCGCTGCATAAATTGGTCTTTTCTCCTGTCACTCCGCGGGACGGTCCGCCCCTTCCTGTGCCATCACGTCTTTCCTGGAGCTGAGGGAGGCTCTGGATGGCCGGCGGAAGTCTCCAACCAGACACAAGTTTCGGAGGGACCGGAAGCAGCCCGGCCAAGCCCGGCGCTGTCGGAATGTCGCCAGATAGAAAACGGAAACTGATCCCGGCGGAGAACGTCCAGCGACAAGAGCCCGCTGTGAGTACTCAGCGCACCGTCAGCTACAGCCCCTTCCCCTCTGGTCCCCCTCGATGGCTTCCGCTCCCCTCCCTCGTGATACCCATCTGTGCCTTGTCTTTTCTCCGAGCTCTCTTCCAACCCGCCCACAACCCCCGCCGCCCACACTCCCGCCTCACTCCCCCGCCTCACACCCCCCCGGCTCACACCCCCCACCCGCCTCACAACCCCCCTAGCCTCACACCCCCCACCTCACACTCCCTGCCTCATACCCCCCGCCTCACACCCCCCCGCTTCACACCCCTACCCCACCTCACACCCGCCCCACCTCACCACCCCCCTGCTTCACACCCCCCCCGGCTCACACCCCCCCAACCTCATCCCCTCTGCCTCACACCCCCATTCGCCTAACACCACCTCCCGTTTCAACCCCCCGGCCTCACACCCCCCCGCCTGACATCCCCCTGCCTCACCCCCCCGCCTCACCCCCTCAACCCACCCCCCCCTCCCCCACACCACCCTCTTCCCCCCCTCCTACACTCCCCCGCCCACACACATTCCCCCTCCCCTCCCACCCCACCCTCCCCTTGCCACACACCCCCTTTCCCTCCCCTCCCACACATGAAGAGGAGGGGGAGAGAGTGCTGGGGGACGATGGGAAATGAGCCGCACCTGCACAATTAGGGGCTTTGGGTGGCATATTGCATTGGGGGAACGGGTGAGTGGTGGAATATTGCATTGGGGAATGGGTTGCGTTGGAAGACCAGGCCTCTGGTGTGACTGGGACCCAACGGGTCGCACTTAGTCTAGTAACCACTAAACTCTTCTCACTTTTGAAATTCAAATGGAAAAACATGGATATTACAAGGGATATCCATCTTATGCCAACATTATTGCCACTAGATTTCAATCTTCTGATACAGTATAATAACATAAATGATGCCTCAAAGCTAAAGATTACTGGTAATTGTTTCTTCTGAACATAAATATGTTTACACTTTAATGATGGTGACACCACCAAGTATTTTTATTTATATGCTGTTTTTAAAAGAGTAAAACACTCATTCTGTTTGTACATACCGAAGGAATGATTGTCCACCTACAGCCCCCTTTTCCCTCCCATTTATTGTAAATCCCCTCTCAACAACTATTAAGGAAACCAGCTCTAGAAACAGTTTATTCTATAATTACATATTCCATTTCAGATGCTCTTGTGCCAATTGAAACATTTGGGTGCACCAACACCAATACAGTTAAAGCTTTGCTATCTTGCATGTTACCAACAAGCACGCTTCATTAACTGGAGTTCTAGAGTGCGCGGCCAGGCAAATGGCGCGAATGAGTAACCATATTGATGCAGGATGGTACCGAGGGAGTTTCCAGCCGACAGGGACAGTGCTCAGGATGGTGCCCAGGAGTGTGCACGTGGACTCGGGGATGGTGCCAGGGAGTGCCCGTGCCGACTCAGAGATGGGGCCAAAGGAGCGCTTGTGCTGATTTGGAAATGATGCTGAGGAAATGGCTGGGCCGATATGGGGAGAGCGATGAGGGAAGCAGCCTGTTCAGCAGGGCAGAGTGAGAAGGAAATACTCATTTGTTGGACAAGGACATTTTACTTAATCTGCATTTAAGATTAATGAATAAAATGAAAATAAGTAATGCATAACTTCAACTCACAAACAGCATTGGAGCTGTGCAAGTATACACACAGGTCTGTATTCAGTGAAGTGAAGCCTGTTATTAATGTTGAAGCTACCTGTCAGTTTAGCATATAAGAGAATTCATACATTTTGCCCTAATCAAAAACCTACCTCAAATTATCAAATCAACCCATTCTTCAGGTTTCCTGCTGAACAAATGTAGCCTTTCCCATCTTTCCTTGACATAAACAAAGCATTTGCTGGCAACTGGCACTGCTAGTTTCAAACCACAGCTGCTTCACT
This sequence comes from Amblyraja radiata, assembly GCF_010909765.2. Classification (NCBI taxonomy): domain Eukaryota; kingdom Metazoa; phylum Chordata; class Chondrichthyes; order Rajiformes; family Rajidae; genus Amblyraja; species Amblyraja radiata. The sequence continues at coordinate 24,869,666 of NC_045967.1, forward strand.
CCTTAAATTGCATCTCATCATCTGGTTCTCTTTACCCATATATGAAATCGTATGCTACATATTCCTCTTTGATCTTTTACTAAAAATGTCACTCTCCATTCCAGAAAACGTCTATATGAAAAAGATTATTATCTGCATATTGTCAGCATAAGTGGTTTCTACTCTTCTAGATGTCTATCACTATTTGTACTTACTTACCACTTTCAGTATCTCTTTAATGACGCTGCAGCACGAGACACTTTTTGGCTTTGTCATATTCCTCTTATGCACTTCAAGATTTGTGAAGCTTTGTAACACTCTTAGGGTCTTAAAAGTCATTTTGCCCACAATCTAACAATATCCTTGCTTCCAACATTTCTATCCATGGACATCCACCTCCATTGTACAATCTGACCCTTTCTCAAAACCTATGCCCTCACTTCTCCATTTTTTTAACCTAGTTACAGGAAAAGTATTGGATTTGCTTCCTAACTACCAGATGTGTTTTGGAATATTATTTTAAGTCTAGTTTTAGACATCAAAACATCCAATAGAACTGAGTTTTTAACTTTGCTATAAAATATTCTCACTAAGATACTCATATACTTGAATGCATTTTTTGCATATAGAATAGATCACTCTAGTTTCCAACAAATATGTTTTGAGTAGATGAAATGTAAAACCTTTTCACAATTTGCAAAAAATGTTATAGAAATAAAAGTTTTTTTTTTCCTTTATAATTACTGGATTATCTAAAACTAGCCTGTCTTTCAACATGGATAGGTATATGTTTCACCTATAAGTAGAAAGTCAATTTTGCATTAATTAATTTCTGCATTTTTCAGGATGTGGCTGTTGATGGGGGTTGGTGGGGGCGCTGCAAGCCGGCGCCCTGTCAGCAGCATGTCCGTTTTTTTCTACTTTTTTTGTTTTTTTAGTATGTTTTAATGTATGTTTTTAATGTTCCTCTGTGCGCTTTGTGTGGGGTGGTGTGGGAGGGTGAGGGGGAAACCGCTTCGGTCGCCTCCTCCACGGAGAGGCGACTTTTTCCAGGTCGCCTCCCCCGTGGCCTAACAACAACGATCGGCGCGACCTTTCCTGGAGACGCGTCTGGGGCTTCAGCGGCGGGCGCAGTGTGGACTCTCGGCGTGGAGCGGGCGAGGGGTGCGCTCCATTTTGCTGGCCCGCGGCAGCCGGCAGTCTGAAGCCGCGGTCTGCACAGCTCCAGCTGGCGCGGCGTCTACAGCCAGGGATCTCACGTTGGGGACCCGGGGAGTCGAAGAAGCTTCCACCGCCGGCCCGTGGCCAAATTCTACCGCGGGCGCGGTGGCGACTTACCATCACCGGGGATCCCTGGAGGGGAGCTTCGTCTGTCGGCCCTGCAGTCTGCGGTGCTTCTGGCTGCGGCGCAAACTTTAAATCTTCGACCGCCGGCCTGCGGCCTACACCAACCTGAAGCCGCGGTCTCCGGTGGGGAAGAGCCGATCCTGGACTTACCTTGACTTTTACCTTGTCCTTTTATCATCTGGACGCCCGCAGCGATGGCTGCGGAGGGTTGAGGTCCCGTCCACGGGGGAAAATGGAGGAGGACTGGCCAATTTCTGTGCCTTCCACCACAGTGATGAATGCTGTGGTGGATGTTTGTATGAAATTTTTATTGTGTTTGTGTGTTCTTTATCATTGTACCGCTGCTGACAAATTCATTTCACTTGCACTTTATGTGCAATGTGACGAGTAAAACTGATTGATGCTAAAGCTGACATTTATTGCCCATCGTTAATTGCCCTCAAAAGGTGGAGGTGAGCAATCTTATAAAACCATTGCTCTTTCTGGTAAAAATACAACTGCTGCTGAGGAACTCCAGGAGTTATGTTGAACACATTTCCATGTGAGGATAGCAGGCACCTTGAAGGAGAATGTGCTAGCAGTGGTTTCCATGCAACTGCTGGTTTTGTCCTACCTTAGGCTACAGATCCGAGTGGTGTTGTCTGAGCAAGTAACTGCAATGGAATATGTTAATGATACACGTTGCACTGGATGATGGAGAGAATGTGTATTTTGGATGGTGGATGAGATGCCAACAAACACTATGTTCTGTTATTGTGGCGGCAAAGTGGCACAGCGGTAGAGTTGCTGCTTAAAGCCCCTGTCCCACTTACGTGTCCTTGGCACGCTAATTACGCGACCTCGTGGTCGCGTTGAGGCACGACGGTCCCGCGAATGTCGCGCGCGATTTAATGCGTACGCACAGCCGTCTGGAGCGAGTGACGTCATTTGAAGATGGACACAAAATGCCGGAGTAACTCAGCGGGACCGGCAGCATCTCTGGAGAGAAGCAATGGGTGATGTTTCGGGTCGAGGCCCTTCTTCAGTCTGAAAGAAGGGGCTTGACCCGAAACGTCATCCAAAAACACAGATAAGACATAATACTGTAGACATATTTCTAAACCACAAAGTAAAGGAAAAGGCCAAAATCCATTAGAAAAGATTGGACTAAGTACACTGCTTGACATTTTGAGCTTAATGCCAAGGCACTGTTGGAGCTTCAGCTGGGTGTGAAATTAATACAGTTTTGCTGAGAGATCTAAAATAGAGATTTCTTCAGAACAAACATTAAGGAAAAACTTGCTACCATCATATTGTCCTCAACAAAACTTTTGCCGCAGGCACAAAGTAAAGGTTACGGCCAATTATCTATTGAGAGCATTTTAAGAGGCTTTATGCTGAACTGGAAAGTGAGACAGATGGAAGGAAAGTAGAAGCACTTGAATTTTATTTTCCTTTACCCTTGTCAACGGGCCATCGGGATGTTGGGCTAGCTGGACCATGTTCACCTGCAACAACCAGGAAGCAAGCTATCAAAAAAATGACTTCAGTCAAACGGCAGCTACATTTACATTGAAGGAACCTTTTGCAGTGTGAAAGCTGCCAGTGAATAAATTAACAGATCAGTTATAATGATCTGTTAACCAACCGGAAATCTTTAATATCATTCAATGAAACACATTTTAATGATTAAATTATTTTAAAAATAAAATAACTTTACATAAGCACATCTCAATATATTAGATCAGCATTGTGTACACTCCCAAAAGAAGAAAGGTCTCGACCCGAAACGTCGCCCATTCCTTCTCTCCAGGGATGCTGCCTCACCCACTGAGTTACTCCAGCATTTTGTGTCTACCTTCGATTTAAACCAGCATCTGCAGTTCTTTCTTACCCAAAAAAAGTTTTCTCTATATTCTCAATGGCATAATTTGTTTATATATTTGTTGGTTCATTAATTACAAATATTTATAAAACTGGTTTAAGTCTGCAGTTCTGATTGCGGAAATTGCTGTAAGAAGTTACAATGCACACATTGGAGATTTTGATCACATTTTCATTTGCAGTATAGACATAATTGTATTGGATTAGTTGTACGGCTTTAGACATCGGCCCCAAAGCCCACTGAGTTTCTGTCAACCTTCAAACATCCATTTACACTGTTTTACGCTCTCCAGATCCCATCACTCAACTATATGTTGGGGGTAATTTGAAGTAGCCAATCAACCTACCAAATCATGTATCTTTGAGATGTGGATGTAAACCAGATGAAAACCACAGTCACAGGCAGAACATGTAAACTCCACGATTGAAGTACCAGACGTCAGGATTGAATTTGGATCCTGAAGCTGTGAGGCTGCGGTGTTACAAAATGTGTCATTCCTTTCCAGCATTTAAATCAAATTTATCATGATTATTTATTCTAATATTTATATGTATTTTATCTGTATTTTCTGCAGCTACAGGTTTTAAAGATTCTATGTAAAAGATACACCATTATAGACTCAACATGAAAATGCTATTGAACAGGATTTAAAACCTTCCTCTTTACATTGAATTGAATATTAAAGGTGCCATACTCTTTATTTGTTGACCTACCAGCGACCTTGATAAAGCCATTATTAGCATCAAAGTGGTTCAATGATAGGTGATTACATAGAGAAGAAACGCATTAATTTTTTTCACCATTCTTTGGTTTTGATGCATAATTAATATCTAGAAAGGACTGTGCATATATTTCTTTGGTAACAGAACATGTTTTTTTAAATAATCCTGAAAATCTTGTAAAAAAAACCCCATCTGTGGCAATGAGAATTCATGCTATGCTATATTTTCTTACTCTAGGTTTCCCACTCACCGAGATTTCTGGGTGTGCGCTTCCTGCGATCCCTGAAAGCAGCACCTGACTGCAAGGCCTCCAGCAGGCTATCCATTACTCCTGTTTCATTGCCCTCTGCAAAAAATAAAATGCCGAGTTAAGCATTATAAAGTGCATTACATTATGAATATTTCAGTCTATACATTATACATTCCCAAATATCAAAGGATAGTAATTGTTGTTTTAAGACCAATGATATTTAATTGTATGCCAGATCACAAGGTTAGACAAAGAGCATGTGCAAACTTTTAATGAAACACTTGTGAACTATATTCTTCCAAGTTAACTGGTGCAACACAAAGTTTAACATAAATCAAAGATTCACGACAAAGTACATAATCATGAAAAACAATTTTAGATGGCAACAGTTCAGATTCTTCAATACACACATTCCCTATCAGAGAGGGAAAAAATGTAGATACTAAATGCTTGGATATTAACACAAAGTGCATAATAATTTCTCCCATTATCTTTGATTCGCTATCGTAATTAAAAATTCATCTCCAGCTATTCTTCATTCAGTTTGGAAAGTAGACAAGTAGTGAATAGACTATCACCTCAAATGTCACAGGATATCTTGAAATGTTACTGTTCATATCTCTTTGGTACTGACAGTTCATTGGCAGTCTATGACACTGTTTTATCAGTTACAGACCTATCTGTGTTCCACTATCATTAATCTACTCCTTTATAAAGATGCTTAAATATCCTAGATCTTGGACTGGCATAAAACATAGATTAAACAAATACATTTTCAATATCAGGCACCTTCATAATAAGTGGTATATATTTATAGGAGCATCAACTGGAAAACATACTTGATTGTATTTGTATAAAATGATGAAAAACATAAATAATACAAAAATATGTATTTCTATTTATTTTTTTATATATGGAATGAAAAAGCATAACTGAAAAAATAACAGGAAGGATAATCCCCAAACCTAAACAACACATCTCCATTGGTCAACTGGACATAAGATTCTCTATATCTTTCCAACTTAACAGTATTAAATATAAAAACAACTGAATATCTGATTTTCTTCAGTGAAAATAAAGCCATGCAACTTAAGCACTTAGTGAACCATCAATCAATGATAGTCAGTAATAAAAATGCAGAATCTCAACATCAATAAGAGAAAATACATTATCTTGTAGCAATTTCTGCTTTAATGTTACGTTTATTATTGGTTGTAGATTGAAATATAAGGCAATTGTGGAGTCAACTTCATTTAATCCAGAATTAAAACTTTCATATCTGCTATCTTTATTAACTATTCATGTTTTCACTTGTTCAGGGCTTCCCACGATGTAATTTGTAAAGACATTTTGCATTGGTAAACTTTCTTCTAGATCATGCAGCAGAAAGTTACATTATCATGGTTTGAGGAACAAAAGCTTGGAAGATTTCAATCATTCTGTGACAGTGTGCTGCTATTACATCCTACTGAATCCTTCTGCAAGATGATACAGGTATATTAATTCTGCAACTGTTTCTGCACTCTTGCAAATTCCTATTTAAACTACATGACTTGCTTATTAATGTTTAAGAAAGAACTGCAGATGCTGGAAAAATCGAAGGTAGACAAAAAATGCTGTAGAAACTCAGCGGGTGAGGCAGCATCTATGGAGAGAAGGAATAGGCGACGTTTTTGAAGAAGGGTCTCGACCCAAAACGTCACCTATTCCTTCACTCCATAGATGCTGCCTCACCTGCTGACTTGCATGAAACAACCTTCTCCTAAATGTGAACAAAACCAAGGAGATTGTCGTCGATTTCAGAAGGAAAATTCAGCCCAGTCACACTCCACTTTGCATCAACAACTCAGCAGTGGAGCAGGTGAAAAGGATCAAGTTCCTGGGGGTGCATATAACGGACACCTTAAACTGGTCCACAAACATTACATCTCTGGCAAAACGGGCACAGCAGCGGTTGTACTTCCTCCGCAGGTTGAGAAGTTTACACCTCCACCCTCCCATCCTCGCCACTTTCTACAGAAGCACAATTGAGTCGGTCATGACCAGCTGCATCTCTACGTGGTGCGGCAGCTGTACAGCTGCGGACTGGAAGTGCCTTCAGAGAGTGGTGAGGACAGCGGAAAAAATAATTGGGACTTCTCTTCCTTCCATCATGGGCATGGGGTACAAGCGCTGTCTGATTAGAGCTAAGGGCATTACCAGAGCCCCCACACACCCACAATTTGGACTGTTTATACTGCTTAACTCTGGGAGGAGGTACCGCAGCATGAAGAGCGGGACAACCAGGTTCTGCAACAGCTTCATCCCCCAGGCCATAAGATTACTGAACAATCAACAAAACCGAGGCTAGAACTTTTTAAATATCGACACTTTTAAAAAACTTTTTATATATATTTATTTTACAGAACCATGCACATGAGGCATTTTTATGGACGCACCTAGCACTTTTACTTTTACTATTTACCTGATTGGAGAGTCAAATGCAACAAAATTTTGTTCAAGGTGCACTGTGTCTAGGTGTATATCTGAATGACAATAAAGTTTTCATTCATTTCATTCATTTCATTCATTCATTCATTCATTCATTCATTCATTCATTCATTCATATTAAGATCCTCTATACTATACTTGCTCTGGTGGCCATTCCCAGAAAATGATACTTATACATTCTATTCATGATGCTTTATAGATCAGTCTCCTTTGATCCCAATGATAACAAGCCCACCATAGATTTTCCCTACTCATATCTACGAATCGCCTGCTCTGGCAAACCAACCTAAATCTCTATCCCACTCTCCCTGGCACTATCCCATTCTTCTACAGCGTGATGTCCAGGGTGTTTTTCAGCTGCGGCCTAACCAATGTTTTGTATTATTCCAGCAGGACCTACTTTTGTATAATATGAAGACAAGTAATCTATTTGTGTTTCTAACCACCTTATCAATCTGTATGGTTACCTTCAGGGAATCTCTCAATTTTTCTTCAGCTGCTAAAGAAATACTATAATATTTCCCGGCTTACCACCCACCATCCTAAATGTATTACCTCACACATCTCTAGACTGAATTCCATTGGCCATTTTTGTTCCCACCTAGGCTGTAGTTTGTTAACTTCCTGTTACCTGAAATATTCTTCCTCATTATCATGCACACTGTTGGTTTTGATATTGTCAGCATGTCTTTGTACGATAATTGGAAAGTGAAAAGTAATCAACAAAAATTATGTTGACATAGAATTCCAATACTATGATTTAAAATATTAGCCATTTAGCTGTTAATGGCCCAGTGCTGCAAGTGGGGCCTGCAACACCTCGTGGTTTCAGAGCACAATTACTCAATAAAATATAAATTTGGTTTACATAAATGCAAGGATTTCATTTTTGATGCGTGCATTCACTGTTTGCAAACTGCTAAATCAATCACGTAAAAATCAATATGAACATTTTCTCTATTAATTAATTGCATACTTTCAGTGAAAAGCTCTGAACAATAATGATAAAAGTACACTTTGTTTCCTAGTTACCCTGTTTAAATTTACAAATTTAAACTGTCCAATTTTGAACTACCAAATAGCACTTGTATCACACATATCAAATACAATTCATTGTTGTTAATCTAAGAACTGCAAGCAATGTTTTGAAGTTTCATTTTAAATTGCTAAATTGAGACAAGGTAATTTTGTAATTTTGTCAGCTCAATGAGGTTGGAAATTAAGCAGACTTGTAATGTTTTGTTATAAGCTGCAAATTTTACTGACAATATTTTGCTCATTTAAGATACCAGGAGAGAGGAACTTAGCAATGAAAAAAAAATCAATCGACCTTCAGCTCTAATCATTATTCTTTCATTTTCTTCTTTGTTTTAGCCAATTCTATTAAAATATTTCTCCCATCAATTTGCATTAGTTCTATTTAAGGATAGTGTTTTAAAATGTTCCTGCATTTTTTTCTTTAAGATATTGACCCAACATGTTACAGTACTCCTGCATTTTAATACGCTTATTTACTTGAGCAGTGCAATTGTTTGACACCGATAGAGTATAGGTATGTTTGCACAAATCAATAAAAATGGCAAGGCAGGAAGAGAAAACGTTTAATTATGTATGCCTTATTTGAGTTTTATTAATAGAGACGAAGGGCATAAAATGAGGGAAGTCAAGCTGAACCTTTACACAACACTGCCCTAGCATTAGCTGCAGTATGCGTTCTATTGTGGTTGCCTTGGCATAGGAATGATGTGTTGGCATAGAGAGGGTTCAGAAAATATTTGTGAGAATCGTTTTACAAGAATAGATTAAATAAACTGGGCATGTTTCAAGTGAAGATGGTGGGGTGACATGATAGAAGTTAATAAAATTATGAAGGTCTGCACAGAGTTAATAATGGGAGGCCATTCTCTTTGTTGGACTCAAGGACTAGAGGTGACAGTACAAAATAAAGAGAAAGATCATTAAGAATGATGTGGAAAAAACTATTTTACAGTGTGATTGGAATCTTCAATACACAGTCCAGATGTGGTGAAGGCATGTTCCATTGTGGTCTTCAAGGGGGAATTGGATACATTTACAGTGAAGAAAGGTTTGCGGAGCTAGAGGCTAGGGGATGGCAGTAGTAGGTTGCTGTAATTGAAATAGAACAGACAGAATGACCGAATGGTCATTTACCAATCAATGATTCTATGAATAATGTTTGCAATGAACAGTTGAAGAGTTTGCTTTCGATAATTTGAAATATTGCTGAGAAAAAACCTAAATAATTCCATACATTACACCGATGCAATAATAATATCACATATTCAAAGTCTCCAATCCTACTATTTCTTTCCTCGGCATCAACGACACCAAACCCCTGCCTTAATCACAGTCCTGACATGGATATTCTGTTAGGTTGGTCACAAGTCTACAGATAATATTTGTATCTTATAAGCTGTTTTCCTAAAGTAAATGATTAGTTGACATTATTACATTTACAGTGCTTGTGTTGTAAGATTTCCAGGGGTGTTATCTTTGTTGTCAGTTAAAACTGAATCATTCAAGTCCCATGTGAACTAAAGGAGAATAGTACAGGCCAGCAATGACCCAAACTATTGAAAATTCTTGCAGCAATTACCATAGATGCTTAAGAGATCATTCCACAGCAAAAAAGCTAATGTAAAGTTTGTGGTGCAAGTTTGATATTACCTCCAGATATGTAGCCTAAGGACTTACTGAAAGCAGTAGATTTACATTGCTTATCTCATACTGAAATCTAATAGAAACACGTTATCATAAATGTGGTGCAAACACGTCATTAATTTGTAAATTATTCACCAAGAGAAAGAGAACTACAAATTATGACAAGTTACTAGAATTAATTACATTGGATAAAAAAAACTAATCACATGGCCCCAGATGTTGCTGAATGTGGCTCACTGCTAGCACCTGGTTTCAGAACACACAATTGATGTAAAAAAAACCCAAAGTGCTGGAGTAACTCAGTATATCTGGCAGCATCTCTGGAGAACATGGATAGGTGACGTTTCAGGTCGGGAACCTTTCTTTAGTCTGAAAATTGTATTTTTTTGTACACCAGCATCTGCAGTTCCGTATTTCTACACAATTGTCAGTCATTTACATTTTAAATACCTGAAAACAAAAGCCTGCAAATTTACAAGGCGGTGCTTAACATCAGGACAGTTTGTAATTTAAACAGTTCATATAGGCCAAGCCCTGCCCACAAAACTACTGAGAACAAGCGCAACCCACAAAACTACTGAGAAACCTATATAAGTATATAGACTTGTGATCACATAAATCACGTCTATATACAAAACAATACAAATTTATTCGTCACATGCACCAACGAAGGTACAGTGAAATGAATTTTCCATGCAGGAATACAATTAAAAAAAAGAACACACAATGCACAATAGAATCTAACATAAACATCCACCGCAGCATTCTTCACTGTGGTGGAAGGCAACAAAGTTCAGTCAGTCCTCCTCCTTTGTTCATCCTTGGTCAGGGCCATGAACCCTCCGTAGTTTCCGCTACGGACGGCCAGGTGTACATGCCCTCTCGTCGGGATGATCGAAACTCCGACCACTTTCTTACTGGATACCACGGCTTCAGTATGTTATAGGCCGCAGGCCGGCAGTCGGAGCTCTTCTCCGGCGATCCCAGGCTCCGGATGGTAAATCCACACTACGCCCGCGGCTAGAAGCTCTGCAGACCACAGCCCCTTGATGCCAAAGTCACCAGGCCAGCGATCGGAGCACTACTTTCTGGCGACCCCCGGCAAGGGTTCGCCCCTGCTCCGCGATGGAAAACTCCACACTGCGTCCACTGCTGAAGCTCTGTGCCCAACTCCGGGAAAGGCCACTCCAATCCAAGCTGTTAGGCCGCGAGAGGGGAGGCAGAGAAACGACATGAAAAAAGTCTGCTTCTGTCCATGAAAATCAACATGTGTAGGAAGGAACTGCAGATGCTGGTTCTCGGAGGCGAGCCAACCACTGAAAAAGGGTCTAGACCCAAAACGTCACATATTCCTTTTCTCCAGAGATGCTGTCTGACCTGCTGAGTTACTCTAGCTTTTTGTGTCATGAAAAACAACATGTTTTGTATCAAGAAAAGTCCCACGTTTTAATATCAAGATCAACAGCGATGAACACACTCACTTTCTCAAAGTTAATGTTATTTGTGAGCATTTGACAAAACAACCAAGGATTGAGCATAGCCTACCTCTGGAGACTAGGACTGCAGCACAGGCCATGGACTGGTTTTAGCTTACAGTTATATGGGTGTGAGTTTTGGACTAACTATTGCCGTTCATTTTGAAGCATTACTGTTTATATCTCATATAGGTCAGCCTGAAGAAGGGTCTCGACCTAAAACGTCACCTATTCCTTTTCTCCAGAGATGCTGTCTGACCCACTGAGTTACTCCAGCTTTTTGTGTCTATCTTGTGTCTATCTATTGTTTATAGCTTCCTTGGCTTTCAAAAACAACATTTGCAGTGTAGCACGACAGGGCTGCCTGCACATATTGCTGCTAAAGTAGAATCAGTTGTCAAAGTGATGCATTTTTACGAAGAAGGGTCCTGACCGAAAACGTCGACTGTCCATTCATTCTACAGATGTTGCCTGACATGCTGTGTTCCTCCAGCACTGTGTTTTGTACCAAAGCAATGCTTTCTTCAGCACAGCTTTGTTGGAATGCCCATGTCAAGCGTAAACATGGTTCATGTATTCCAAAGATTCTACGAAGAACCACAGATCTAAGGACATGGGCAGAAGTAATCCAAAGGCCTAGACAACAGCACATGAGAAATAGCTGCAAGGCCCAAGCCATATGCAAGGCCCAAGCCGAGTTCAACACCTCCGGGCTGCGGGTCTGCGGAGCGGAGCGTGCGGCGCCGACTTCAACATCGGGAGCCTGGGAGCTCCAAACCGGCGCGGCCTTGTCGGCTTCGAAAGCCGCGGTCTCCGTTAGGAAGCGGCCGTTCCAGGTGGCCCAGCCACTGGGAGGACTCTCCCGACGCCGGGGCAACAGCACCCGGCGAGAACGGCCAGGAACATCGGGCCTCCGTAGAGGCAATAGCGGAGGCCTCAATAGGCCTGACTTTGGGAGAACTGGGGATGGGGACTGGACATTGTGCCTTCCCCCACAGTGGTAACCATTGTGGGGGGATGATTTTTGTGTGTAAGTGATTATTTTAGTTTGTGTCCAAGATGGCTGTCGGAAGGGAGAGTGTACGCTGGCGCGGTTTAGCTGCCGCTGCTCTCTCTTCACATTGTGTTATTGATTTTTTTTTTGTCTTTGGATCGAATTCTGTCTTTAATTTGTGTTTGGTGATGTCTTTATTATTTATTTTACTCCGATTATATGTTTTTTACTCTTGTTAAATTCTGTAAGGTGTCCTTGAGACTTTTGAAAGGCGCCCATAAATAAAATTTATTATTATTATTATTATTATTATATGACACTCAACTTTAAACTGCCATCCCACATTTTCATGCACCACTAACTTGGGGCCATAAAAGAAAAAAGAATTAGTGTAAGGTGTGAGTTGTTCGCACAAGTGTGATAAATGTGGCTGCACTTCTGGATTGGACTTCCATCACATAGAGATAAGAGACAAATGAGATTTGTCTAGTTGAATGCTCGACAAAACTGAAAACAACCTAGTCAGAACTGCATAGATAGACACAAAATGCTAACTCAGTGGAACAGGCAGCTTCTCGGGATAGAAGGAAAGGGGTGATGTTTCGTGTCGAGACCCTTCGTCAGACAGCCTGAAGAACTTCAGACTGTCTATCTTCAGTTCACACCAACATCTGCAGTTCCTTCCCACACAATTAGTCAAAACTGCATCAAGAATGGATCACAATTAATATTCTAGCTCCTTCATTCTTAAAGTATTCATCTCAGCTTCAACATGTGCATCTGGAGAGAGAATAAAATCACATCTGCGCATTGGCTTAAAAAAAAAAAGTTTATCTTCTGGATGATTGGTGAATAGAAAGTGTGCATGTAAGGCCCTGCTGTTGAAAAGAAGAGTATATTCTAAAGGCACCATTAACGTACTAAAAAGTGAAATGCCATTATGTTTCATTTCAATTTTAAAGTATTTTTTATAAGGAGATAGTGTCATTTTTTAATGAGATTTGCAACCACAGCATACAATTGATATTCAGACTTGATGGCCCTGGAAGTCTGCTCTCTTTTCATTTCACTGTAGAATGCATGCGTGTGAATATTGCCAAGATTGTTTAATTAACAGATAATGAATGAGAAGATGTGCATGACAGGTGATAATCACAGTAAGAACTAGTTTGGTCAAAGTCTTCAATTCAGAAAGACTGAATACAAAGGCTGCGATATTGTGGTCTGGATGAAAGCCAACCTAGTTAACTACACCACAAAACCGACAGCAACTTAAGGATTTCCACATTTACATAGCTTAATATTAAAATTCCAAAGTTGCTGTCAGCCATCCAGCTCACCTTCACAGGCTGTGCCTTTTTTGGCCTTCTCCAACAAAATCAAGAGTAATCAGTTGATTGAAATGAATTTCATGTAGTTACTGAAGTAGCTCCACCACAAAATATCTTGCAAATCTTATGCTTAATTATGTGAGGCATAAGCCATAATAACTGCTTAACAAACCATCTGCCCCTTAAAAACTAGTTTTATGGATATGGATTATAATTTCCTTGGAAGAAATATGTGGGATTTTATTTTTAAGCACCATGGAAATTCAGCTACTACTTTAATCATATGTGTATATTTCAATCTTTATTAAATAGTCTGTATTATGTTTATAAAATTATTAAAATGGCTTTCTGTTCTGCTGGCTGTGCAAACTCATTATTGCAACTGCTCAGCAAACTTGATGATATCACAGCTGCTAGCTGTTAGCTGACAGTTGCAGACATCAGTCAAGGAATCTGTGGAAATCCCCAGTTCAGGCATTGCAAAGGGAAGTCCAATCTATAGAAATACCTATTTCAGATATCAGCAAATGGAAGTCCACAAAAATGGACATCACTATATCAAGCATCATCAAAGCAAAGTACAAAAGTGGAAGTAGCAAGAGGTATTTCTTTGCTGTCATATGCAAATTCAGGGCCAGTATTGTTTACTAAATGAAATTTCTATAAAGCAGTAAAGAAACATTAAATACAATTTCAACATATAATTGATTCTAACATATCTTTGGCAAGTTCCTTACTCTTGAGCCTACATAGTTTTGAAATCCTTTCAGATGATGTTTGACTGAAAAGCATTAACTGAGCTGTCCATGTAAAATAATTTACAACTCCCTGAACAAACATTGATATTTTATAAATGGACATTTACAAAAACAATACTTTGCCAAATACTCTCTTTCAAAGTTCAACACTCTAACAATGTTTAAAGGTTCATATCATTCATCACTAATTCCCCGATAACTTAACCCAGTGAAAAGTGAAAACTAGATTCAACAAATATGAACCTGAAAATGTTCAACCAACAATAATAAAGCCAAGTTATGCGTATCAGACATGCTTCTTTTGCTGGCAACTACTGCCATTTTACCAAGGAAGAAAAACATTTATTCTTAACAAAGATATACATGCATAAGAATAGCAATGAACATCTGCAGGGAATAGAATACACTACAAACTTATAAATCAGGAGCAGGAATATTAATGGCTTATCAATGACAATGTTAAATAGACAATCTGACAGCACAGATTTAATCAAACCATATAGGATTAGGGATGGTAAGGTAGAATTAATTGTCTTCAGCATGTCATGGATAATGATTCTCTGAGACGGCATATTATTTTATGTAAGTTGGTTACAAGAAACCATGTTGTAAAAAGTAGCAAAGCAAACTCCTGGAACTTTAAATCCCAAGGAGAGGGGTTACAAAATGAAAAACCAGTGCGCTTGTGGATTGGATGCATTTTAGAAATCAAGATAAGGTGATGCAGAAATTGATAAAAGCAAAATAAAACTGTGAGAGGAAACCCTTGAGAAACCCCCAAAAAACACAAATTTCCAATATACATGTTGAAAAGGCCAAGGCGGGCAAATATTAGGATATTTACAGGCAGACGGGAGAACCTCAAGGAAGAACTGCCAGAGAAATTAAACAAACACTGGTTTACTTTCATGGAAGAAGGCACAAGAAAACCTTCCAGAAATACTGGGGACCAGGTCTCGTTCAAATGAGTATGAAAAGAAGATAGTATTAGTACAGAAATACTATTAGAGAAGTTAATGAGCCTGAAAATCTAAATGTCTCAAGGACCTTATGATATTCATCTGGCGTTGTGAAAGAAGTTGCCTAAGAGATAGTGTATGCTCAGGTTATAATTTTACATAATTCTCTAGATTCTGGAATGGCTCCTACAGATTGGAGGATAGCAAATGTAATGCAACTTTTAAGAAAGAATGAGAGAAAACATGAAACTGTCAGCCTATTAATCTGTTTAAGAAGGAACTGCAGATGCTGGAAAATCGAAGGTAGATAAAAATGCTGGAGAAACCCTTCTTCAGTCTGAAGAAGGGTTTCGACCCGAAACGTTGCCTATTTCCTTCGCTCCATAGATGCTGCCTCACCCGCTGAGTTTCTCCAGCATTTTTGTCAGCATATTAATCTGACCTGGTTATGTTAAAATCTTTAGTGAGCACACTATATCATTGATATTATTGAGCAGATTCAACTTGGATTTATGAACCGGAAATTATGTTTAATCTATGGGAGCTCTTTGGGGATGTATCTAAAAGATAAGATGAAATGCAACCAATCGGATTTACAGAGGACTTTCAAAAATGGTTCCACAACAGAGATTAACAGCCAGCAGAGAATGACATTCTGGGGGGAGGGAGGTGACACACAGTATGCACTGATTTTTGGACCACAACTGTTCACAATCTGTTAACATTTTAGGTTTGGTGGTGATATGAAATTGTGGGGCTATGTATAGTAACTATGAAAATGCATAAATAGTTTAAGTGGACAAACACAGGATAAGTGAGTTGGCAATGTGGTAAGAAGGAGGTTGGGGGTGGGGGGTGGGGGGTTCTCCACATTAGAGGAACTGGAAAAATATAATTTCCTTTAAATGGTGAGAGATTGAGAAGTATTGATATTCCAAAGGGTCCTGGGAGTCCTTGTATACAAGTAATTAAAAGCTAACATCAAGGTGCATCAAACAAGAAGGCAAACTTTACTTTGACTTTTACCACCACAAGATTTTAAGAAGGAGATTAACAATGTCTTCCCACAATTATATAGATCACGAGTAAGTAATGTGTACAATTTTGGTCCTCTTGCCTAAAAGAATATATAGTTATAGTGCAGAGAGGATTCACCAGTCTGGAAACTGAGATGGCACATCCATCATACAAGCAGAGATTAAGTGCACTAAATCTCCATTCTCCAGATTTGAGAAAAAGTGTAACCTCATCAAAACATTAAAAAAATATTCTTATTTAGGCAAAATATTTCTCCTGGTTGAGGATTCCAGTTCATAGTCTCAAGATGAAGGGAAGTTAGAATTGATATGAGGAAATTGTGTTGCATCAGATCCAAGCAGATCAGACCATATATAGATCAAACTCAAGTACGATAGAGCTGAGGGGAAGGTACATAGATCTTTGGAATTCTTTACTCTAGAAGGCCAGGTAAACCAAGTCATTAACTGCATTCAAAAGTGAGACTGGTGGATTTCTGGATATTAGAATCAAGGCATATGGAGACAGGGTAGATATATCAGCCTTTAATCCTGTTGAATGGGGAAGCAGCTGGAGGGGCCAAATAGGCTAGCTCTCTGGCTACATTTAATATTCTTGCACAGAATATTCTGTACTTTATTTGGACAGAAATGGAATCTAAGGAGTGGTTTCTCCATTGGCATTAACAGATAGTAGCTTTCTTTTAGAGATTTTAAAAAAGAGATGGCAATCAGGGAGCAAATAAATGAACAGTATATTAGCAACGTATTCAAATATATGGTGTAAATGCAGTTTAACATGAAATACAATATAGTCTGAATAATCCCTAGTGTCTCTTTTGAATTGATCTTCATGACAAGAAGAAAGAATCACACAGCATGGTGACTAAAGGGCCTGTTCCACTAACGTGACTTTTCAGCGACTGTATTCGGCCTTCAAGCTCGAGGGCACTCCCCATGAAAAACCTCGACCGTCAGCGATGAAACCGCGAGCCGGATCGACCGTCTGCACACACACACACACACAGACGGCTGGCACAGTTATGGTATGTCCTTTAGAGAGCGCGGAGAGGGGGGGGGGGAGAAGGGGAGAGAGGGGGAGAGAAGGGGAGAGAAGGAGGGGGGGGGGTAGGAGTGGGGACACTTTTAAGAAGCCAGACAACTTTTAATAAAGTTTAGCGGGCATTTAACATTACCGGTCGGTTTACTTACCTTTTTTTTCTCAACAAGCTTTACCTTCGACTACCCTCGATTACCTTTGATTGCCTTCGATTACCTACGAATAACATGCCGACCTACTACGACCTACCTCGACTAAACCTACGAGTAAAAAAATAGCGATTTTTTCCATGGCGACCTTTTTTTTGCTCGCGGGCATTTTCCAGCATGTTGAAAAATACGCCGCGACCTAGCTGAGGCCTCAAGTACGCGGGGACTACTCTCGAGCGTGAAGGAGAGTTACAAAGACCTCCTAGCACCTCGTGTCGACCATTTGCGAGTATGAGTCGAGGGTAAACTCTTCCAAACTCGCCAATTAGGTCGCCGCAGTGGGACAGGCCCTTAATCTGTAATTAAGTTTACACTCCTGCCACATGTTGGAATTTACTCCAACTTTGCAACTATTTAAATTCAAAATCTGACAATTAAATGACAACTAATTTACTGTAACATTTCAGTTCAGTATGTTTCACCTTCAGGTGCCAGTCATTAAACTATGAAACAAATGGCTTTTAATGAAACTGCACAAGACAAAATTCAAATCCCCACTGATTTACTGCTAAATTGGATGTTTCTGGAACTGAACTGGGCAGTCGACATCAACCCAGTTCATTAACATGGAGGGAGACACAAAACACGGAGTAACTCAGTGGGACGGGCAGCAGCTCTGGAGAGAAGGAATGGGTGACGTTTCGGGTCGAGACCCTTCTTCAGACTCAACCAGAAACGTCACCCATTCCTTCTCTCCAGAGATGCTTCATGTCCCACTGAGTTACTCCAGCAATTTGTGTCTACATTCGATTGAAACCAGCATCTGCAGTTCTTTCCTACATATTAACGTGGAGAAGGGATATGGCTTTAAATGATTATTTTTAATTAAATGCAAATTGATTAATCTTCATTACATTCTGAGATAAAGAACAAATTGATTGTGATAGTATTTTATGCCTGAATGAAGCAAATATATTTATATATTCTCCCTGTGGGAATTCAGCAGGCATAATTACAAAGTTACATAAAAATAACACATTTCTGCAGATGTGCAACAATAAGGTAACTTTTACATGGTATATATTAGACCATCATTGTTCCACAATTCAATTTGTAATAAGATAAATGGTTTGGAACTAAAGACGACAGACTGGAACAGAGATTATGATGGCCATCATTAACATAATGTTTGCAGAAAGCACATATTAGCATGGCATGACATGTTAGCATGGCATCGGCTCCTTTCATCCCAAGGTTGAGTTCTTCATTAGGATGGAGAGTGACATTGTTAATTCAGAAACAATGGTTCTGAACTTAAAGAAAGGTAACTTTGAGGGTATGAGACGTGAATTGGCCAAGATTGACTGGCAATTAATTCTAAAAGGGTTGACGGTGGATATGCAATGGAAGACATTTAAAGACTGCATGGATGAACTACAAAAATTGTTCATCCCAGTTTGGCAAAGGAATAAATCAGGGAAGGTAGTGCATCCGTGGATAACAAGGGAAATCAGGGATAGTATCAAAGCGAAGGATGATGCGTACAAATTAGCCAGAAAAAGCAGCATACCGGAGGACTGGGAGAAATTCAGAGACCAGCAGAGGAGGACAAAGGGCTTAATTAGGAAAGGAAAAATAGATTATGAAAGAAAACTGGCAGGGAACATAAAAACTGACTGCAAAAGTTTTTATAGATATGTGAAAAGAAAGAGATTAGTTAAAACAAATGTAGGTCCCTTGCAGTCAGAAACAGGTGAGTTGATCATGGGGAACAAGGATATGGCGGATCAATTGAATAACTAATTTGGTTCCGTCTTCACTAAGGAAGACATAAATAATCTGCCGGAAATAGCAGGGGACCGCGGGTCAAAGGAGTTGGAGGAATTGAGTGAAATCCAGGTTAGCCGGGAAGTGGTGTTGGGTAAATTAAATGGATTAAAGGCCGATAAATCCCCAAGGCCAGATAGGCTGCATCCCAGAGTACTTAAGGAAGTAGCTCCAGAAATAGTGGATGCATTAGTAATAATCTTTCAAAACTCTTTAGATTCTGGAGTAGCTCCTGAGGATTGGCGGGTAGCAAACGTAACCCCACTTTTTAAGAAGGGAGGGAGAGAGAAAACGGGGAATTACAGACCAGTTAGTCTAACATCGGTAGTGGGGAAACTGCTAGAGTCAGTTATTAAAGATGGGATAGCAGCACATTTGGAAAGCGGTGAAATCATTGGACAAAGTCAGCATGGATTTACAAAAGGTAAATCATGTCTGACGAATCTTATAGAATTTTTCGAGGATGTAACTAGTAGCGTGGATAGGGGAGAACCAGTGGATGTGGTGTATCTGGACTTCCAGAAGGCTTTCGACAAGGTCCCACATAAGAGATTAGTTTACAAACTTAAAGCACACGGCATTGGGGGTTCAGTATTGATGTGGATAGAGAACTGGCTGGCAAACAGGAAGCAAAGAGTAGGAGTAAACAGGTCCTTTTCACAATGGCAGGCAGTGACTAGTGGGGTACCGCAAGGCTCAGTGCTGGGACCCCAGCTATTTACAATATATATTAATGATCTGGATGAGGGAATTGAAGGCAATATCTCCAAGTTTGCGGATAACACTAAGCTGGGGGGCAGTGTTAGCTGTGAGGAGGATGCTAGGAGACTGCAAGGTGACTTGGATAGGCTGGGTGAGTGGGCAAATGTTTGGCAGATGCAGTATAATGTGGATAAATGTGAGGTTATCCATTTTGGTGGCAAAAACAGGAAAGCAGACTATTATCTAAATGGTGGCCGACTAGGAAAAGGGGAGATGCAGCGAGACCTGGGTGTCATGGTACACCAGTCATTGAAAGTGGGCATGCAGGTGCAGCAGGCAGTGAAGAAAGCGAATGGTATGTTAGCTTTCATAGCAAAAGGATTTGAGTATAGGAGCAGGGAGGTTCTACTGCAGTTGTACAGGGTCTTGGTGAGACCACACCTGGAGTATTGCGTACAGTTTTGGTCTCCAAATCTGAGGAAGGACATTATTGCCATAGAGGGAGTGCAGAGAAGGTTCACCCGACTGATTCCTGGGATGTCAGGACTGTCTTATGAAGAAAGACTGGATAGACTTGGTTTATACTCTCTAGAATTTAGGAGATTGAGAGGGGATCTTGTAGAAACTTATAAAATTCTTAAGGGGTTGGACAGGCTAGATGCAGGAAGATTGCTCCCGATGTTGGGGAAGTCCAGGACAAGGGGTCACAGCTTAAGGATAAGGGGGAAATCCTTTAAAACCGAGATGAGAAGAACTTTTTTCACACAGAGAGTGGTGAATCTCTGGAACTCCCTGCCACAGAGGGTAGTCGAGGCCAGTTCATTGGCTATATTTAAGAGGGAGTTAGATGTGGCCCTTGTGGCTAAGGGGATCAGAGGGTATGGAGAGAAGGCAGGTACGGGATACTGAGTTGGATGATCAGCCATGATCATGTTGAATGGCGGTGCAGGCTCGAGGGGCCGAATGGCCTACTCCTGCACCTAGTTTCTATGTTTCTATGTTTCTAAGATGAGCTAGATGCCTTTTACTCCTGCTTTGAACAGGCCAACAAAGTTCCACTTAGACACATTTCTCATCTCCTGCTGGCTTTGTCCTACACATCTCAGTTGCAGAAGACAAATTTGCTATCATAAGGAAAAAATTTCAGAAAATGGCCAGCCAAGACAAATTTTGAAATCCTGCGCCAATCAACTGGCCATAGTCTGCCATCATCAACCTCTCAATTCAAGTCTATTTTTCCCATCTACTTCAAGGCAACCTCCATAATTCTAATCCTGAAGAAAAATAAAGTGATCTACCACAATGACCACTGCCCTGCAGCTCCAATATCGATCATCAAGAGAATATTAATGGCACATATCTGCACCAAATGTCCAGACAATCCAGATCCTGTATAAATTGTAAACAAAATAAATAGGTCTACAGAGAACGCCATCTCTCTTGCACTACATTCAGCTCTGGGTCACAATGACAGTAAGAACACCTATGTCAGGATGTTTTTCATCGACAACAGCTACACTATAATACTGAATAAGCTCATCACTAAACTTCTGGACCTTGGCGTTGGGGCCTCCATCTGCAACTGGCTTCTGGACATCTTGACCAGTTGATCTCAGTTGGTTAGAATTGGTCCTAACATTTCCCTCCACATTGACCCTCAACACTGGTACTTGTCAGGGTTATGTGCTCTACTCCCTGTACTCTATGGCCAAGTACAACTCAACTCAATTGTTAAGTTTATTAACCGTCTTTAACATCAGAAAGACGAAAGAGTCACTATTCCCTTCTCCCTCTTGTATCTTCTTGAAACTTAAAAACAGCTTCTTCCACATTGATATTGACTCCTGATCCAAATGACTTTTTTCACAAACCCTTTGCAGATATGCTGCCATGTACACTTGTTCTTAACTGTACCTCATTTGGTTATTCTGTTATTGCACGCCAATATTTTTTGCACTACTTTGGATTGCACTGCAATCTTGCAGCATTCTGTTGATTTGCTCTTGTCATAACATTTATTGTAATTATCATTTATTGTAAACTAGAAACGGAAAGACTGTATGCAAACTGTTTACTCTGTGAACTTCATGTGACCAAGAAATGTCATTGCTCCCTGGTGTATATGACAATAAACTAATCAGAATCTGAATGAAGAACTCAAACTTACTTTACATGACTGATGATTGTAGATTTTTTTTTGCTACATAGCACTTTATGCTTCAGTAATGCCAAAAACACATTGAATAAAACATAATAATAATGATCTGTAAAATAAATCTTAGCAGAGCAGAAATACCTGCTTTTAGGCCATGTCACAGAATTAATTCATAATGTAATCCAAATGTTACTTACAGTCGTCTTCCATCTCCCTACACTTGGCCCATAGCCTTCTATGCCTAATTGATTCAAGTGCTCATCGAGGCACTTCTTAAATGCTGTAAGTGAACCACCTTCAACCATTCTCTCAGACCATACACTGCAGAAACTCAGCACTCTCTATGAAGCAGGTCCCCCTCATACCCCTCTAAATCATGTCCACCTTACTCTACACCAAGAGACAATGGACAATAGGTGCAGGAGGCCATTTGGACCTTCGAGCCAACAATGCCATTCAATGTGATCATGGCTGATCATCCCCAATCAGTACCCCATTCCTGCCTTCTCCCCATATCCCTTGACTCCGCTATTTTAAGAGCTTTATCTAACACTCTCATGAAAGCATCCAGGGAACTGGCCTCCACCGCCCTCCGAGGCAGAGAATTCCACAGACTCACAACTCTCTGTGGGAAAATGTATTTCCTCATCTCTGTTCAAAATGGCTTACCCTTTATTCTTAAACTGTGGCCCCTGGCTCTGGACTCCCCCAACATCGGGAACATGTTTCCTGCCTCTGGCGTGTCCAAACCCTTAATAATCTTACATGTTTCAATAAAATCCCTTCATCCTTCTAAATTCCAGAGTACACAAGCTCAGCCGCTCCATTCTATCAACATATGACAGTCCCGCCATCCCGGGAATTAACCTTGTGAACCTAAGCTGCACTCCCTAAATAGCAAGAATGTCCTTCCTCCAATTTGGAGAACAAAACTGCACACAATACTCCCGGTGTGCTCACTAGGGCCCTGTACAGCTGCAGAAGGACTTCTTTGCTCCTATACTCAACTCCTCTTGTTATGAAGGCCAACATGCCATTCGCTTTCTTCACTGCCTGCTGTACCTGCATGCTTACTCTCAGTGAGTGATGAACAAGGACCCCCAGATCCTGTTGCACTTCCCCTTTTCCCCAACTTGACACCATTTAGATAATAATCTGCATTCGTGTTTTTGCCACCAAAGTGGATAACCTCACATTTATCCACATTAAACTGCATCTGCCATGCATCTGCCCACTCTCATAGAAACATAGAAAATAGGTGCAGGAGGAGGCCATTCGGCCCTTCGAGCTAGCACCGCCATTCATTGTGATCATCGCTGATTGTCCCCAATCAATAACCCGTGCCTGCCTTCTCCCCATATCCCTTAATTCCACTAGCCCCTAGAGCTCTATCTAACTCTCTCTTAAATCCATCCAATGATTTGGCCTCCACTGCCCTCTGTGGCAGGGAATTTCACAAATTCACAACTCTCTAGGTGAAAATGTTTTTTCTCACCTCAGTCTTGAATGGCCTCCCCTTTATTCTAAGACTGTGGCCCCTGGTTCTGGACTTGCCCAACATTGGGAACATTTTTCCTGCATCTAGCTTGTCCAGTCCTTTAATAATTTTAAATGTTTCTATACATTATCCCCTCATCCTTCTAAACTCCAGTCTAGTCTTTTCAATCTTTCCTCATATGACAGTCCTCAAATTAGGAGACCAAAACTGTACACAAAACTCCAGATGTGGTCTTACCAGAGCCCTATACAACTGCAGAAGAACCTCACTACTCCTATACTGAAATCCTTTTGTTATGAAGGCCAACATTCCATTAGCTTTCTTCACTGCCTGCTGTACCTGCACGCCAACTTTAAGTGACCGGTGTACAAGACCCCCATGTCTCGCTGTACCTCCACCTTACCTAACCTAACCCCATTGAGATAATAATCTGCCCCCTTGTTTTTGCCACCAAAGTGGATAACCTCACATTTATCTATATTATACTGCATCTGCCACCTAACTCAACCTGTCCAGGTCACCCTGCGACCTCCTAACATCCTCTTCACAGTTCACACTGCCACCCAGCTTTGTGTCATCCGCAAACTTGCTAGTGTTGCTCCTAATTCCCTCTTCCAAATCATTAATATATATGGTAAACAGTTGCGGCCCCAACACCGAGCCTTGCGGCACTCCACTCGCCACTGCCTGCCATTCTGAAAAGAACCCGTTCACTCCTACTCTTTGTTTCCTGTCTGCCAACCAGTTTTCTACCCATGTCAGCACCCTAACCCCAATACCATGTGCTCTAATTTTGCCCACTAATCTCCTATGTGGGACCTTATAAGGCTTTCTGAAAGACCAGGTACACCTCATCCACTGGCTGTCCCTTGTCCATTTTCCTAGTTACATCCTCAAAAAATTACAGAAGATTAGTCTAGCATGATTTCCCCTTCTTAAATCCATGCTGACCCAAACCGATCCTGTTACTGCTATCCAATTGTGCCGCTATTTCATATTTTATACTTGACTCCAGCATCTTCCACACCACCGATGTCAGGCTAACTGGTCTATAATTCCCTGTTTTCTCTCTCCCGCCTTTCTTAAAAAGTGGGATGACATTAGCTACCCTCCAATCCACAGGAACTGATCCTGAATCTATAGAACATTGGAAAATGATCACCAATGCATCCACAATTTCTAGAGCCACTTCCTTAAGTACCCTGGGTTGCAGACCATCAGGCCCTGGGGATTGATCAGCGTTCAGTCCCATCAGTCTACCCGGCACCATTTCCTGCCTAATATGAATTTCCTTCAGTTCCTCCATCACCCTAGATCCTCTGCCCACATACATCAGGGAGATTGTTTGTGTCCTCCTTAGTGAAGACGGATCCAAAGTACCTGTTCAACTCGTCTGTCATTTCCTTGTTGCCCATAATAAATTCGCCCTTTTCAGTCTTCAAAGGTCCAATTTTGGTCTTAACTAATTTTTTCCTCTTCACATGGCTAAAGATGCTTTTACTATCCTCCTTTATATTCTTGTCTAGCTTACCATCGTAACTCATCATTTCTCCCCATATTGCCTTTTTAGTTATCTTCTGTTGTTGTTTAAAAGTTACCCAATACTCTGCCTTCCGCTCATCTTTGCTATGTCATACTTGTTCTCTTTTATTTTTATACTTTCCCTGACTGTCCTTGTCAGCCATGGCCAACCCTTACTCCCCTTGGAATCTTTCTTCCTCTTTGGAATGAACTGATCCTGCACCTTCTGTCCTCTAGTTTTATCTACTGATTTGGAGAAAGGTTTCCTGCTGTCTACATTACCTATACCCATCATAATTTTATATACCTCAATCATATCCACCCTTAACCTCCTCTGTTCTAAAAACCTAACCTCCTGTTCATCCTCATAACTGAACTGCTCCTTCCCAGGTAACATGGTATCCAGCACCATGGTATCCTTCCTATACCCCAATGACCAGAACTTCATGCAGTACTTTATATATTTCATATGAATTCTGAATTAGTAAGCCTGAATAACCTGTTTTCAATTTTACAAACATTTGACATCTTGATCCTATACTGAATTAATAATATAAAGCTACTGCTTTATTAGTTTCATGACATTTATGCCCAAAAACATTTATAATTGGTAAAATTGGTGTATTGATCGTTCAGTGAAATAAAACAGCAATAAAATAACTTTAAAAACTTCTACAAAGATTTTATTGCTGAATTGAGAAGCATTTTCTCACCTTTCAAATGTGCTGCTGGGAAAATTAAATCTATTTTTCACAACCTTGAACAAGTATTTCAGGGTACTTATAGAAAAATAGCATTCTTCGTATAAGTTGCAACTATAGATCTAAATCTTAACATATATGTTTGATAACCTGAGAGTAAAGCTTAATAAGAACAGGGAAATATGGAGCAAGGAAAAATAGTTGAAAAGTAGATTTTGAATAATGGAACATTTGAACAATATATTTTAAACAATAGAACATATAAATCTGTAGGAAAACCAGATTACCATCTGAGAAAGGAAAGCTTAAATGTAGATTTTCCAAAAGTACATGCAGATTTAATTAATATACCAGCCTAAACTGATTATTGGTGTCTTCTATCATAAGTTTTTTTGAATTATGTATCCCACATCTTCTCTACTTAGACCTTTAAAATTGTGGCCTCATCCCCTAAATTATCATTATGGTGCAATGGAGTTTACCATAAGAATTGCTATAATAAATCATTAGCAACAGGATATAGCACTGAAACAATTTGATGGGGACAAAATGTGTTTTCAATCTTACTGATTAATATTTTTATGATGAAGACATGCCTTGATCTGGGTTTCAGATTTATAGCTGCAGCTTAACCAAAGAACAAAGAGAGAGATAAGTACAGTCTGCTAACATCTATTGATGACTTTACCACATGGTAAATTCCAGTCTTCATATGTACTAAAGTCACAAATCCTATATCTGGCTTCCATAGCTGCACAGTGCAGTGTGGAGTATAGTGATTGTCAAATACGGCCTAGCACTGTCTGCAGGCCATTTCCAGAGGTACCGAATGGAGGGCAGGGATATAGTACAAACCTAGTCCCTGCTTTATACCCACTACAACTGAGACATCAGTCCCCCCAATCATTTAAATGTGGCTGTCAATCTAGTAGAAAGAGTTATGGGCCTGTCCCACTTAGGCGATTTATCAGGCGACTGTCAAGGGGGGGAGAAGGAGTGGAGACAATTTTTAAGAAGCCAGAGATACACGGCTGTGAAGCTCAGCGGACATTTAACATTACCGGTCGGTTATCCTTGGTTCTGAAAACTACTGCTTATGTTTTTTTTCCCAATGAGCCAATGAAATTCACCGGTCAGCACCGGCTACAACCTATGAGAACCTTCAACCTCCTGGCAACCCACTAGGACCTCCTGGCGACATGTTGAAAAATTTGCGGCGACCATAATGAGGCCGCGACTAGTTCCCAGAATGCGGGAACTCCTCACGACCATGAAGGCGACTCCTCGGCAACCACCTTTAGTCGACTGCATAGTCTCCTGCAGTCGCCTAAAAAGTCGCCTAAGTGGGACAGGCCCATTAGTGCAGCTCAGTTGTTTCTCAATATAATTTTAATCATCATTAATAATATTATTGAATTTACATACATTGAAATTTTTAAATGTATTTTGATTGTATATGTTTTGACAACCACTGAATGATTCTGATTATCCAGTTGCAAATTTTCCTGGATTTGCGATATTCCTAGTAGGAGTCAATTTTAATCATAAACCCATGAATAAATATCCCATGCTTCTATCCATTACATCCCACTGGCAAATTATTTTACAGACTTCTCAACCAACTAGGACAGCCACAGTAGTGAGGCTTGCAGGACATTAGCAGGGAAAGTGTGACCATGAGTCACACGAGGAAAGTGCTGCATTGGTGGGGTGCAAATGCAAGGTACAGCTGGGCTGAGCACTGTCCTGCAGCCCAATGAAACAGAATCAGCATTGTGAGAGGAAAAGGAACAGCGCTGGTTCTAGGTTATAATCATTCTTCAATAACTAATCACAGCAAAATAGCCAACCAACTCTGGGGCTAAACATGAAATAAATGCTAATTGGTAAAAATACACGAGGGTTAACAGAATTTGTAGAATGAGTCACTGCTATAGGAAAAAGGAAATGCCAGCAAGAGGAATAGGCAAGGAATTTACTCCTAACGTCCAGAAAAAAAAATCAATTTGATTGAAATGCATGGGATTATGTGAGAACAACATTAGCTTTATTAAACTGGTGTAGAATATAATCGTGGCACTTTGTTACATCAAAATTTCTTTGATCAATGTATTTAGTAGGTTAGTAGGAGATAAAGAACGTCATCATTTAGAGATTTGTGAATCTTTTGAATTAATTATCTCAGACCGCTGAGGAGACTGTGATTGAATACATTCAGAGCTAAAAGAGCTAGATATTTGGAACTCAGGGGAGTCAAGAGCTGAGAAGCAGATATGAAAGCAGAGTTGAAGTCAAGGTGAACCTGCCATGATTACCATGAATGATAAAATAGGCTTGAGAGGCCATACGGCCCACTGATGCTCCAATGTTATCATGTCCTTCAGTTACCTGCACAATTCCTGTGTAAAATTTTGTTTAAAATGGTTAATGATCAATAAGATGTCTACTTACAGAATATGAACCAACTGCTTATGTGAGTAGAAATAAACTATCTTTAGAATATTTAGCACAAAGCAGGTTTGATTAATAAATGGACATTATATTCTCAGTGTGGTGCTTGGAAGACTTGGTGTTTGGAATTCACTTTTACTAGTTTGATTTATGGTTATGATAGACTGGTGTTAGGAATATAGTAAATCAAGTGGATTCTAAACCGAGAAGTCGGATGAAGAATTCTGTTTTCACATTTTGTCAATCATTTGTTTCAACAAGATAGTCTGTGATCAGTCCAGATTTATAATGTGGCAAGATTTGATGTACCTGTAGATTATGCAATTTTCTTAAGAAAGACAGAGAGTGAAAATAATTGCTTGTCTCTGCTCAAAACCTCCCAATCCATCTGCTGCTGCATGGTATTACAACAAAAGATCTGAATAGGACAGTGAAAACATATCAGAAGCTCAAAATGCAGCAATAGATATGGGGTGGAAAAATATGAGTATTGTCACGCTTAGTACAATGTTAAATGTTGATGGAATAAATAAAGGGGAAGAAATCCACTTTTCAGCGTGACATAACTATATTGCCAATGGTTTCAGGGGAAACCACCAATTTCTGGTCATTTCTGCTTCAGAATACAGAAATGAGTGGGACCAATATTATCATCAATAAATTACCTTTGTTCATATCAATTAATTGTTTCTTCTTTTGCTGTCTTTCCAACTTCTCTCTCTCTGCTTTCTCCTTAGCCAACTTTGCTCTCTTGATCTTTTCTTCTGTTTCCCTCTTCTTAATGTTTTCCTTCAATGCTTCCTTTTTATAAAGAACAAAACAGAACTCTATATTATTTTTATATATAGATGGGAATGACAACAACAAAATTATTGATTCATCTAACAAATAGGGATGGTCATAAATAATAATGCATGCTCAGTAGTGAATTTAGCAATGCATTCTCTTAGATTCAATAGTGTTTTATTGTCATATGTCCAAGACAGACCAATGAAAATCCTACTTGCAGCAGTACAACATAATATGTAAACATAGTATTCTGTAAAAAATGTGATAAATGGGAAATATATATATATACACATACATACGGATAGAAGCAAGCAATCAAACAATAATAGAGCAAAAAGACAAAACCAATGGTCCCTTAGGAAGGGAGGCTTTTATATCAGGCAAGCACTTGAATGTGCCTCCAGCATTTTGTAGTTTTAAAGTTACCTGTTACACTTGAAGTTAGTACATTACAAATGTGCTGTTTAACCACACTTGATATTCCTCATAAAAGACTCACCATGATGAACAGGTCAGTCTCCATATGATAGAATAGAACATCCTGTACCTAATCTAACAGGTCTTAAGCCAAAGTGTTTACCCAAACTAAATTATTCATACAAATTCACCTCCCCCTGCCATCAATCATGTGTTTAAATTAATTCAGTATGAAACTTACACTCAGCCAGCCTCAACTGATTCAAATACTAATATATTTTATATGTATCATTTGAAAATGCAGTCAAAGTAAACTATTGCAAACCTATGATGTGCAGATATGATGTGCAGATTTGCGACCAATGAAACCTGTGTTTGTAGTATAAATAAGCCTTCAAATCAGCTGCAGGGAAACACGAACAAACCCCCACACCCAAATTTTGAAGTGCTATTAAAAAGAAACTTACACTCCAAGGCAACTGAAAGCAACTACTTAAGATGTATTGAGAAGATGCATCAAATCAGATTAAGGTGTTATCACACAATACTATTCAGTGTAAAAGAATGTCGGAATAAGGGAGGACAATTCATTAACAACCAGTGGAAATGAAAAGGTGTTGACATATAAAATACATACTTCAGAACAGTGTACACCAAAAGGTGTCGGAACACATTTGCATTAAATAAAATTAGCTTCATACAATTCATCAATATTTAGTTGCCTTCATTTTATTTCCACATAGTAACACCTTAACCTTTGTCCAAAACCTCAAGCAAAATTTAGCATATGAAAAGTATGAAAGTATTTTGCTTGAGGTTTTGTTAGAGCGCGGGGAATGCTGTTCGACGCAGACTTGGTGAGCCGAAGAGACTGTTTCCACGCTGTATATCTAAACTAAACTAAAAAAGTGGGAATGTTCCCGGCCCCTCTATTCACGTTAATGTGGGAAAGAGAAAAAAGTACCAGATAAGTGAATGATGACATTAAAGTGGTGATGCTCAAGAAAGAACATAAATGGTGTGATATGTCGCATATCCATGGCAAGCAAGATACGAGGCAAAATCATGGTGCAGTGTCTGTTAAAATCTGCTAACAGCAATTTAGAAAAACGCAAACTGGTTTTTGTAAAGAATTTCAGTGCTCAAACTTAATGTTTAATCTATGAGATATAATAGAACAATACGTAGAATGGCTCTGGCAAAAATACCTAGACTTCATAAGCTTTGACGTGGCTTTTGACAGCAATCACAGGACCGCCCATGATGCATTCTGCAAGGAAATTGAATCCTCTCCATGTAAACAATATTATCAAAAGCTTTGTCCAACTTTATGTACTGTGTTGATCACAGTGAACTCAATTTTGAAATCAAAACAGGACTATATTGGAATATAAGTAATTCTCTTCAGTATTGGTGTCAATTGGGGAATGCGTGCCCCAACAGGAGACATGCCAAAAGGAATTTGTGTATTCTTTTAAGATCTTTGGCTTTGCAGAACTCACTTTCCCATCACACACCCAACATCACTTACAAGCATAAATAAAACCACACAATACAGTCAGCCAGTGGTTGAAAGACCTATTAGTAACAAGAAGTGTTGGAAGAGCTTTGTCTCTGCCCCAAACACCAAGGTGTAATGGCAGTAAATCATCTTCACCTTTGAGCTTGTCAAATAAACCTGGAAGTGTACAACAAAACATTGTTTGCTTTATCAAGTTCTTCAAGGTCGCTATGCCTCAAAAATAAGAAGCTGTTTAGAAGTAGGGCTTTCTCAATCTTTTGTATGCTGAAGTACTATTTGTACAGACAACCTTTCAATTCCTGTATAATACATAGACTATAGAACAGTACAGCACGCAAACAGTTCCACAACGTGCATGCCGAACATGATGCTAAGTAAAACTAATCTCTTTTGCCTGCATATGATCCATATTCCTACATTCCAAGCACACCCATTAGCCTATCAAAAAGCTTCTTAATTGCCACTATCATATCTAACTCCACCACCGTCCCTGGCATTGTGTTCTAGGCTCCCGCCAAAACGTTTTTTTTTTGTAAAATAAAACTTGCTCCTGGGAAGCAGGAGAAACTTTTTCCTGGGAAAAACTGGCTCCATTTCGACCCAGGGAAAAATATTCTGACTATCCATTCTATCGATGTCACACGACATTTTAAAAACCTGTATCGGATCTCCCCTCAGCCTCCGACGCTGAAATGGGATGACCAGAACCATACATAATAAGGTCATACTGTAAGTGATAGGTGCAGAATTGGGCCTTCAGACCATTAAGTCTACTCCGCCATTCAATCATGGCTAATTTATCTCTCTCTCACTCCTAATCCCATTCTCCTGCCTTCTCCCCATAACCTGACACCCATACTAATCAAGAATCTATCTATCTCTGCCTTAAAAATGTCCATTGACTTGGCCTCCACAGCCTTCTGTGTCAAAGAATTCCACAGATTCACCATCCTCTGACTAAAGAAATTCCTCCTCATCTCCTTCCTAAAGGAATGTCTTTTAATTCTGAGACTATGACCTCTAGTCCTACACTCTCCCACTAGTGGAAACATCCTCCCCATATCCACTCTATTCAAGCCATTCATTATCCTGTAAGTCTCAATGAGGACCCCCCTCATCCTTCTAAACTCCAGCGAGTACCGGCCCAGTGCCGTCAAACGACCATCATATGTTAACCCACTTATTCCTGGAATCATTCTTGTAAACTTCCCCTGGACCCTCCCCAGAGCCAGAACATCCTTCCTCTGATATAGTGACCATAATTGCTCACAATACTCCAAATACGGCCTGACCAGAGCCATATATAGCCTCAGCATTACATCCCTGCTTTTGTATTCTAGCCCTCTTGAAATAAATGCTTGCATTGTGTTTGCCTTCCTTAATACCGATTCGACTTGCAAATTAACTTTTTGGAAATCCTGCACCAGCACTCTCAATACTCCAAATATGGCTAACCAAGTTCCTATAAAGCTCAAAATTTACTGGCAGACTTTTATACTAAATGCCGTGAATGATGAAGGCAAGCATACCATATGTTTCTTTACCACTTTATCTAATTATGTTGCAACTTTCAGAAAGCTATGGACTTGGACACTAAGATTCCTCTGTATATGAATGATGTTAAGAGTCTTTCCATTACATGCATACTTTCCCCTTACATTTTACCTCCAGAAGTGTAACACCACATATTTGCTTGACTCCATCTGCCATTTTTCCATACATTTTTGAAGCAGATCTAAATCCTGCTCTATATAACCATATAACAATTACAGCACGGAAACAGGCCATCTCGACCCTTCTAGTCCGTGCCGAACACATAATCTCCCCTAGTCCCATATACCTGCGCTCAGACCATAACCCTCCATTCCTTTCCCATCCATATAACTATCCAATTTATTTTTAAATGATAAAAATGTATATTTATACAAAATATCTATATTTTGGTAACCTTTCTCAGTCTGCAACTTCACTGTTTTTTGTGTAGTCTGCATATTTACTAATCAACTCATCTACATTTATGTCCAAACCATTCATAAATATTGCAAACAAAAGAGGTCCCATAGTCTTCTCTGAGTAAGCTAGCTCTGAATCCAAACAACCAAGTCACTGTGGATCCCATGCATTTGAATCTTCTGGTTCTGCCTACCAAGGGGGATTTTATCAAATGTTATTGAAAATCATGTAGACATCCACTGCCCTATCCTCACCCATCTCTTTCGCCACCTCCTAAAAAAATGCAATAGTTCGCAAGAGCATGATCTGTGCAGGAAAAGTCACGCTGACTGTCCTTTAATGAGACCATTCTCTTCCAAATCCTATCCTGAAGAATAATACTCTCCAATAACTTCCCAACCATTGATGAGAGGTTTACCAACCTATAATTTCCTGGATTATCTCTTCTTCCCTTCTTAAACAAAGATGCACAATATTGGCTACTCTCCAGTCTTCTGGGACCTCCCCTGCGCCAACAAATATTTAAATATATTTGTAAATGCTTCTGCAATCGCCTCACTTTCCTTCCTCAATAACCTGGGATAGATCCCAGTTCCTGGAGATTATTTCACCTTAATGCTCTTCAAGAGCCCCAACACCACCTCCTTCTTGATCTTAAACTGCTCTAGCATATCAATATTCTACACATTAATCTCATTGTGCTCCATGACCTTCACCTTGGTGAATACAGATGCAAAGTACTCATTTAGTATCTCACCCACATCCTCTGACTTCAAGCATAAAGTCCCTTCTTTATCATTGAGTGGTCCTACCCTCTCCTAGGTAACCCTCTTGTATTTAGTGGATGTATAAAAGGCCTGGAATTTCTTTAATCCGATTTGCCAATGACATTTCATGGCCTCTTTTGGCCCTTCTAATTGCCCACGAGTTCTTTCTTCCTTGCTTTATATTCAAAGGCCCCATCTGATTTCATCATCGTTCTAAACCTACATATGCTTTCTTTTCGTTTTTGACCAAATTTACAAACTCTTTGGTCACCCAAGTCTCCCTTACCTTGCCATCATTTTCCTTCGTCCTTAATGGAACTCTGATTAGCTGGTCTTTAAATGATTTACACATCCAATGTGGATTGTCCAATAATAACAGCTCACAATTTACTCTCCCTCGCTCCTGCCTAATAATGCTATAATCTTTTTCTTTCTTTTAAAATCTTTTTATTCGTTTATTTTCCAAAAAACAAAAACAAAACAAAAAAAACAAAGCAAAAAGAATAATGATAAACATAACAATGATATTGATACATAGGGATCAGGATTACATTAATAACAGGTATAACCTGAATATGAGTCCAGTGTCAAAATACACATTGAATATAGACCTCCCGGTCTCTATCAGAATCAGAATCATAATGCTTTATTGTCATTGCATGTGTCACATACAACGAGATTACTGTGTCTCTCCATTTAAAAGAACTTCAGACATTCACATACTCATACTTTTTACACTCCCTCCCTCCCCAAACCCACCCATGGATTCACATTTACATAAATTAACACTGTCTCCCACCCCCCCTCCTTCCCCATGACCCGCTCCCGAGACAGAGTTCAGTTCCAAGATTGCTGATGGGTAAAAGCTGTTCTTGAGTCTGGCAGTGCGTGACTTTAGCGACCTGTACCTTTTTCCTGAGGGCAGCAGTGTGAAAAGGTGGTGACAAGGATGTGTAATGTCTTTCACGATATTACAGGTCCTGCTGCGGCATCTGGAGTGGTAAATGTCCTCCAGAGTGGGCAGGGGGAGTCCAATGATACCCTGGGCAGTTTTTATCACCCTCTGGAGAGCTGCTATGTCAGCTGCTGAACAGTTCCCAAACCAGGCAGTTATGCAGTAAGTCAGTATGCTTTCTACCGAACAGCGGTAGAAAGACTCCAGCAGTTTAGCAGACGGATGGGCCTTCCTCAGTGTTCTGAGGAAGTAAAGTCTCTGTTGCGCCTTTTTTACAACTAAAGCAGTTCACAGACCATTTAAGATCCTCACTGATGTTGATCCCCTGAAATTTAAAACTAGGCACCCTCTCCACCTCCTCGCCCCCTATCTCCAGTGGCTTGAGCTCCGCTCTATGTCGCCTGAAATCAGTGATGATCTCCTTTGTCTTTTTAGTGTTCAGAGAGAGATTGTTGTGAGCACACCACTCAGAAAGTCTGTGCACCTCCTCTCTATAGGCGACCTCGTTCCCATTTGAGATGAGCCCCACCACGGTTGTATCGTCCGCAAATTTTATGATCCTATTTGCGGGGTGATGGGGCAAGCAGTCATGTGTGTATAGGGCGTAGAGGAGCGGACTGAGCACACAGCCCTGCGGTGCTCCTGTGCTGAGGGTCAGGGATGTCGAGGTGTAGGGTCCAAGTCTCACCGTCTGTGTGCGTTCACTGAGAAAGTCCAATATCCACCGACACAGTTGACTGCTGAGGCCAAGGTCTAGCATTTTTGTGATCAGCTTGCTGGGTATGATTGTATTAAAAGCTGAGCTGTAATCAACAAAAAGCATCCTGACATATGACCCCTTCTCCTCTGGGTGTTGTAGTGCAGCATGGAGGACAGTGTTTATGGCATCCTCTGTAGATCTATTAGCCCTATATGCATACTGGTGTGGGTCGAGTGAGGGGGGGAGAGATAATTTAAGGTGACCTAGGACCAGCCTTTCAAAGCACTTGGAGACTACAGATGTAAGAGCAACGGGCCTGTAGTCATTGAGGGAGTTGATGTTTTGCTGCTTGTGCACCGGGATGATTGTGGTGGTTTTCAGGCACGCTGGCACGGAGGAGTGTGCTAGGGAAAGGTTAAAAATGTCTGTGAATATGTAAATATAGTTAAATGTTTAAAAGAAAACTTATATATGTAGAAAATAAAACACAAAAGAAAAAAAAAGAAAAAGGAAAAAAGGAAGAAACAAAACCCCCCTAAACTAAAGGAAAAAAAAAGAAAGCAAAACAGAATCTAAGCTGCGAATTTCAACAATTTAAGTCTGTTTGTCGTCAAGTCCGTTCCACCATATAAAGGTAAAATAGTTTTTATAACGATTAGAGAGCAATTTATTTTATATGAAAGTGTTGAATAAATTTTCCCCAAGTCTTATCAAATTTAACCAAGGGTTCAACAATGTCACTCCTGATTTTATCTAAATTTAAACAAGATATCGTTTCAGAGTACAAATGGAGTGTGGTCAGAGGGTTGGAGTCTTTCCATTTAAATAAAATAGATCTTCTGGCAATTAATGTGGTAAAAGCAATCAACCGATGGGCGGAGCGGGACAAATGAATAGAATCTAACATTGGTAGCCCAAAAATTGCAGTAATAGGAGGAGGTTGTAAATCAATACTTAAGACTACAGAAATAGTATCAAAAATGTCTTTCCAATATTTTTCCAAAAGCGGGCAGGACCAAAACATATGGGTCAGTGAGGTCACTTCAGAGTTACATCTGTCACAGGTAGGATTTATATGACCATAAAAACGAGCTCTTATCTTTTGACATATGAACTCTGTGAACCACCTTGAATTGTATCAGAGCGTGTCTTGCACACATTGAAGAGGTATTGACTAATTGAAGAATCCTCTCCATTTCTCTACAGATAGAGAAATTTGGAGTTCTCTTTCACAGTCATTCTTAATTTTATCAAATATATCTATTTGTAATTTCAAAATCAACTCATAAATAGTCGTTATTAATCCTTTCTGATAAGGGTTCAAATGTAAATTTTTTCCACAAAATTTTGGTTTGATGTGGTAGCGGAAAAAGGGGTAGAGTAGCCTTCAAAAAATGTCTAATTTGTAAATATCTAAAAAAGTGTGAATTAGGTAAATTATATTTATTGGAGAGTTGTTCGAAAGACATAAAACAACCATCCAAAAACAAATCACGAAAAGCTACTAATCCCTTCCTCTTCCATAACAAAAAGGCTTGATCAGTACTGGAAGGTTGGAAGAGAAAATTAGATAAGATAGGACTCGATAAGATAAAATCATTTAGCCCAAAAACCTTAGGAAATTGAAACCATATCCAAAACGTATGTCTTATTATTGGGTTAGTCGTATATTTATTCAATCTCGTAATTGTAAAAGGTAACGAGGCCCCTAGAATAGAAGCCAATGATAGCCCTTGTAAGGAATCACGTTCAAGATTTATCCATCCTAGGCATTGGGTATCTTCTAAATCTGTTGTCCAAAATGTTAGATAACGAACATTGACTGCCCAATAGTAGAATCTAATGTTCGGCAATGCCAAACCACCATCTTTTTTTGTTTTCTGTAAGTATTTTTTACTTGGTCTGGAATTTTTATTCTGCCATATATATGAAGAAATTTTGGACTCAATAATATCAAAGAAAGATTTGGCAATAAAAATTGGTATCGTCTGAAGTAAATACAGAAATTTAGGTAAAATGAACATTTTAATAGCATTGATTCGGCCGATTAAAGATAAGGACATTGGTGACTATTTAGTAAACTGTTGTTTAATATGGTCAATTAAAGTCATAAAATTAGCTTCAAATAAATCCTTGTGTTTCTTGGTGATCTTAATACCTAGATAAGTAAAACTTTCGGTAGTCAATCTAAGTGGAAACTGTCCATAATTCGAAACTAGATTATTTAATGGAAAAAGCTCACCCTTACTAAGATTTAGTTTATAACCAGAGAAACTACTAAATTGATTAAGTATGCTACTATTGCAGGAATAGATTTCTCAGGGATAGAAATGAATAATAACAGATCATCTGCATAAAAAGATAGCTTATGTATCTTATTCCCGCGGACAATACCAAAAATATTAGGGGATTCCCTAATAGCGGTGGCCAAAGGTTCCAAAGCAATATCAAATAGTAAAGGACTTAAAGGAAAGCCCTGTCTAGTACCTCGAAAGAGCCTGTAAAAAGGGGATCTCTGATTATTAGTAAGTACAGAAGCCTGAGGTATATTATATATCAGCTTGATCCAAGAAATACATTTTGGACCAATCTTAAATTTTTCAAGTGAATTGAATAAGTATTCCCATACTACTCTATCAAACGCCTTCTCGGCATCAAGTGAAATGACACATTCTGGGGTTTTATTTGATGCTATAATCTGCCTTATCACAATTTAGCACCTTTCCCCAATGTCCAGATTTATCCTTATTCATAACAATCTTAAAACTTATGGATCATTCTTTCTAAAATACTCTTCCACTGAAACATTAGTCAGCTAGCCAGGGCCATTTCGCAAAACACAAAGTCCAATATGGTCTCTCCTCAAATTGAACTATCCACACACTGCTTCAACAAATCCTCTTAGATACACCTAACAAATTCACCTGTCGAAGCCTTTTGCCCTGAATAAGTCCCAGACAATATCACGGAAGTTAAAGTCACCCACTACGACAACCCTATTGCTTTTACATCCTTCCGTAATCTATCTACATATCGTGTCCTCCATCACCTGCTAGCTATTGGGAAACTATACTATCCATTAATATAATCCCATTTGGAGCGAATGAACCTTTCTTATTCTGAGCACCACCCATATTGCCTCAGTGCACAAACCCTCCAGTAAATCCTCTCAAAGTGCCGCCATGGCATTCTCCCTGATTAATAAAGCAACTCCGCCACCTCTTTTACCTCCCTCTCTATTATGTCTAAAACATCAAAACCCCAGGACATTGAGCTGCCAATCCTGTCCCTCTCGCAGCCAAGTCTCCATAATGGCTGCAATTTTATAGATCCATTTGGGTACAGAATCGCAGAAAGGTAACAACATGGAAAATAGTAACTTTGCCCTTCAAATCCATGCAGGTTCTATGTAAGAACAATACAGCCAGTCCTAGCCAAACCTCTCCACATTGCACTATAGTTTCAAGTACTTATGTGTTTCTTGTAAGAATGCTACAACTGAATCTGCCTCCACTATCCTTTCCTCAGAGTTCAAGTTCAAGTCCAAGTTTGCATTTATTGTCACTAAGGTACAGTGAAATTTGAGTTATCATACAGCCATACTAAGTGAAAAGAACCCAATACACACATAAAATAAATTTAAGATAAACATCCACCACAGTGGAATCAACATTCCTCAC
This sequence comes from Amblyraja radiata, assembly GCF_010909765.2. Classification (NCBI taxonomy): domain Eukaryota; kingdom Metazoa; phylum Chordata; class Chondrichthyes; order Rajiformes; family Rajidae; genus Amblyraja; species Amblyraja radiata. Next base: position 24,908,380 of record NC_045967.1, read on the forward strand.
TATGATGGAAGGCAATAAAGTTCAGTCATCTTCCTCATTTGTTCACCCGTGGTCGGGGCCTTGAACCCTCCGCACTTGCCGTTGCCGATGGTCCGATGTCCAAGCCCTCTCGTTGGGATAGTCGAAATTCCGGCGTCGGGACGGATTGGAACTTCCGAGTCGGCCACTTCTTAACGGAGACTGCGGGCTTCACGGTGTTAAAGTCCACAGGCCCCGCGGTCGGAGCTTTTCTTCTGGCGATCCTCGGCAGGGTCGCCAGCTCCACGATGGTAAGTCCGCGCCGCGCCCGCGGCTTGAAACTTCGGGCCGATCTTCAGGAAAGGCCGCACCACTACATGTTGTTAGGCCGCAAGGGGGGGGGGGGGGGGAGGGGAGGGGCGGAGATGCGACACGGAGAAATCGCATCTCCATCGAGGTAAGTGACTGAAAGTTTCCCTCTATTCCCCTCCCCCCACATAAACTAAGCAAGAAACATTGAAACAAACTTTTAGAACATACTTAAAATTAATAAAAACAGTAAAAAGGACACACTGTTGGCGAGGCTGCCACGACGGTGGCGCCACCCGGTGTTTCAGATCATACCACCTGCCCAAAAGAAGTGGTATTAAAGGGCTAAATTGGTTAGATAGAAAGTACTGTAATCAGACATAAATACTTTATCAATCTTTCCAAACACTGCCAGCAGGTAGACCTGGTTTCCAGTTATTGTTTCCCAATCTCCGCTTACGCGCACATAAAAACCATCAATGATGATCTTTAAATCCTATTAACCAAAACCTTTCACCTCATACATAACATAATTCAATTATTGATTTTGTCTTGATCAACGATTTAAAAAGTGGGTTATCATTGCTTGTTTTCTTCTGAGTATTTGGGATGAATCTTTCCATCCTTTTCTTTGTTTTAAAACTAATCAAAAGTCCTTTCATCATATTTTTGCTTCCTAACCTAATTTGGACCAGATTAAAGTCCAGATTAAATTTATAATTATTTTTATGTTCAAATCTCTCCAAGGTTTTATCCCTCCTATTTCTGAACCTGCTTTACTATTACTACCACTGTTCCACTGACTTTGCCCTTCATAGGCAACCCTGATTGTTTCAACCTCTTTGATACTATCAGTTTCAGTTAGCTATGCCTCAATATCTGAAATTTGCTTTCACAACTTCAGAACTGCCTTTTCCTTCTTCAACATATTCATTAAATCTTATCATTAAAAACACTTTTGATCACCAGTCTTCATACCTCTAAGTGATTTGGTGGCCAGGTTTATGTAAACATTCTTCACTGGAACGCATCATGAAATCTCAGTGTTTTCAAGGACTTTACAAACACAAGTTGTTACCATTTTTTGGCCTCATCTTTTGCATGAACATATAAACATATGAATTGGAGAGAGACACAAGGAACTGCAGATGTTGGAAACTTGAGCAAAACACAAAGTACTGGACTAACACAGCAGGTAAGGCAGCATCTATGAAGAGAATGGATAAGTAACGTTTAGGTCGAGAGCCTTTTTCAGACACTAGGGGAGGGGGGAGAAAGCTGGAAAAGAGGTGGCGGCAAAACAAAAGCTGGCAAGTGATAGGTGGATATAGGAGAGTTTAGTCCGGTGCTGAAATAACTCAGCAGGTCAGGCAGCATCCCTGGAGAACACTGATTGGTGGTGTTTTGGGTTGAGACCAGTTTATCTCAATTTGTTTTGCTTTTTTGAGCTGTCTGCTCTGCTGGGCATGTCTTCCTACTCTGCATTTTGTATTCCTATGTTCTTTTGTCTACATTTTCTTTCGCTAATTCCTCCCTTTCACTCATTAACCAGATAGCTTTGTTTGCAGTTTGTCCCCATGGTTACCATGGTTTTACTCTATGAGAGATATCCTCACTCCTGAACTCTACCTGGAGCTTTATAAGTTTCTTTTGTCGCATTCTCAGTTCTGTGACCTGAAACAATGACTCTTCTCTTCCCTTCCCACAGATGCTGTCTGACCTGCTGAATATTTACAGCATTTTTTGTTATTATTAAAGAAAATCATGGCTGGTACCACATCAGACAGCTGCATGAGGTGAGGGAGAATACCCCCACTGTAACATCCTCTCAGTTTTACTCAGCAACAGTAATAAATTGGAAAGCTAGTTCACTTTGCCAAGACCCAAGGTCTCCTCTACAGCAATAATTTGGCAGCAGCAGACAATCCCAGCTGGCTGTCCTGCAATAAGATCCATTCTAAACAATAGGCCCATTCTAATTCATCTCCAATTGTATATAGGGACTATGAAGAAAGCGGAGGATCAACTGTTACAGTTGTAACACTGATAAGACAAGGTCAGGCTAATACCAGAAATAGTAAAGAGATGAGACCTGGTAATGGAACCCCTGGACACAGAGAGGAGTAAATAGGGGACTGGTGTCGGTCAACTGAGGGCCAGTACCAGAAAGCATTATCAATCGTGCACTCCTCTGTACATGGATTAGTTTTATGTAGTCATAAAGTCATATAGAATGGAATCAGGCCCTTCAGCCCAACTCGTCCATGCCAACCAAGATATCTCATCTAAGCTAGTCCAATTTGCCAGCGATGGGCCCATAGCTCTCTAAACCTTTCCTATCCATGTACCTGTCCAAGTGTCTTCTAAATGCTGTTATAGTACCTGCCCCGACCACCTCCTCTGGCAGTTCGTTCCATATACCCATCACATTCTGAGTGAGAAAGTTGCCCCTCAGGCTCCTATTAAATTTTGTCCCTCTCACCTTAAACCTATGTCCTCTGCTTTTTGATTATCCTACTCTGGGTAAAAGATACTGTGCATTCACCCAAAATATATTTCCCCCTCATGATTTTATACACCTCTGTTAGATCACGCATGAGCCTCCTGCACTCTAAGATATCAAGTCCTAGCTAGGCCAATCTTTCCCAATTGCTTAGACTCTCGAGTCATGGCCACATCATTGTAAAAAGATGTGTAGAAAAAGGCTAGATTACTGAAATATTATTGTCCCATAGGAGTATATAAAAGTTGATGCTTTTTGTACTGCCGTTGAAAATGGGTTCCAAGAGCACAGGTAACGAAAGGCTCTAATCTTCTGTATCAATATTAAGTAAAGTATTTATGTGGACCTCATTAGGTTGTATTGAAACGCATCATTTAAACAAACACAACATAGTTCTTTTTCTAAACTATCTCCCAAAACAGGGAATTTCCCATTTTCCCCACACCATTTGACAAATCTTTGCCCATTCACTTAATCTATTTATATCACTTTGCATTCATCTTACATACTCATCATAAATTACTTTCCTATCTTTGTTTCATCACAAATTTAACAACCATACCTTTATTGGTTTTACCCAAGTTATTTATATAAATTCAAAAACAATTAGTACTAACACTTGCTATGTACTGAACAAGTTTCCCGTTAAGCTCTGGGGCTTCAGGTTCAGATGGACAATTCAGTTCCTTCCACTTATAACCTTGTAATACTTTATTGCATATTTATACATTCATGTTTAGAATCAATGTTTTACTCTCATTCGAAATTAATTTATTTAGGATCAATAATGGTTTTATTAGGTTTGACCATGCATAACCAACATTGTCTTTGAAAGAAGACATGTTCTCACAAGTGCCCCAATTCTTTCAGAAACAAATTCTTAAAATGTCTTCTTATTTCCATCCTAGTTTTTGGTTCTTTTTAAGTCTGAAATAAACTCGACATTATCCTGAGCTGATTGCATCATTACATTACTGTAATTATATATTGTCTATGGGATTAACAAATGACAAGATAAAATGAGCACTACGATGTGCGACTTTCTTGATTCACAATTGTGAGCACAAATACATCACATTACCAACTCTGATTCCAGATGACTTGGGTTATGCCAATTTATTTTGATTGATGCGCTGCTGATTGAGGCATCTCTTTAAGAAAACATTTTTGTTCATGTAAATACCAAAACTACACCGAGCAATCAACTGCACTTGTGCACCTTCCTACTGTTAGTCTACATTATTTTACGTTGGAAAATTTATACTCCATTTGAGAATTCTTTGCCTATTCACTTAACCTATCTATATCACTTTGCATTCACCTTACGTACTCATGATAAATTACTTTCCTATATTTGTGTCATCACAGATTTAACAACCATTACCTTTATTATACCTTAATACTTTGCAGGTTAGGTAACATCTGATATTGGCTGCTTCTCTTCACTTGGATGCAGCCTGACTTACTGAGTATTTTCAGAATTTTCTGTTTTTGTAACCACTTGCCATTGACATCTGCTGAACCACTTTCCGATGTAGCAAGATTGGCCATACTCCAGTTCTGAAGCTTGCTCTGTACCCTGGCGAAAAGCTTTGCCTCATTGCAGCTGAGGAATTCTGCTCCCTCCAAAGCATTCACACTGATTTTATTCCAGCTAATATTATTGTAACTGACATCTTCTATTATTACTGCCCTAGAAATTAGTTAAACGTTTTAGTAAATCGTGCTCTTCGGTTTCATTCAAAGGTTTAACCATTTGCTTTGTTTGAATCTAACAAACAGTTTCTGTAATCTAAGCTTTTTAAATGTTTCTAAATGTCAATGGCATAAAGGAACATTCAAAAGTCTTGATGGGTTTGATAACTAGTTAAGTCAGGGTGAAAAGAGGGTTGTGACAACGTATGCCGTTAACATTTTTCTTCTATTTTTTCAGTATATATATATTGCACGATCCTACTGTTCCACAGGTCCTTGTCACCTAGGAAAGAGGCAGCTTTACATTGGAAATGTTCACTGGCAATTCTGTAAATATAAGTACATACAGTATTTACTGTGAAGGTTGGTACAAGCCTGGTGGCATAACACTGGCAAGAAATTCTGGGCAATTGTGTACATTTCCACAACTTTGTCCAGACTTTTTTACCCAGAGCAGGGTATTCAAGAACCAGAGGGCATAGGTTTAAGGTGAGAGGGTAAAGATTTACTAGGAATCTGAGGGGCAACCTTTTCAACAGAGGGTGGTGGGAATATGGAATGAGCTGCCGGAGGAGGTATTTGAGGCAGGGACTTATAACAACATTTAAAAGGCATTTGGACAGGAACACGGATAAGATAGGTTTAGAGGCATATGGGCCAAAGGCAGGCATGTGGGATAAGTGTAGATGGGGCATCTTGGTTGGCATGGGCAAGCTGGGCCAAAGGGCCTGTTTCCATGCTGTACGACTATGACAATTTGCCACCTCTTTTTGTGTCTCGATCTCTGAGTAATGTTAAGTCCATTTTCAACTGTTTCTGATTTCTTTCTCCTTCAACAGGGTTCAACTATAAACACGTCTAATGATACTTGTACTGGCGTACATCCATAACAATATTGACTAACCTGCTAACGTGACCTCTTTTACCTTCCCTTTCATAGACTTAAATTCATGTCTCTATATTGGTACAGCAACCACACTTCATTTCAAAAGAATTTGATTGGATGTAAATTTCTCAGCAATCCCAAGGCAACGACAGGCACTATATACATTCTAACTTTTTAACTTCTGCAGGAACGCTATTTGCCTGGAACAATTGCTTTACTCCAGCTCCAAACATCAAGGAAGAATAGGTGATGAGAAATTATCTGCATGGTGCATTTTTTGCTGTTTATAGTTACAGTAGGTATTACCTTTTCTATATGAATGGTAAAAAAATTCAAAAATGATTATAGAAAGATACTATTTGGATAGAGGTGACTGGCATAAAAATAGTGGCTGTGTTCAAATGTAGGAAAGGAAAGTAAATCTATCAACTAGAATGACAAGAGACTGAACGAAAGAAGATGATGTATTTTGAAATACTGAACAATGTAGAAATTCTTAAGACTTGCAAGTAGAGTATGGGAAATTTAGTTCGCCGTCTGCAAAGATGTATCAATGAAATTAAAATCTCAGTGCTTCAGAAGATATTTCAGATTGAACAATAATATAAAACGTAAGTATCAAACAGTTTAAAAATACATTTTCCCATAATTAACATTTAATTCCTTTACTTTGGCAAAAAAGGAAAGAAGTCTGCATTTGATAAAGGAATTCAATTTGGTTGTACTTTGGCTATCTTGCACAAAGTGACTATGTATTTGAGAAAAAGTACAAATTAGTACTTTGTTCACTTTTCCACTACCACTACCAGCTCTTCTTTTCTTAACAGCTACCATCATATAGTTAGTTTACAAATATTTGTAATTTAGCATTCTATTGGCTGCTTCTGGCATGGTTGCCTTAAACCATAAAACTGATCATAGAACATAGGACAGTATAGATGAGGAAAAGGCCCTGCAGCCTATCATGCTGGCACCAACCATGATGCCTATCGCACCAATTCCATCTGCCTGCACATGACCTATACCCCTTTTTAACAGCTTGTTTATGTGTTTGTCTAAATTCCTCTTAAACATTGCAATCATATCTACTTCTACCACCTCTCCAGGCAGTGCGTTCCAGGCACCGATTATCCTCTGTATAAAAAAAACGTATCTTACAAACAATTCCCCACTTAAATTTACGTCCCCTAGTCTAGAATTTGACATTTCCACCTGGGGAAAAAAATCACAGTCAATCTACCCTATTTATGATGTATACTTCTAGCATGTCACATCTCAATCTATTATGCTACAACAAAGATAACCTAGGTTTGTCCAACTTCTCCTTATAGTTAATACTCTCTAATTCAGGAAACATCCTGCTAAACCTCTTCAGCACCCTCTTCAAAGCTGCCACATCCACCCTATAGTGTGGGGACCAGAACTACACAAAATACTGTAACTGTGGCCTAACTGAAATTCTATACTGGTGCAACATGACTTTCCAACTTTTATACTCAGTGCCCTGCCCGATAAAGATAAGTATGCCATAAACCTTCTTTACTATTTTTCCCCTTTTCTAGCTTTCTTCTCCCTCCCCTATAATCAGCCTGCAGAAGTGATTCGACTCAAAACGTCACTTATCCATGTTCACCAGAGATGCTCCTGACCCGCTGAGTCACTTAGTGTCCTTTTGTGTATTAATAAGCATCTGCAGTTTTTTGTTTATACCTATTTACCATCCTATCCACTTGTATTGCCCCTCTCAGGGAGATATTGATTTGCACCTCAAGATCCTTTTGAATATCAATGTTAGTAAGTATTGTATACTTTCCACTTGCATATGATCCCAAAATGCTTCACCTTACATTAATTCAGATTAAACTAATTTATTTGAATGCTTCACCAATATCTTTATTCTGTATAAGTATTCAGTTTTAACAAGGGTAAACAATAAAATCTGGTTCATTAAGCTTAATAGGAACAGCACAATTGACATTGATTAATGTCAAATTGGAATCACCAAATTTAATAATGGGACATAACAGCTGTAAACTTCAATTCTAGTGGGCAGCACTGTCCCTTCCCAGATTTTAAGACCTGAATTATTTTCAGGGCATTAGGTAGATATCACCAATGTCACTATAAAACCCTACAAATTCACTGGAAGGATAAGCAAAGAAACATTATTTTTTTCTCCAACATCCCAAGTGAAGAGGCCCTAGCCACTCCAATTCCAATCCCTGTTGTGGAACGAGATTGCCAAGCAAGTAGAGGAAAAGGTACAAAGCCTGCTCGGAAAAATATGTAATAGTCCCATTGACTTTTTGGAATCACTGGCCTACGCAACCCAAAATACAGTAGCGTTTGATATGGTATTGGGAACCTCCTGTCCATATGCAGGATGCACCACAAAGAGTCCAAGAAAGCAGCAAATACTGGTGCAAAACTGGCCTTTCACTTTTGCTTTCTGGCTCTTCCAACAATTTTCACGAGTATGACACTGTGTTAAGCTAATAATTTCTGTTTTAATCTTCTATACGTCAACTTTGTTTTCTCCTAAATGTACATTTTCACACCACTTTTCTGAAAAGGCCTCTCATTTCTACATCTTGCATGTTGGTTTGCTTCTTCATGGTCTGACAACTACATTGCTTCTCACTTTTTTGATGGTTCCTTGATTCTACCTGGGGTTGTATCTGCTATATCACCCATCAGGCTAGGAATTATTGTTCCACATGAAAATGCCTGTTCAAGCTGTGCTGCACAAGGGACCTGCCCTAGTTTGGTGTAAAGTTGTGGGATAGTTTACGGCGCATGCTGTGCAGTGTGGCAGTCATGCACAGTTTACAAATTTCATGCCTTTGGAGATTCACCAAGTATACAAAATATTTGTCAGCATGCAAAGTACAAACATTGCTATCTGTTCTCTTGCAATATTAAAGGAAAAACTGAAACACTGTTAAGTCAGCTACCGCTCACCTCCAATGGCCAAGGAGACATGGTGAGATCAGAGGCATGGATTATGGTAGTTGAAGGCCCAAATAACTGGAATTATCGTTGACATGCAACCATGGGAATATTTTACTTGATTTCTTCTCGGTTTTTACTTGGTTTCTTGGCTGTGACCATTGGAATGGGCTGGAGCTGATTAAAGATTGATCCTTTTTGTAAAGCTGGCATATGCCTGCACCGTTATAAACACAAAGCAAAAACTATAATTTCCTGTGGCAATGCTATCCAACCATGGAAGTGCTGATTGCATCAGCTTGTAAATAAGATTCAATCATATTGTGTGGAAAAACACCGCACCATCTGATAGAATTTATAGAAGATAATCTTTATCTAAATCTTTCTAAAAATGTAATATCATTTAACTATTAAAGTTCTGTTTGCAGACCCGAGGTGTATTCAACATCATTTTGACTGTAACATGTTAAAATTGATCCAACGAGCGGACAAGGCTAAGAGATGGTTGTGGGGGGGGGGGGGGGGGGGGGGGGGGAGTGATAGAGGAGAACTGCTGTTCTGTTTACTCAAGCTAGGAAGATCGACAATGGGTGTGATAATTTTAGTGTTAACATCAAGGAAAATAGCTACATTTTCATGGTCTCAGGATTATATTCAGACCAGGGCAGAACAAGATAGACCAAGACAATATGCTTTCAAATTAAAATTTCTCTGAGGCATAGTAATAAACTATGATTTTCATCACTACCTGAAAATACATAAAAATATACACAAAAAAACAACTTTTTCCCTATTAAGAAACTGTTATCTGTTATGATTGTTTATCTTTCCTGAAAATCTTACTTTGCTGGGCTTGATTTTCTTTTAGCAAATCTCACACTCTTTTTCCACAATGTCATCACTGTACCATGCTGCGATCCACAGCTCTGCTGCTTCCATACAAGCCCATCATTTGTAAGTATTTTGACTGCACTCAATTATAAGTGGTAATAAAATTATAAGATCATAATTTTTGCAAAAAATCTCAACAAAGGACAATTGGTGCAGTGAAATTTGAGTTACCATGCAGCGCACAAGTAAGATAAACACAACATTATAGAATTTAACATAAAACATAAAAACATCCCCCCCACAGTGGAATCAACGTTTCCCACTGTGAGGGAAGGCAACAAAGTTCAGTCCTCTTCCTCTTGTTCACCCATGGTCGGGGCCTATTGAGGCCTCCACAGTCGTCGCAACGGCGGCCCGATGTTTCAGCCCCTCTTGCTGAACGGAGCGGAGGAACGGAACGGAGGAACACTCTCAGCGGCTTGGAGTGTCCGAATCAGCCGCTTCCTACCGGAGACCGCGGCTCCCGGAGTCCACAGGCCGAGCTGGGCGGAGCTCCAACACTAGCAATCCTCGGCAAAAGATCCCAGGCTCCGCGATGTTAAAGTCAGCACTGCCCGCGGCTGTAAGCACGGCAGACCACAGCTCCACGATGTTAAAGTCGGCAGTCCCAACACTCTGGAGCTCCAACACGGCAATCCCAGTAAGGCATCCCCGCTCCGCATTGGTACTTCTGTGCTGCGCCGCTGCTAAAGCTCTGGCCGGTCTCCGGCAGGAAAGGCCGCGCAAATCCAGATGGTAGGCCGCGAGGAGGGGGCGAAGATGCAGCTCGTAGGAAAGACGCATCCTCGACCAGGTAGTGAAAAGACTAAAAGACCTCTAAAACAACATTTTTAGACAGACTAAAAATCAAAAAAGGATGAAAGGCCGAACAGTTGCTGGTGAGGCTGCCACACTCGATGGCGCCACCTCGTACTCTCAATCAATGGAGTATAAAAAATATTACCGACCATTCATAAACTATATATTAAATGTAATTTAATGGTTATTTTCACGTGCTCCCCTAAACACTAAGCTATTAATTACCTTAAGCCATTGCTTGTACATCCCTGCTTTAGACTGCTGAAGAAAACACTATATCAGTATTGACAGATCCCAAACCAAATGAGGAGATTTTAGGCAAGTAACAGCTTGATCAAAGAACAATATTTTACAAAAAGTCTTAAAATGGGAGCAAACAAATTGAGTTAATAGAATATTTAGGCCCTATTCAGCTGAAGGCAGAGCAATACAAGTCAAAGAAAAAAGACTGGGATCTATGCTATGTAAAAGCCTTATTGGAAGAAAGCAGATATCTTGGAAGATTGTATGAACGAACAGAAAGTGGACAACTAAACCACTAAGGGATCAGAATTGAAGAATGTTAAGGGGCTGTCCCACTGTGCTGACCTAATTGGCGAGTTTAGAACAGTTTAGGAGAGTTTGAAAAAGTGTCATGTTGAAGATCTCCTTCGACTATGTAGAAGACCACCTTCGACCTCCTTCGACTGTTGAAGACTAGCTTCGGGAAAATTGGACACCGAATAGTGGAGAGTGAAGACGACCTCCTTCGACCTCCTTTCGACTATGTTGAAGACTATCTATGACTACCTTCAACTACCCTCGATTACCTACGAAAAACATGCCGATCTACTACGACATACTTCGACTAAACCTACGAGTAGAAAAACATCGAAAACAGATGTCCTTTCGTTCTTGGTCAGTCGATGAACAAAAAGGGTAGGACTTGAACTTTATTTCGCATTCCATCAGTGAGGAATGTGTAGGAGTCACTGTGATGGAATGCGAAATAAAGTTCAAGTCCTACCCTTTTTGTTCATCGACTGACCAAGAACGAAAGGACATCTGGGTTGATATGGTGATAAATGACTGGAGTGATGTAACAAATCTATTGGCAGCAGACTGTAAATTGCCATAGGTGCTGTCCATTATACATATCACCATCAAAAATGCTGACAATTGGGATAGTGTTACAGTGTACATAACAATATAGAATTTTAAATGTGATTATAGAAAGACATGGATGTTTAGTTTAGTTTTATTTAATTTATTATTGTTGCATGTACAGCTACAGTGAGAAACTTTTGTTTGGGTACTTTCCAGTAAAACAATACTTTACATGAATACAATCAAGCCGTCCACAGTGCCAAGATAAAGGATAAAGGGTACAATATTTGTGATGTGATTCTGTCTCTATGGAATGATGAAATTTAACAAGGTACATTTGAAGAAATCGCAGAAATAATTTAACAAAAATCAGCATTTATCTCCCCTAGTGACTGTAACACAGCAAGCCAAATACATTTTCACTTCAATCTAACTTTATGTTTATTATACCCCTCTCCCATCCTAGTTACAACAACACCAAGAGGGAATGCAACAAGACAGGTTTTTGAGATCTAAAGTAATGTTTTGTGTCTTTGCTTACAAAATACTATGAAGTTGAAGAAGAATGTGAGGTGCTATCTAGTGAAGGCCTATTTTATGGCAGAAAAGAAACAGGGTAGTAAAGAAGCCCAAGGCTGTGATTTGTACACCTAACTCCAAGGATTATGCATCCAAGACAAGTCCAGTCAGTAAGCTCATTACAAGTAGGATTCGTGCCCAATGAATCCGGTTAAATAGGGTAGATCATATTGGATGCTGGGAGTCATTTTGCTATGCTGCATTAAATGCACATTTTGAGTAGTTGTTGATCAAACGGAATCTGAAACCATTACAGGTGCACAACCTTTTATCCGAAAGCCTTGGGACCAGACACTTTTCGTAATTCGGAATTTGTCGGCCTTCGGAATGGAAATTTTTTAGCGTAGATTTTAATGGCTGGCTCAGTGGTAGAGTGCTCGGCTCATATCCGCAAGGTCGCGAGTTTGTGCCTTGATCCCGGCAGTTCCTCGGTCGCGAGTTTGAGTCTTCAATGTAGTTTTTTCTTGCAGAATAAATGTCTGTATGAAATGCAGTGTGTTGAATGAATTCCTGAATTTGTAAATGTGACCGCAGCATTGAATCACCTCTCGCACTCATGTCACCCTAGCGGGGCTACATGCCCTTAGTCGGCCTAAGGCGACATTTTCACACTCTTATATCCGTGTGCAGCAGAGGCGACGTGCGTTTGGTGCCAAACGTGAGCTTTGGTGAGCTTTGGTGTGCAGACGACATCCTGGAAAAAATGTCCGGTTTCTTCCAGGTAGGCGATATACCCTCCCGGGCAATATACCCTCCACTTCTCTTTTATGAAGGGGATTTAGTTCCCCTTTCTTCCAGGACCGACCGGAGGTTCCGCTGTCACCTCTGCGGGCCGCCCTCGGTGAACGTTTTCAAGGACCTTTCTTCAAGGACCGAAAAAATGTCCGCTATTCGGAGGTTTTCGTTATTTGGATCTTCGGATAAAAGGTTGTGCACCTGTACTAGCAATCGAAGCAGAAATCTATTTTCAATTTAAAAGTTGTACTTCAAGGCAGTAAACAGCAGCATTTCAAACAATCTCTGAACATCAGTGATATCTTCCATCTCAAGCTTAGTTCCCCCAAATCAGTGCTGGGACTTGGGGATTTTTAAAATATTTATGACTGGGGAGATTGTGTTGTGATACAAAATCACAATCTCGACACCTGAGATGTATGCTAAATGTCATCTGAAAGAGGGCTCTGATTGTCTGATATTTCAAGTGTACAAATGAGGTTTTTTCATGGCACATGGGAAACAATAAATAAAAACAATAATTATTAGTTTTCTCTTTTACTTTCTGTATAGATACACACATGTATTCATTGCAAATAGAACTCAATTGCAGTGGTCACATGAGCAGGTTTATTTATATTGTTTTAAATGGTTCTTGGGTTTGCCTCTGTAAAAGCAGCACATATATTTATAAATCTATAAATCTGATCACTGAATTTATGTAGAAACTTTATTTTAATAGAAGTTGAATTCTCTTTTCAACAGGAACAATTATTCAAGGGGAATCAATAGACCAGAAAAATATATATATACAGAAAAAAATAGTGCTGCAGCTATTACACAGGTCAGGCAGCATCTTCAGATCTTCTTCAGACCATTGAAGACCTAAAACGTTGTCTACCCATTTCCCTCCACAGATGCAGCCTGACCCGCTGAGTTCCTCCTGCACTGATTTTTGCTCAAGGTTCTGGCCTCTGCAGTCTTTTGTATCAGCATTCCTTACAGAAATCGATGATAACTCTGATTCTATCATCCATGTGTTTGAGAGCTGGGATTCCATTCAGCTAAGCAACATTTTGGTATTGATATGGGAACACAACAAAGTGTTTCCTTAGACACTGGAATAGAAACAGGCAAGTTGCCAAATTATATAGGCTTGCATCCAAACCATGGAATCTAGATCAGCAGCAGCGTGTCATGTTATTGACATTTGTAGCCGAGAATAAGGAATATTAAGACCAAGACAGCAAACATTAGCATCACGTAGAGTTAAACAGCATGCAAACATACCATTTGGCCCAACTTGTCCATGTCGACCAAGTTGCCCCATCTATACTAGTCCCACCTGCCTGTGTTTGGCCCATATCCCTCTTAAACCTTTCTTATCCATGTACTTGCCAACTACCTCCTCCGGCAGCTGGCTCAATACATCCACCATGTGTGAAAAAACCTGCCCCTCAGGTTCCTAATAAATCTTTCCCTTCTCACTTTAAACCAATTTTCTCTTGTTTTTGATTTGCCTACTCTGGTTAAAAGGGTCTGTGTATTCACCCTATCTATTCCCCTCATGATTTCGTACATCTCTAGTTCCCCTCATGATTTTATACACCTCTATTACCCCTCATGATTTTAAACCTCTAAACTCAGATGCACAACTTGTTGACATAACTGGTATACATATCTTAACTAGTTTTACTAATAATAACAATGTGCAGAAATCGGGCAGAGTGTTGAGCTAGCAAGCGAGTCAGTTTCAAGCCCGGAGGCAGAGTAGCAGCTGGAATTTTAAAAGGAGCTGTTGGGAATAAATAAAGTAAAAGTACTCATTGGGAATACACAAAGTAGGGATGCAGGACTATGTGATGTGCTATATCTAGATGATGTTGGATCTGGTGGACTCCATTGTGTTCCTGGTGATCACATCTGCAGCAAATATTAGTTGCTTGAGGAACTCAGGTTCAAAATTCATGATCTGGAACCTGAGCTTCATACACTGCGACACATCAGGGACGGTGAGAATTACCTGGACACTGTGTTTCTGAAGACAGTTACACCCAGTAGATTATCTACAGGTTGAAAGCCAATTTTCAGGCAACTGATGGTCCACTCCCCCCCCACCCCCGCCTCATAATCCGGACAAAACTATAAGAGTTCAGTCAAAATTCCTTGAACGGCTTCAGATGGCTTTATAAACTGAATGTGAATGGAATAACCTGCCGACCTATCCCCGACTCCCGAGCCTATTAGAGGCCCGGTTTCTAACCCCACACATGACTTGCAAGGTGCACCAATGAGCCCCTCTCTCCATTGCCTGTTTCTTGCTGTCGGCGCTGGCTTTATTCGCAACTCGCTCGACCACCGTCACCTGCTTCTCCCAACGCTCTGTCCAGTTGGCCGGTTCCTCCCATATTTTCACTGCCACCTCCGCATCTTCCTTCTGCCCCAGTCACCAACATACTCCACCTTGGAAGTGACAGCAGGTGTGAGGGGAGGGAACCCCACAGTGACAGAGTGCAGGTGAAGAAAGCCGTGTACCTACGTGGCGTCGAAGGACGAGAATCCGAAGCAAAGAAGTGGAAGCCAAATAACTGAACGGAAACGAAGCTGAAGAGCTAAATAGCCGAAAGCGTATGAAGCCGAAAAGCCAACGAACCGAAAGGGCGGGACGCCTAAAAGCCAACTCAGCAAAAGGCCGCCATGCCGAAACGTCAACTAACCGAAAGGTGGCGTCACCTGGAAGCCAACTCACCGAAGGTCCGTGGTGCCGAAAAGCCAAATTACGGACATGACGTCTCCGGGGAGCGGGACTTGTCAGAGATTGGTCCAGACCCCCGCGTCCATCACATCACTGGCTGGGGGAGACGAGAGAGTGGGGGTCATTTTCCCACACGTCCTCCCTGGGCTGGAGGGTGACTGGGCACTCCGAACCCGAGCACCAAGTTGTAAGCGGCCGAAGGAGTGCATCTGCCCTCTGCCTCGTATCCCCCGTGCGGCCGCACTCTGACGGGCTGTGGGTCGGCAGCGCACACACACACAGGGGGCCGGGTGGAGCAGAGTTGGGGACAGTCTGGCTCCTCCTCCCACCCAGTCACTGACCGCAATGCATCGCCACCGGACCCCGCCCCTAGACCAGGGAGATTCACCCCTAACCCCTGGACCCCGACTCACTCACTGGGTAATTTACTCCCCGATACGCACACCGGGTAATTCACTCCCCTCCGGGACAGACGGCATGGGGCATTGGCAACCATAGTAAATTGCTTTTAAAACATGAGGGGGGGGAGAGACACAAATTCCCTGGCGGGCCGATGAAAAGTGTGCATGACAACGAACAATTATATCTCCTCCCACTACCCCCTCCCCCCCCCCCCCCCCCCCCGCACACAACAAGCTCCCATGCACAAAGCACCAGATAATCTGTAATCTGTTTTAACCGAAGATGGACACAAAAAGCTGCAGTAACTCAGCGGAACAGGCAGCATCTCTGGTGCAGTCGGCACCCTAATACTGTAAGGACTTACCCCTCCACGGGAACCTCCGCGGTCTGGAAGTCACTGACTGCTTTGTCAGCTGCTGGAGTAACGCACCCGACGTCCGCCGGCTCCCGCGTTTGCGGTCTGGATTTGGGTCTTCCCACAGCCCAATGCCGGTTTACCCGCGGCTCGACCGGACTGCGCTACTATAGCCAACAGGAAACCTCTGTAAGAGAAGGTTCCTGTAGGAAAACACAGCCTGGTAAGTATTGAAACTTACCTACAGGTTTTTTACTTACCGCTGGCAGGAATGAGTTCCCTGCCAGACCGGTGCCTCGCCAGTGCGGATGACGTAATGATACGCATGCGGACTGGCGGAGCTTCTTCACGGAATCACTCACGTGACTCCGAAGTAAAATAGAATAGTATTGCTTAAATATATAGTTATTGGATTTTGCATTTCGGAAAAGTCCCAGCTGAGAGGAAGACAGCAAAATACTGAAAATATTGGGGGTGAAAATGACTTCACGACAGTTTGTTAGGAAAATGAAAGAAATGGTAACAGAATACTTATACAGCTGAATGAGTATAATTTTATGGATGAGAAATTGTGTTCAACCAATTGATGACTTCTTTGACAAAGTAACTAGCATGTTAGATAACAAGGAAGTCAATGGATGTAGCAAATTTTGTTATACAAAATTTTGTGATACAAAAGTTGGTCTGTGAAGTGTCCCATAAAAGATTACCGCATTAGATAAGCACCTGTGGACTTGAACGTAATAGGTTAAGTCCAGGGGGTCAGATGTGGGGCTGTATGTGTGGACCAGATATATTGTCAGTGCAGTGCATCCAGAGTCAAGGTGTGGAATAGTACTAGGTGTGCAATCAAAGCTGGGACAATGGGAGTGTTCAGCAGTGGGAACCTAAGCAGGTAAGCAGCTATGATCAGGGCAGAATAGGGGCCCAGGTGGAAGGCTGGACTCAGGGTCAGGAATGAGAGAAGGTATGCAACTAGAGTCAGGGTCAGGAGTAGTACTAGGTGTGCAGTGAGACCCAGGTTGGTGAACATGGGCCAAGTGTTTGATTATAATCTGATTTCCATACATGAATATACTAAGATCATTCATGTGCTGCACCTGTTGATCAGAGCCTGGTTCTACTGTGGAATGTAATTAGGAATGTAATTTAGGAATGTAACCTTATTCATAGCTAATCCAATTTAAAGCATAAATATTGCATTCAAGTGTTAGTTAAAAGACACGCTACAGTATGCACTAGATTGCACAATTTCAAGCTGAAAAGTGCAAAAGCTCCGTACGAATGGGAGGACGACTACAGGAGGAAGTTGGAGCGGGATGAAGCGGAAACCTCAGCAGAACAACATGAGGGATGTGTGGAGCGGGATGAAGAGCATTACAGGCAATAAGAACACCAGTGGCCTGGGGAGGGAAAGCAATCAGGACTGGGTCAATGAGCTAAACCTGTTTTTTACTAGATTTGATGGTGGGGCCTCTGCCCACCTTCCCCCATGCTCCCCGACAGTCTCTCCCCATCAATCCCCCTGGTCCACTTCCTCTCTTTGCCGAGCCTGACCATCAAGGATAAGCAGGTGAGGAAGGAGCTGAGCAGACTCCGCCTCAGGCAAAGCTACAGGTCCTGATGGTGTCAGCCCTAGGGTACTCAAGGCGTGTGCCAGCCAGTTGTGTGGGATACCTCAACCTGAGCCTGAGCCTGGAGAGGTTTCCTGTGATGTGGAAGACATCTTGCCTGGTTCCTGTTCCAAAGAGGACGTGCCCCAGCTGCTCCAATGACTACAGACCGGTGGCGCTGACTTCACACATCATGAAGTCCCTGGAGAAGCTGGTGCTCACTCACCTGCGACCCCTGGTTAAATTCTACCTGGAAACCCTGCAGTTCGCTTACCAAGCAAGGTTGGGGGTTGAGGACACCATCATCCACCTGCTCCAACATTCCTATGCTCACCTGGATAATCCAGGAAGCATTGTGAGAGCAACACAGGGACCTCACAGGGGACGGTCCTCTTGCCCTTCATATTCACCAACTACACCTCGTACTTCAGATATAATTCTGCCTCCTGCCACCTGCAGAAGTTTTCAGATGACTCTGCAATTGTGGGCTGCATCTGCGAGGGGAGGAAAGCTGAATACAGAGGTGTAGTCAACGACTTTGTCGAGTGGTGTGGGCTGAATCACCTGCAGCTCAACACCGACAAGACTAAGGAGTTGGTGGTGGACTTTATGGGCCTGTCCCACTTAGGCGATTTTTTAGGCAACTGCCGGCGACTGTCATAGTCTTGTCAGATCGCGGAAATACTGGCGACCCCATCCTACGACAATGTCTAAGACAAGCTACGACAACCTATGACCTAGTCGAAGTCATGCTACGGCAAGCTCCCGACAACCGGTAACCCAATAGTGGCGACTTAGGACGTCCTCCTTCGACGCACCTACGACTACACCTATGACAACCGAAGTTAAGCTGCGACAAGCTACGACCCTGTAGGCGTCACAATGACCACCATCCACATTATCCTATTTTACAATTAAAGGGTTTATCAAACTTTTCAACTCCTCGCCCTTGCAGGGTTTGCAGGGTGGGGCTTCCAATCATGCTGAGTCATGACTGCCATGAAGAAACTTCAGAGGGCATTGCTCTCAGTAGAGGAAGAATCCCTGCTGCTTGCGGCAGCCCTCATGCTTATAGATCTGCAAGACAGAAGGACAAGAAGAATGGTGAAGAAGAAGCATAATAAGAGGTCTGTGTGGTTGAAGCCCTAGTTCCAGAAGAGACCCAGGGTGGGCCAGTATGAGAACCGGACGACTGTGCTCCAGCAAGAGGATCAGGCTGCTTTCAGAAACTTCACTAGAATCCCCCGAGCTGTTTCAGGAGCTGAAGACACTGGTGGGATTGCCAGGAAACACCGACAAATAGAGAGCCAAGGAGCAGAGAGACCATCTCTGCACTTACTACAACTCCGAACTAGGCAGCCAGTGTACCATGGCAGAACGACATGATCTGATGACCAGCAGCAAACATCCCACACCACAAACAGAAATCCACCACTCCAGGAAAAGAGCCCATGACAGACCGCAAGATAAGTCCCTTTTCAGGGTCACCCACATCCTCCCAAAAGATTTTAATTTTAAATGCAGTGCACTACTAGTGTTTGTGTTTGTTTTAGTGATCAAAATATATTTTAAAATGTTGCTTTTCAATGCAGAGCACTGATTGTGTTTGCGTTTTTTTTATTGATCAAAATATATAAAAATAATTTGCTTTTCAATGCAGTGCACTGCTTGTGTTTATGTTTGTTTTCTTTATCACAATATGTAGTTCCGGAAGTGGCGGCGCTGCCCAAGCAGCTGCGGCTCACCTGCAGTCCGTCTGTCTTTTCTTTTTCCTTACACTCATAACTCGTAACAACATTAGAGCACTGTACAGAAACAGGCCCTTCCGTCATCATGTCCATGCCAATCATTATACTTATCTATACTAGTCCCATTAGCCAGCATTATATCTGTAGCGCTCTATGCTTTGGCGATTCAGGTGCTTTTCCAGCAGCTTCTGAAATGATGCTGGATCATCTGCCTCTAATATCAGTAGGCTGTATGTTCCAGATTCAGATCACATTGTGCGTGAAAAAAAAATCTCCTTTAAACATCTTTTCCCTCACCTCATACCTGTATCTTCCTGTTTTAGACATCCCCATTATTCATTAACAGATTTTTAGCTAGAACCACACTTTCCCTCAACTGTAAAGGAGCAAGTTTTTGAAATGTTCTTACATTTTGAGGCATCAAAGATAACCCGTTTCACTGTTGCTCATAACCTGTTACTCATCCTCTCAAAGGCAAAACAGATTGAACGGATAGAAGTTTTTAAATTGCTGTCAGCACAGTGGCTATCATGGTTCTTTAATATGTGTTAGATGACTGCCATCAGAACAAAAAAACTGCTGCCAAATATTTTTTTTATGCAAATTTCTTCCGGGTTAAAGCAAATTTTGACTGCTGTTTAAAAAGCTTTGTTGTTTTCAGTTATTATTTTTCTTCATAAAAAACATTCTACTGATGTTGCTAAGAAGGTATATTATAATGACGATGTTTTTGTCCTGAGGGGATTTGGATAGGAATAGCATTGCACTCAGAACCCATTAGGTTGAATGACAAGAACTTAAAACTTTTTCCAAAAAAAAATCAATGTCATAATCAAGCCAAACTTTTGTTCTACGAAAATCAAAGCATTTGAAGAACTTCTGAAAAAGCAGTTGTCCTTGTCGGTTTTGTGCTGTCAATCACAATTTCCCCCCCCAAAAAAACAGATCTTCAGAGTGATCGATATAAATAACATTCCAAGAAAAAAATATCAGACGTAGCTTTTAAAAACTGTGTTTGCAGCTTATAATGTGAATGAATAATTGAATAGACCTTAACTAGTACTGAACCATGTTCTCCAGCTAAATAAATATAAATATAATTAACAAAGCCATTGCTCATGTAAAATGTTCGAACAGTAAATTGGAATAGTAATTCACAATAGTAAAATATATGGGACTTATAACAATTTTTATACAATAAATTTTCATAAAGTTGTCTTACCTTAGATTATAAATAAGATTCAATTGAAGTTTAAATGATTTTGTTTGGACGATTTATTTCTTCATTTGCCATGTGCCAAGGGTTATTAATATGTTTTATGTTGCTCAATGGAATATCAATTGCCACTCTAGAACCACTAGTACTTTAGTATACCGCTACACAATTAGTATAAGGAATATCATTTTATATCCAGAGAGAATACAGGGAAGAAGAGGCAGTGGTATATGCATGTGCACATGTAAACCTGTCACTCTTTGAGCTTGGACTTTCTCAACAAAGAAAAAGCTGTTCACCAATGCAAGCAGAAGAAGAAGAATTGTACAAAGCAATATAGGCCCTGCACACTACCTGCAGGATGTAAATCAACAATACAAGTTCATTTCCTAAAGGGCCTGTCCCACTTAGGCGATTTATTCGGCGACTGTCACAGCCATAGCAGGTCGCCGATAAAGCAGCAACTGAACCCCCCCTACGACAAAGTCTATGACAAGCTACGACAACCTACCACCTAGTCAACGTCAAGCTACGGCAAGCTCCCGACAACCGGCTACCCATTACCCATTATGACGTCCACCTACGACCACACAGGCGACAACCTACGACATCCGAAGTCAACCTATGTCCACCCGTGGACAAGCTACGACAAGCAACAATGCTGTCGGTGACAACTGAAGACAACTGAAGACAATTCAGTCGCCGGTACCTGTCACCGGTTGACGTAGGTAGTCGCCAATGGAATTCACCGAAGTCAGCACCTGGCGACAACCAATGTCACATGGCGACAACCTACGACAGCACCTACGACAGAAGACAAGCTACGTCAAGCCCACAGTCACCAAAATGTTTTGAACATTTCAAAATCCAGCGACGACCAGAAAAACGTTACGACTCTTTAGGCGACTTGAGGAGACTACTCACGATCATACAGTTGTCACCCCGCGACCATGTGGCGACAGCCTAGTCGCCTGTAGTCTCTGAAAATATTGCCTAAGTGTAGCAGGGGCTTAATGTAGTCAAAGATGCCACAAAAATCTAAGCTTTGTGCAAACTACAGAGCCAGGTTATACTAAAAGTCTGCCACGGCTCAGTCAATAAAACCAAATTATTTTTTTCATGTCAAAAATAAAGAAGCCAATGACTACTATTCCAAAATACCAACCACATGGTTTTATGCACCATTGATATTTCTAGATGAAGACTCTCGCAAGTTACTGCATTCAAATTAAATCTAGTATTAGCCCTGATTCTCTCCCGTTCCATTTCTTCCTTCCTTTTAAAAAAAAAAAGATATAGGGATTGATATAGGATGAGGCTGCAGAGGAAGCGATAACAAATTAACTTGTTGTAATTTTCATCTGCCACACAGATGAAAAATGAGATGGTCCATCTGAACTTATGGATGAGGAATCACAGCTCATACTGACGTGTGAACTTTCAAACTGGGAAGGGGAAGTACTGTGGGGGAAAGATAGGAATTATGATGATGCAAGGTAGGTTACTGTCATCTGATTATATTTTAACTTAATATTTTTTCTTAACATTTAATTTAACAAAGCCATGGAAGTTTTTTTATACACATAAACCTCTGAGCTTGAAGAAACAGAGGTGTTTTGTGACTTGAAGTAGAATAGTAAGATTAAACGAGAACTTACCAGTTTGAAGTTTGATCTTTATTTTATGAGGAGGAACGTTGAGGGACTACGTGAAGAACCCCGCTAGGACACATGCGTGTCATTCTTCAAAGCAGCGGTGTGAAATCACAGATAACTGTAATGACTAAACATAGTAAGATTAGACAACAGATACCAGTTCAGACTATGATCAAGGGTGGGAGCGGAGGGCACGTAGTCCCTCAACGTTCCTCCTCATAAAATAAAGATCAAACTTCAAACTGGTAAGTTCTCGTTTAATCTTACTATTTTACTTCGGAGTCACGTGAGTGACTACGTGAAGATTTTAAAGCTCTGTGATTTCATGCCGTGGAACGAGTCCATGCATCACATCTGCCTTGATTTTTGGGGAGAATAGAGTTAACATCATTAGACATCAATACGATATTGAAATCCAACAGTAAAAATATTAACACCAATTATTGCCCCTATTTATGGGTATATTATAGTACAGAACTTAAATTTGTTTCTGCAAATGTTCCAGGTTCAATGACTGGTTTGTTATAAAGTCGTTGGAAAATTCCTCCGTTGACCATCCTGCTGTCTTGAGGATTAGGTCCATTGGTACGTCCAACTTCATAGCTGCCAATGTAGCTGCAGCCCTGGTGGAGTGAATTTGAAATGCTAGTGTCCACTCCAGCCTATTTAGGACTTGTTTTAGACATCTAGAGATGGTCTGGACTGTCACTGTTTTGAATGGCTGTTAGTAGCTGATTAAAGTGACATTTCTTCCCTCTGATGATCTTAGTATACTTCATGTATGATAGTAAGTGAGTTATAATACAGAGACGACCATCTGTAGGGTAGGCTCTGAATTCTGTTTTTTTTTTGAAATTTTTTTTTAGGCGTGTTGACCCGTCTGTTCTGTTTGACTATTACACTGATGTAAACCTTAAATTCCAGATTAATTAATCATGTTGTCCAACCTTATTTTCTGTGGTGACTGGACCCTTTGTGGCGTGA
The DNA here is from genome assembly GCF_010909765.2 of Amblyraja radiata. NCBI lineage: Eukaryota > Metazoa > Chordata > Chondrichthyes > Rajiformes > Rajidae > Amblyraja > Amblyraja radiata. The sequence continues at coordinate 24,931,476 of NC_045967.1, forward strand.
CCAGGACCATCAGCATGACTGTTTTCATAGTCAGTTTCCGTAGGAACAGAGCTGTAGCTGGAGACCAGTTTCTTAACATGGTCAGTGAAATGCTCACATCCCATATTTGGGAGTACCTGGTTCTTGGGGACTAATTTTAAAAATGCCCCTCATGAGTTTGTTTACCAGGGTTTGTCCCAACAGAATGCCGCTCTCTACCTTCGACAGGTATGTTGACAGAGCACTTCTGGCGCAGTTGATGGCACTATGACTGAGCCTCTCATCGTAATGGAGGCTTGCCAGGAATTCCAGAACAGATGGGATGTTCATAGATCTGTGGGTGATGATTATTGTTGTGACAGTACTTCCCATTATTAGATGATACCAAGTACTGATGTTTGGGTGGACTGTCTGTGACCCGCTGAAATAATTCCGCATTCGGTCCGTCAGTCCCAGGTGTAGAAGAGGTGCTTACAACTCTAAATAAATAGGTTAATATATAATAGTGACATGGATAACTCCCCTTGTTGCGGGAAGACCCAGTAAGTTAGGTCTATGATGGATGGTGATGTATGGTTCTGACCCATGTTGATATCACCAGTACCCATGGTTGCGTAGGGCAATCAGGTATTATCAAAATTCGAGACGTGGAGTCTATAGTTTCTTCCTAAATACCCGACTGATGAGGCAAAGGGAGGGATGCATAAAGGATCCCCCAATCAGCGAAGATACATCTGAACCACTGCCCCAGGTTCTGGCTCCCAAGAACATAATTTGATAACTGGTAAGAGCATGGATGTGAATAGGTCGTTATCTGGTGTTCCATACCGGCTGTTCCAGCAATACATATTTTATCCAACATCCATAGTGTTTTTAGACTTAGCATGACCTGTTGTCTGCCACTAAATTCAGTTTCCCTGGTAGTTGGAAGCTGATATCCAATCTCTATCTGGGAACGCTATTAATCCAGATTAATAGAGACAGTAACTCTAAGACTATTGCCTCCATCACAGTGAGGAGGTGTTTGGTAAACTCACTGTGGTGGATGTTAGTTTGTGTTTATTGTGTGTTGTTATTATTACATGTATGGCTGCAGGGAACAACATCTCGTTCAGACCGAAAGGTCTGACTGACAATAAAGGATTCAATTCAATTCAATTCACAAATAGTGTTTGCCAGATAGTCAAATGGTGTCGATATGTTTCTACCCATATGGTTGACATATGCTACCCCGGTGGTGTTGTCAATTTGTAGACTAACATACTGGTGATATAACCCAAAACAATATGACTTAAAGCCATGACTAGCTCTCACTTCCCCAGGTATATATGCCCAACGTTAGTAGTGATGCCTCCTGAGCATTCCATCTCCCCCTCAGCTGGAGATGGAATTAGTAGCATCCCAATCCAAGGCCCATCAGTATGTGGTTCCATAGACGGGTAACTGAGTTTGGTTAGGAACAATGCCTAATGTATGTTCCACCATTTTTGTACCTCTGTGGCCTCTGTTGGTTGCTTCCATAAAGGCTGTACCCTTTCTTACGGCAAAGTCACTGCCATGTGAACTGTGTTAACGGTGGACCGCAGACGATGTTTCTTTCCTGTGATACGTGTTGGATGTCCTCCTTAACTCCTATAATATATGGGCACTGTAGTTCAGTATGCGCTTTAGTTGATTCTTACCCGTTAAGCATGAACATTCAGTTCGGTACATGCTGAACTGGAGGATAATGGAATGAATAATTCTAAGGTATACCCTTATAACTCTGAATTTTAAGTGTCGGTAGAATAATTCTACGCATACAGATGGATCTGTTATCTCCCACCAACCTCACTGGTTACTATTTGTAGGTTTGTTACTATTTCGGCATCCTCCGTGGTCGTTGGGGTGCCGGTGTCTGTGATGAGGGTAGCACATTTCCCAGGAAGTAGTTTTTAAGACGTTCCTTAATGTGCCCCAGAGTTCCCTCTATGTGTAGTTCTTTCCCTGTTAAGATAAGATGCCTCCAAATTTTAATATTGGAGGTTGGGAGGTTCCAGGTTAGCATATAAGGCTAGTGCATCCTGGTGATCTAGTGTCATGTCTCTGTTTATAGTGCGACCGATCCCGTCCCGCTGTTAGGACTTAGAACTTTCTTTCGTTTCAATTCCCTGCCCTACTATGTTTTGGTTGATACTGGGAACATTCAAGTTTGCAGTTCCCTGATGGTAATAGGTTATCTGCACCCTAAGTGTACTAGGGGTATGTTCTGCTCCCCTGTTCAAGTGCAGCCCAAAATTGACCCCCTATACAACCCTCTGATGAGGGAGAACACTGTGCAGCCCTAGAAGAGGTACTGCTGTAGGACTTACTAGCTGCCCCTCTGTGACTAGTCTCCATCTCATGGAGCTGCCACTTACCTGCTCCAACAGCCGCTCCAGCTGGTCCCGATGCTCTTGGGCACCCAACCGGCTCCAATGCACATGATCACTGGCCATCGCGACTGCTCCTGAAGCCGTTACTCCTGAGGCTGCTCCTACTCCAGTTCCGGCAGCCAGCCCAGGATTGACTCTCGGTGTTCCCCTCTGATGAGTGAGAAACTCTGTGCCGCCCCACAAGGAGTACTGCTGTGGGCTTGTTAGTTGCCCACTGTGGCTTTGCCTCTTTGGAGTATTTCCACTCTGCAGCCCCACAAGGAGTACTGCTCCTGCAGCCGGTCCAACCGGCTCCAATGCTCTCGGGCACTGGCCGTTCCCGGCTGCTCTTTATTCTGTATGCTGCAGCCGCTACAACCGTCCCCGGTGCTCACGGGCACCGGCCGCTCATGGCTGCTCGTCATGCTGCAGCCGCTCCAACCGACCCCGGTGCTCACGGGCACTGGTCGCTCGCGGCTGCTTAATTTCTCCTGCAGCTGGTCCAACCGGCTCCAATGCTTTCGGGCACTGGCCGCTCCCGGCTGCTCTTTATCCTGCATGCTGCAGCCGCTACAACCAACCCCGGTGCTCACGGGCACTGGTCGCTCGCGGCTGCTTAATTTCTCCTGCAGCCGCTCAAACCGACCCCCATGCACACGGGCACTGGTCGCTCGCGGCTGCTTAGTATCTCCTCCAGCCGCTCAAACCGACCCCCATGCACACGGGCACTGGTCGCTCGCAGCTGCTCCTCTCCCGACCGGCCGGGCCGGCGCGAAGTCGGGCACAGCTGTTCCCATTACGGGAGATCAGCGTGCCGTTTGCTGCTGCTGCCGGCTGCCCGCAATTCTGCGGTTCTCCCCCGCCAGCGTTTCCGCAGCCTTCGTGGATCCGGTCCATGTCTCCATCTAAAAGGTAAGTGGAAGGAACGCAGAGTCTCTTACCTGCTGTTCCCGACTTTCAAATTTTGCCGCTAAGGGGAACGTCATTCCCCCTGCTGTGACTCGTTGCAATCCGTGTAGCGATATGACACGCATGCGTCCTAGTGGGGTTCTTCACGTAGTCACTCACGTGACTCCGAAGTAAAATTGTGGGCATTGAAAATGTATTGGCTGCACACTTGAAGCCGATTAGCAGCTCACTCCATCTTTAAAAGATTTATAATGATTTTAGACAAGCAGCCACATTTCAGAAGTAGAATATTGACCCAGATTAATCAAATTTTTCACCTTACATCAACAGATGAATAGATCAGAATTATTCATGGCAGTGTTGTTCACACTGTGGAGTAAAGTGGGGGGAATGAGGTGTCCACTGATATAAAGTATAAAACATTTTGTTGAAATGGAGAGAATCTAAAATATGTTAATGTATAGAGGTTATGTAAGTTGATGAAATGTTGGAACCTGTATCGAGCTGTACTGAGAACAAATTCCACCAGCCTGGCTGTGTGGTCATTAAAAAATACAATTACAATTACAATTGTCTTGCTGTAGAATGAACTGCCGGCCAATGAGTTTTGAGCCATTTGTTTGAACTAGAACAGATAGGATGTGCTTATACACTACAGAATTCATTATGCTGCTACCATCAGCAGTTGTTACATCAATGAAGATAAGTGGGCCAGTACCTTCAGCAGCCATACATGCCCAGGCCATAACACAGATGAGGTGGTATGCTTTGGATCTTGGGCAGTTCCTTCTGTCCTCCATACTTTGCTCTTGCCATCACTCTGATATAAGTTAATCTTCGTCTCATCTGTCCACAAGACCTTTTTCCAGAACTGTGGTTGCTCTTTTAAGTACTTCTTGGCAAACTGTAACCCAGCCATCCTATTTTTGCGGCTCACCAGTGGTTTGCATCTTGCAGTGTAGCCTCTGTATTTCTGTTCATGAAGTCTTCTATGGACATTGGTCATTGACAAAGCCACACCTGACTCCTGAAGAGTGGTTCTAATCTATCGGACAGGTGTTTGGGGGGTTTCCTTCATTATAGAGAGAATTCTTCCGTCATCAGCTGTGGAGGTCTTCCTTGGCCAGTCCCTTTGCGATTAGTAAGCTCACCGGTGCTCGCTTTCTTCTTAATGATGTTCCAAACAGTTGATTTTGGTATGCCTAAGGCTTGGCTGATGCTTTAACAGTTTTATTCTTGTTTCTCACTCATAATGGCTTCTTTGACTTCCATTGGCTCAACTTTGGTCCACATGTTGATAAACAGCAATAAAAGTTTCCAAAGGTGATGGAAAAACTGGAGGTAAGACTAGGTGCTGAGAGCTCTCTTATACTTGCATGAAGGAAGCTATTAAACATGCCTGAGCAATTACAAACGCCTGTGAAGCCATGTGTCCAAAACATTATGGTGCCCTGAAATAGGGGGGACTATGCATAAACACAGCTGTAATTTCTACATGGTGAAACCAAAATGTATAAAAATGGCCTTTAATAAAATCTGACAATGTGCACTTTAACCAACCTCAAATTGTGTATAAAAGTTGCAATTGGATCCTCGACTTCCTCATCCACAGACCACAGTCTGTTCGTATTGGTGGAAATGTGTCAGACTCGATAACAATCAGCACGGGAGCACCTCAAGGCTGCGTGCTCAGCCCCCTGCTGTACTCACTCTATACTCATGACTGCGTAGCCGGTCATAGTGTGAACTCCATCATCAAGTTCGCTGACTACACCACTGTTGTGGGACGTATCACTGATGGGGATGAGTCCGAGTATAGAAGAGAGATTGAGCAACTGTCCATATGGTGCCAGCACAATAACCTGGCCCTCAACACCAGCAAAACCAAGGAACTGATTGTGGACTTTGGAAGGAGTAGGATGGGGACCCACAGTCCCGTTTATATCAACGGGTCAATGGTTGAAAGGGTCAAGAGCTTCAAATTCCTGGGCGTGCACATCTCTGAAGATCTTTCCTGGTTTGAGAACACTGATGCAATTATCAAGAAAGCACATCGGCGCCTCTACTTCCTGAGAAGATTACGGAGAGTCGGTTTGTCAAGGAGGACTCTCTCTAACTTCTACAGGTGCACAGTAGGAGCATGCTGACCGATTGCATCGTGGCTTGGTTCGGCAACTTGAGCGCCCTGGAGAGGAAGAGACTACAAAAAGTAGTAAACACTGCCCAGTCCATCATCGGCTCTGACCTTCCTTCCATCGAGGGGATTTATCGAAGTCGCTGCCTCAAAAAGGCTGGCAGTATCATCAAAGACCCACACCATCCTGGCCACACACTCATCTCCCTGCTACCTTCAGGTAGAAGGTACAGGAGCCTGAAGACTGCAACGACCAGGTTCAGGAATAGCTACTTCCCCACAGCCATCAGGCTATTAAACCTGGCTCGGCCAAAACTCTGAACATTAATAACCCATTATTTGTTATTTGCACTTTATCAGTTTATTTATTCATGTGTTTTGTAGTCAATGCCTATTATGTTCTGTGTGCTGAAGCAAAGCAAGAATTTCATTGTCCTATCAGGGACACATGACAATAAACTTGAACAGAACTGAACTGAAATTGTGGAGTACAGAGGCAAATAAATAAATGATGGGTCTTTGTCCCAAACATTATGGAAGTCACTTTATGCTGGCACAGTAAGTAATTAAGAAACAATAACATGGAGTATGGAAGATAGGAAGTATTGCTACAACTGCATTTTACTTTGGTGAGACAACATTTGCAATAATATGCACAGTTTTGGTTTACTTTAAAGAGGGGCATATCTGCCTTAGAGACTTTTCGGAGTAATTTCTCTGATGAAACAAGGAACTGCAGGTGCTGCGTTATTAAAAAAAAGACACAAAGTGCTAGAGTAACTCAGCAGTTTAGGCAGCATCTCTGGAGAACGTGTCAGGTTTCAGGTCGGGACCCTTCTTCAGAAGGATTCTGGTTGGGGGGTAGAAAGTTGTAAGAGAGGAGGAACAGGATAAAGTCTGGTGAATGTAAAGTGGATACAGGTGAGATGTGAGGTGGGGGTGGAGGAGGATAAGAAAATTCAAAAGGTGTGAGATGAGGTTAGAAGAGTTAAGGGGGCTGTCCCACTTGGGCGACCTAATTGGCGAGTTTAGAAGAGTTTAGGAGAGTTTGAAAAAATGTCATGTTGAAGACCTTCTTCGATCTCTTTCGACTATGTTCAAGACTAGCTTCGACTAGCTGCGACTAAGTTCGGGAAAATTGGACACCGAATAGTGGAGAGTGAAGACGACCTCCTTCGAAGGTACACAAAAGTGCTGGAGAAAGTCAGCGGGTGCAGCAGCATCTATAGAGCGAAGGAAATAGGCAACGTTTTGGGCCAAAACCCTTCTTCAGACTGATGTAGGGTGGGGAGAAGAAAGGAAATAGGAAGAGGAGGAGCCCGAGGGCTTAGGGAGGGCTGAGAAGGGGAGGACACAGCAAGGGCTACCGGAAATTGGAGAAGTCAATGTTTATGCCGCTAGGGTGCAGACTGCCCAAGCGGAATATGAAGTGCTGCTCCTCCAATTTCTGGTGGTGCTCACTCTGGCCATGGAGGAGGCCCAGGACAGAGAGGTCGGATTCGGAATGGGAGAGGGAGTTGAAGTGCTGAGCCACCGGGAGATCAGGTTGGTTAATGCGGACCGAGCGGAGGTGTTCGGCGAAACGATCGCCAAGCCTACGTTTGGTCTCACCGATGTAGATCAGCTGACATCTAGAACAGCGGATGCCATAGATGAGGTTGGAGGAGATGCAGGTGAACCTCTGTCGCACCTGGAACAACTGCTTGGGTCCTTGAATGGAGTTGAGGGGGGAGGTAAAGAGACAATGCAGCATCTCTTGCGGTTGCAAGGGAAAGTGCCCGGGGAGGGGGTAGTACGTGAGGGAAGGGAAGAATTGACCAGGGAGTTATGGAGGGAGCGGTCTTTGCGGAAAGCAGACAAGTGGGGAGATGGGAAGATGGGATGGTAAGAAGGTGGGGTCACGTTGGAGGTGGCGAAAATGACGGAGGACTATTTGTTGTATGTGACGGCTAGTGGGGTGAAAGGTGAGGACTAGGGGGATTTTGCCCTTGTTATGAGTGGGGGGGATGGGGATAGCGAGCAGTGTTACGGGGTATGGAAGAGACCCTGGTGAGAGCCTCATCTATAGTACGGGAGGGGAACCCCCGTTCCCTGAAGAATCAGGAAATTTCCGATGCCCTGGTGTGGAACACCTCATCCTGGGAGCAGATGCGGCGATCCCCCTTCGATCTCACTTCGACTATGATGAAGACTACCTACGACTCCCTTCGACTACCTTCAACTACCCTCGATTACCTACGACTAACATGCCAACCTACTATGACCTACTACGACTAAACCTACGAGTAAAAAAAGTATCGATTTTTCCATTGCGACTTTTTTTTACACGCGGGCATTTTTCAACATGTTGAAAAATATGCCGCGACCTAGCTGAGGCTTCGAGTACCCGGGTACTACTTTCGAGCATGAAGGAGAGCTACGTGTGGACCATGCTGCAAGTATGAGTCGAGGGCAAAGTTTCCAGAACTCGCAGATTAGCTCGCCCAATTGGGGCAGCCCCTTTATGAATTGTGAAACAAGAGGAAGCGGAGGGGGTGGGATTGAATGGTAGCACATCTAGGTGGGACACAGGATTGAAAGGAGGGTTTGCAGGTTCGTTCCAAAAATTGGGGAAATTCAATTATCATACCTTTAGGTTGTCAGCTAGCTAAGGGGGGAGGGGAGGGAGGGTGGGGGTTGAGATGTTATGTGGGGAAGGTGTTGTGTGGGGAAGAAAGGGGGGATGTTAGTGGCTATTCAATGCTCATAAAATGTTGCGTTGTAAGCTTCCCATGCGGAACACGAGGTTGTAGGTGGTCTTTGAACACATCAGCCAATCATCCCTGTCCCGCCTGTAATTGGCCCAAAACGCCGCAGCGAGATTCCTGACGGGCACCGAAAAAAGTGACCACATTTCCCCGATTCTGGCCTCTCTCCACTGGCTCCCTGTGCGGTTCTGAATCAATTTCAAGCTCCTTCTTTATGTTTACAAAACCCTTAACGGGCTTGTCCCCAACCACATTAAAAATCTGCTTACCCACCATACCACCTCCAGGTCCCTCAGATCGGCCGACTTGGGGTTATTGACCATCCCGTGGTCTAGGCATAAGCTCAGGGGCGACCGCGCTTTTGCGGTTGCAGGACCTAGACTATGGAACAGCATCTCTCTTCCCATCAGAACTGCCCCTTCCATCAACTCTTTTAAGTCTAGATTTAAAACTTATTTCTACTCTCAAGCCTTTCTTGAGGTCCTCTGAGGGAGCGCAGTATGCATGTATTTATATATGTATTGTTGATCTATGTACCACTGTTTGTAGCACGTTAGTACCTGCACTAATGTAAAGCACTTTGGTCAACGAGAGTTGTTTTTAAATGTGGTATAGAAATAAATTTAACTTGACTTGACTTGACTAAAGGAAGTCACATTGGGAACACCAGATGCAGTAGATGAGGTCAGATGAGATTAATGTGAACCCCTGTTGCACTTGGGAGGACTGCTAGGGTCCCTGGAAGAATGAGGGAGGGGGTATAGAGATAGGTGTTACATCTCATGTGGTTGCAGGAAAAAGTACCTAGGGAGGGGATGGTTTAGGTGGGAACGAATGAGTAAAGCAAGGATCTGCAGATGGAATGGTCTCTCCGGTAGCGGAAAGGGATGGGGCTGGTAAGATGTTACACTGCGGAAGGTGGAAAAGGGATGGGGGATGGGAAGATGTTACACTGCGGTAGGTAGAAAAGGGATGGGGATGGGAAGATGTTACACTGCGGAAGGTGGAAAGGGATGTGGATGGGAAGATGTCACTCTGCGGAAAGCGGAGAGGAGTGGGGATGGGAAAATGTTACACCACCAGCCTCCATATGGAACAGATCATTCTCTGACATTTCCATCATCTTCAACATCATCCAACCACATCTTCCCATCTCCACCCCTTTTCTGCTTTCCGCAGAGACTGCTCGCCAACCTGTTGGTTCACTCAACCCTTCCCACCCAAACCATCCTTTCCCCAGGTACCATCCCCTGCAACCGCAGGAGATGCTCCCTCCTGTTCCCACAACTCCTCCCTCACATACTTCCAGAGATACCAGCAGTCCTTCCTGGTGAGACAGAGATTTACGTGCACCTCCACTAACCTCATCTACTACATCTGGTGTTCCTTTACATTGGCGAGTCCGGGCGTATTTTGCTGACCACTAGTGCTTAAGTCCACCAAGATCTCCTAGTTGCTAACCATTTTACTTCCCCTTCCCATTCTCACACTGACCTTTCTGTCCTGGGCCCCCTCCATTGCCAGAGTGAGGACACACGCAAAATGGAGGAACATAAGGTTCATAAGGTACATTTATTGTCACATACTCCAATTGGTGTAGTGAAATTCAAGTTGCCATTGCAGCACATTAATAAGAATACAACATAACATTATAAAGAAATTTAACATAAAACATGAAAACATCCCCCACAATGGTTCCCACTGTGAGGGAAGGCACAAAGTCCAGTCCCCATTACATTGTCCACCCATGGTCGGGCCTATTGAGGCCTCTGCAGTCGCCGCTACAGGGCCCGATGTTTCAGGCCCTTCTCGCCGGGTGATGGTGCTCCGGCGTCGGGAGAACCCTCTCAGCGGCTTGGGATGCCTGGAACGGCCGCATCGTTATCGGAGACCGTGGCTTCCGAAGCCGACAGGCCGTGCTGGATGGAGCTCCACCACTGGCGATCCTGGCGAGAGATCCCAGGCTCCGCGATGTTTAAGGTCAGTGCCGCCGCACGCGGCTGGCCGCATCACAGTCCCGCAGCTCCGCGATGTTCATCGGTGGACTCAGCACACGAAAGCTCCAGCGCGGTGACCCGGGTAAGGCATCGCCTGCTCCGCTCCGCGATAGCGCTCCAGTGCTGTGCCACCGCCGAAGCTGTGGGTCTGGCCAGTCCCCTCAGGAAACGCCACTCCAGACCACAATGGTAGGCCGCGAGGACGGGTCGAAGTTGCTGCTCGGAGGAAAGCTGCCTCTCCAACTAGGCAGGGACTGAGAAATAGTTTCCCCCTTCCCCCCCACCCCACCCCCCACACATAAAAAGAATAGACCACCAAACAAAACACTTTTTAACATACTAAAAATAAAAAAAAGGAGTGAAAGGACGGACAGCTGCAGTCAGGGCAGTCATACTCAACTGGACGGCGCCCCCTAAACAGCACCTCATATTCCACAAGAATAGCGGTACGAATACTGAATTCTCCAAATTTATGTAACTATCCTACAACCATCCTTTGTCTTATCAGTTCTGGTCTTCGTCCAACCATCTGCCTATGAAAAATAAACCTCGCTGTATCCACCTATCACTCACCAAGCATTGTCTTGCCCCTCGCTTCCACCTTTCCCCCCTCCTCCCACCATAATCAGCCTGAAGAAGGGCCCCGAATGAAAAAAAACCCACCTATCCCTGTTCTCTAGAGATTCTGTCTGACCTGCTGAGTAACTCAAGAGCTTTGTGTCTTTCTTTCTCTGATTCAAGAGGTAAAAATTTCAGAATAAAAGATTGACCATTTAAGACATAGAGGAGGTGGAATTAGAAACATAGAAAATAGGTGCAGGAGTAGGCCATTCGGCCCTTCGAGCCTGCACCGCCATTTGATATGATCATGGCTGATCATCCAACTCAGTATCCCATCCCTGCCTTCTCTCCATACCCCCTGATTCCTTTAGCCACAAGGGCCACATCTAACTCCCTCTTAAATATAGCCAATGAACTGGCCTCAACTACCTTCTGTGGCAGAGAATTCCACAGATATACCACTCTCTGTGTAAAAAATGATTTCCTCATCTCGGTCCTAAAAGTCTTCCCTCTTATCCTTAAACTGTGACCCCTAGTTCTGGACTTCCCCAACATCGGGAATAATCTTCCTGCATCTAGCCTGTCCAACCCCTTAAGAAATTTGTAAGTTACTCCTCTTGGAGGAATCGTTGGAATTCTCTATCTAGGAGAACTGGTAGTTGGATAAAAGGAGAATCAAAGATTAAGGGGATCAGGACAAAAAATGGAGCTGAGGCCAAGACCTGATCAATTATGATCATTTTGAAAGCTGGAACGGGTTTGTGGGGCGTATAGCCGAGTACACTTCCTGTTTTTATGTTTTCACCTTTTGACAGAACTTAAAATGTCAATAAGTGGAAAACAGAGATCTGTGTTTTCATTAAGAAGTAATTATATTGCTTAAGATAGACACAACATGCTGGAATAACTTAGCGGACCAGTCAACATCTCTAGAGAGAAAGGATAGGTGACGTTTCGGGTCGGGAAGAAAGGTCTTTTTCCGGTCGGGAAGATAGGTCCTGAACCGCTGAGCTATTCCAGCACGTTGTGTATATCTTCGGTATTCGTTTTCAGTTTAGTTTATTGTCATGCGTACTGAGGTACAGTGAAAAGCTTTTGTTGCATACTAACCAATAAGCAAAAAGACAATACATGATTACAATCGATCCATTTACAGTGTATAGATAAATGATAAGGGAATAATTTATTATGCAAGCCAGCAAAATCCGATCAAAGATAGTCCGAGGGTCACCAAAGAGTTAGCTGGTAGTTCAGCACTGCTCTCTGATTGTGGTAGTATGATTCAGTTGCTGGGAAGAAATCATCCCTGAATCTGGTAAGGTGCGTTTTCACACTTCTATATTTTTTGTCTGGTATAGCAACATCTGCAGTTCCTTTCTATACTACTAATTATAATACTTATATGATGCAACTAATATACAACTTTTTCAAGGTGTTTTAGTTAGTATTGCCTTCAGAACTGGTCATTACATGCTTCATTACAACAACTGTATTGAATAATCCTTCATCGTCACTGAAGTAGAATGTTATTAGTAATCATTCAGACCAACCAACATGAAAACATTGAGCAAAAAATAAAGTGATGGACAAATTCAGGGGATTTATGGAGGGAATGGACAGATGACATTTCGCATCGGGACTCAGGCTGATGGAGTTGGCAGGAGAAAGCTGGAAAAAAGATGTGGGGATGGGGGAAAGCCCAGTAAGTGATACGTACAGTATATGCAGGTGAGGGAGGTGATTGGCAGATAGATGGAGTTATAGAATAGAATACAATGCCTTTTATTGTCATTCAAACAGCTTGGTTTGAACGAAATTGCATTTTCTACAGTCTTACATTACAAAAAACCCAAGACCCACACTTAACACAGTTTTACATAAACATCCATCACAGTGGATCTCCAACACCTCCTCACTGTGATGGAAGGCAAAGTCTTATCTCTTCCCTTTGTTCTTCTCCCGCGGTCCAGCAGTCCCACTGCAGCGTCGAGGCGAACTGGGGCTCCCGATGTTAAAGTCCCCGGCGGGCAATGGTAAATCCTGTGGCTGCTTAAGCCACGCCGGGTGATGTTAGGCCCGTCTCCGTGTCCTTTAAACCATGCTATTCCAGCGGGAGAAGTTGCCGTTGCGGGAGCTCCGAGAAGTGGTCTCCCACCAGGGACCTGGAGCTCCCGATGTTACCGTCCACCGGGCCTGCGGCCTGAGCCTCCGAAGCTCCGGAGTCGGGTCGCAGCCGCGCGCCACCATAGCTCTTCCCGTTCCGAAGACGGCGAGCTCCACGATGTCAGGTCCGCAGGCTCCGCGACTGGAGCCCTCAGGTAGGTCCCGGCCGCCGCCGGCTCCACGATGTTAGGCCCAACGACATCGGAGACCCGACAGGGAAAAAGTCGGGTCCCCGTAAGGGGAAGAGAATAATGGTTTCCCCCCCCCCTCCCCCCACCCCCCACATATACACAGCTAAAGAAAAATAATAAAAACTACTCAAGACATACATTTAACAAGACAAAAATAAAAAAAAAGACAGTCGAGCCGCTGCCGATAGGCGCCGCCACACCACACCACACCACACCAAGTGACAAAGGCTGGAGGTGAAAAGGAAACAAAAGCATGTCAGATAACCAAAAAAGAGCAGTGCTTTATTCCCCTCCTCTAACTGCTCATCTGCCATTCCCGCGATCCATATTTCCCTTTTATCCCTCTCCTTCCTGTTCCCTTCCACCAATACTGCTCCCCCAGCTTTACTGCTCCTTTTCTTTTCTTATCTGACACCCTTTTGTTTCCTTTTCACCTCTACCCTTTCTCCCCAGTACTCCAACAGCCCGGATGCCAAACACTTTAATTCCTCCATTGTCAGAGTGAGGCCAAACGCAAATTGGAGGAACAGCATCTCATATTTCGCTTGGGCAGCTTACAACCCAGTGGCATGACTATTGATTTCTCTAACTTCAAGTAACCCTTGCACTCCCTCTCTCTCCATCCCTCCCCCACCCAAGTCGTACCAGCTTCAAAGTTGTCTTGTTAAATCTCATTGTCTGCACTTGTTCTCACCTTGGCCACAGCAAACAATGGCCTGTTTCCTTTATCATTGTTACTTTGTTGCATAACTTTCATTCATTTGTTCTACATCTCTCCACATCATTGTCTATATGTCTTGTTTCTCTTTCCCTGACTCATAGTCTGAAGAAGGGTCTCGACCTGAAACGTCACCTATTCCTTTTCTCCAGAGATGCTGTCTGACCCGCTGAGTTACTCCAGCTTTGTGTGTCTATTTTTGGTTTAAACCAGCATCTGCAGTTCCTTCCAACACATTTAGTCTGAAGAAAGGTCCAGACCTGAAACCTCACTTTGTGTTTTGCTCATTATTCCAGCATATGCGGTTTCTTGCGTCAGAGCAGAAACATTACTTGTCCAATGCCATGTCAATGCGGATTTTTAAAATCTTACTCCCTACTGTTTTATACATATTCTAATATTTATAAGATTGCAATCATGACTATTTGAAAACATCTGAAAGCACAAAATCAAATTAGTCAGATTCAAATTAAACTACACTTTTCATGGAAATCATGGATACCATTAACTTTGCTGCTGGGATTAAAAAAACTGATGGGAAAAGTGTTGTTAGCTTTATCAAACCACAATTAAATTATTTGTCCATTTTGTAAGTGGGAACCAAGATGATTAAAAATACTTACGTTTATATGGCATCATTCATGAACATCACAGTTCTCTGCACAACAAAACTATTTTACCATGGAATAACTATATATTAAAAAAGGCTCTGAATAAAAGACCAATATTTAAATGGATTTGAACCTTTGCAAAAGTGCCAATCCCACTTACATATTTACAGAGACTTTTCAGAATGCAATAAAGTTTAACATTTTAGCATTTTTATATAGATTCAGTTTCATGTATTTATTACAAGGTATGAAATAAACATGATCTTTGAAGTGCTGCAAAAAATGCTTATGGCTTGTCGTACTCACCAGGAACATGGACCTGAAGGTTTTCAGATCAGAGAAGAATTCATCTAAGCTGACAGCGTTGGAATCAAAGACAAAGTATTCTCCCAGTCCTTTGTATAACTTCATCATATTTCCATGCATGTTTGAAAGTTTCTCATACTGCTCTCTTGCGTGCTTGGCGAAACTGTGAAATCTGATTAAGGAATTTGTAACCAGGTGGAAATAACTGGCTATACTACAATTAAATTGCAATTTTAATTATTGTCTTCTCAGTAATTATACCATTGACTGTTCCTAGGGGAGCAAACAGGACCTCCCCACTTAGACATTTCTATGAGATGATAATAAAGAACAATTTCCTATCACAACAAATCAACATTTATGCCCCTACCTTATTCATAAAACAGTTGATACTGCAAACTTAACCATATTTCTATTAATTTTTTACAAACTTTTTTTATGTATGTTTCCCATTCAAACTTTCCTACTCAAAATTAAATTGAATGTTTGAGAAAGAAATATTAAAGGATAAAATCGAGTATGAACAAATGTCATCACAATACAAGTGCACAAATGGATGGGGAAAAAAATAAAGATTACCATAAAACCGGTAGGGTAGTTATAAATATAAAAATAATCTTACTTCTTAATAGTGGAATTCATCCTTATATGGTGTATGCTCTTGTTGGGTAAGGACAATCAAGAATACTCGGAGGCATTATGCAAAATTCTATGGCAGGTATTTTTTAATCTTTTGGTTGACACCAGATTGAAAGTCATGTTGATCAATTTGTCCTCCAGTGTAGAGTGAATTATTTTTCATTCTGTGTCACATATTCCGTGGATTGCAAACTATGCGTTAAAAATATCAGCTGAATGAAACAAAAATAATTTCTCAAAATTGGCAGTACTATGGTGCAACTAGCAGAGCTGCTGACACGCTGATAGCAACCCAGTATCAATCCTAATCTTTTGTGTGTATGTGTGGCATCTGCTTGATCTCCCTCTGACCACATGGGTTTCTTCTGAGTGTTCCAGTTTCCTCCCACATTGTACACTCATGGGTAGATGGGTTAAATGGCCACTGTAAATTGCTGCTAGTCTGGTTGGGGGGCTTGAATCTGGGAGGCATTAAGGGGATAGTTGGGTAGTGCAAAAAATAATTGGTGTCGTTTTACTGCAACTGGGAGCTTGATGGCAAGTGTGGACTCGGTGGTCCTGAGATGTATGAATTAATTGTTTTGACATAAGATCATTTCAAACATTTCAGTAATACCAGGACTCCTGTTTCATTTCTGACACTTTATTTTACAATACAAGTTCTAAAACTCTGGAACAATTCCTTAAGAAGACATTCTCACATTAAAAGGACTTCACAGTTACTGCTTATTTTCTGCATAGGGCAGCATCTAAACGGTCATACATTGGAAAGAACATATTATGTGAGCTGAATGAACTTCCAGAGGCACTGCATCTTCTAGAAGATAAAATCCTTTGATTAGTTGGTTTCAATTATTCAGACATCAGCATAAGTTATACTTTGACTCCTGGGCCTGCTAAAGTAGAAATTACCTGCAGTTCATAATCAAGAAAGTTGCTTTGGCAGCTAAATTAATCCAGAACAATTATAAGTAGTGCTGCATTCCTTAATTTTAGATGGTCCAAACGTTTTGTACATTGTTCAATCTCATCAAGGTACAGTTATGATAAGACTCCCAAAGCCTCATTTTCCCCCCAAAAATTTACTGCTTGGTCTTCCTCTCCCCAAGCTGAAGAATGAGGCCATTTCCAATGCCCTGGTGAGGAACACCTCATCCTAGGAGCAGATAAATGGACAATAGACAATAGGTGCAGGAGGAGGCCATTTGGCCCTTCGAGCCAGCACCGCCATTCAATGTGATCATGGCTGATCATCCCCAATCAGTACCCCGTTCCTGCCTTCTCCCTAAATCCCCTGACTCCGCTATTTTTAAGAGCCCTATCTAGCTCTCTCTTGAAAGCATCCAGAGAACCTGCCTCCACCGCCCTCTGAGGCAGAGAATTCCACAGACTCACCACTCTCTGTGGGAAAAAGTGTTTCCTCGTCTCCGTTCTAAATGGCTTACTCCTTATTCTTAAACTGTGGCCCCTGGTTCTGGACTCCCCCAACATCGGGAACATGTTTCCTGCCTCTAGTGTGTTCAACCCCTTACCAATCTTATATGTTTCAACGAGATACCCTCTCATCCTTCTAAATTCCAGAGTTTACAAGCCCAGCTGCTCCATTCTCTCAGCATATGACAGTCCCGCCATCCCGGGAGTTAACCTTGTAAACCTACGCTGCACTCCCTCAATAGCAAGAATGTCCTTCCTCAAATTAGGGGACCAAAACTGCACACAATACTCCAGGTGTGGTCTCACTGGGGTTCTGTACAACTGTAGAAGGACCTCATTGCTCCTATATTCGATTCCTCTTGTTATAAAGGCCAACATGCCATTCGCTTTCTTCACTGCCTGCTGTACCTGCATGCTTACTTTCATAGACTGATGTACAAGGACCCCCAGATCCCGTTGTACTTCCCCTTTTCCCAACTTCACGCCATTTATATAGTAATCTGCCTTCCTGTTTTTGCTACCAAAGTGGTAGCAAAGATGCAGCGTAGACGGAGGAATTGGGAGTAGGGGATGGAGTTCTTACAGAAACCAGGGTGGGAAGAAATGTAGTCTAGATAGCCATGGGAGTCAGTGGGTTTATAGTGGATGTCGGTCAGAAGTCTCCATCGCAGGTGATAGACTTCTGACCGACATCCACGATTCATTCTTCAGGGAACGGGGGTTCTCCTCCCCTACTATCAATGAGGCTCTCACCAAGGTCTCTTCAATACCCCGTAACACCGCTCTCTCTCCCCATCCCCCCACTCGTAACAAGGGCAGAGTCCCCCTAGTCCTCACCTTTCACCCCACTAGCCGTCACATACAACAAATAGTCCTCCATCATTTTCGCCACATCCAACATGACCCCACCACTCGCCACATCTTCCCATCTCCCCCCCTGTCTGCTTTCCGCAAAGACCGCTCCCTCCGTAACTGCCTGGTCAATTCTTCCCTTCCCTCCTGCACCATCCACTCCCCGGGCACTTTCCCTTGCAACCGCAAGAGATGCTACACTCGTCGCTTTACCTTCCCCCTCAACTCCATTCAAGGCCCCAAGCAGTTGTTCCAGGTGCAACAGAGGTTCACCTGCAACTCCTCCAACCTCATCTATTGTATCGCTGCTCTAGATGTCAGCTGATCTACATCGGTGAGACCAAGCATAGGCTTGGCGATCGTTTCGCCGAACACCTCCACTCGATCCGCGTTAACCGACCTGATCTCCCTGTGGCTCAGCACTTCAACTCCCCCTCCCATTCCGAATCCGACCTTTCTGTCCTGGGCCTCCCCCCTGGCCAGAGTGAGCACCACCGGGAATTGGAGGAGCAGCACCTCATATTACGCTTGGGCAGTTTGCACCCTAACGGCATAAACATTGACTTCTCCAATTTCTGGTAGCCCTTGCTGTCTCCTCCCCTTCTCCGCTCTCCCTCAGCCCTCTGGCTCCTCCTCTTCCTTTCTCCTTCTTCTCCCCTCCCCCCCCCCACCCTACATCAGTCTGAAGATGGGTTTCTGCCGAAAAGTTGCCTATTTCCTTCGCTCCATAGATGCTGCCTCACCCGCTGAGTTTCTCCAGCACTTTTGTCTACCTTCGATTTTCCAGCATCTGCAGTTCCTCCTTAAACACAATATTCCTAAAGTTCCTGGCGCTGTAGGTAAAGACATACAAGGAAAATGTGAGAGAGTGATTTTAGGTAACAAAGATCTTGAAGAAATAGAAAACATAGCTAAAGTTCTCAAAGGTAGTTGTAATGCACAAGATATCAACATGAATATAGAGTCTGTAGCTTGTTTTGGGTATGCACAAGTAACCTCAGCTGAGGTAGAAAGAAGTTTTTCACAACTGAAGCATATTCTGTCTGACAGACGGCATAATTTAACACCAGATAATTTGAAAAATATGCTAGTGATTATTTGCAACCAGGCAACTTTGGTCATTTAATGTAGTATACCTTTATATTATCATTTTTAACCATATTTTGGTGGTGGAAATAAATGCCTTTTTTGTCAATAAATGCCTTTTTCGTGCCTTTTTTGTAATTTTATTATGCCTTTTTGCCTGCCTATTTCAGAGTTTTTTAGTGCCTAAACATCCTGGCTCTAGTGATTATGTTTTCAAACAGGCTGCAAGTACATGTTTAGACAAGCACAGGCTCATCTTCAGCTTCTATGCTGAATAGAATGTTACTAAAAGTTAAAATCATCACTTAAAATAAAAGGATGCATTTGCTCCTATCCCCCCACAGTCTTAGAAGTGCTAAACACTAGAATTATCACTAGGGAAAAACACATGCACCAATCTCTCAGAATGATGATAAGGTTTTCTTCATCAACGCATTGTTATTCTCCTAATGACTGAACATAAAACATTTCCTTTACAGACATATTAGGGGCTTGTAGCAGCCCAAAATGTGAAGATAGTACAATGAAAGCGGGATTGTACGATCTACACCAATCCAATTGTCACAGGTATGATTTTTAGCCAGGTGGCCTTACAACAAATTTGCATGAAAATAATCGCCAGGATGGACAATGTGCAAAATCATATACAAATAAGCATGACACAGCAGCGCCTCACAGTGTAGAGAACCGGGTTCAATCCTAACTTCGAGTCCTGTCTACGTGGAGTTAGCATATTTTCTGTGATTGTGTGCTTCAGGGTTTCGGATGCTCTGGGGTTTCTGCACGTATTGCAAAATGTGGATATTTGGTTATTTGGTCACTGTAAATTGTGGCCGGTGTGCAAATTAGTGATAGAGTATGTGGGGAATTGATGAGAATGTGGGGAGAATTAAAAATAGGATTCATGTTAAATCAGTATAAATGGGTGATTGGTGGTCAGCACAGCCTATTTCCATGTTTTATGACCATATGACATTATAACAATTAGCAAGGGAAATGCAGATGGGATTGGTTGCACATGTGGCAGAGGGAGCTAGGTGTCCATACAAGTGGACGCGAAAGAATACAGCCAAGATTTAAAGCCGTGTAAGTTACAAAATATAAGGGTCATATTAACATCCAGCAGTAGTAGTACTTCAGATACCTTTGCTAATTTCATGTAACGCTACAGAGAAATACAGTACAGAAAAAGGGCCTTTCAGTTGAGTTCATATCAACCATCAACCACTCATTTACATAAATCCTACATTAATCCAATTTTTTTATTCTGCCATATTTTTCCATCACCTCTCTCCAAACTATATATAGTATTTAAAGTTGCATTAATTTAGTTGTGGCTTTGCTTAGTTTTAAGTACATTTGTTTATTTTTCAAAAGAGTTTTGAGTCATGCTGTTCTGTGAACCTTGGCCTGGTTCACTGCACCTGTTCTGGTTGAGCTAAGAGGATTGGTGTAAGGGGCAACTATCTGGCCCTCAGTGGTGATGGCAGGGAAGGAGAAGGTCTAACCTTGGATTAGACATTTACTGGTGCTGGCAGACTTCTGGTACAGTCTAGGAAGGAATGAAAACGCCTAGGAGAGGCACTGATGTTTGTCATCAGGAGGATAGTGGTCAGAGAATCTACTGCTTGTGAGAGGGAAGGAAGGGATCAGAAACGTGATAAGGGTAGAAAGTGCAAAAATTGAGAAGGCATTCAAGGCAGCCCACCGCCCCCACCTTGGCTCCTCAGACCATATCTCTGTGATGCTAATTCCTGCATACAGGCCCCTGCTTACCAGAGAAAAACCTACTGTGAAGCAAGTTAGGGTGTGGCCAGAGGGAGCTATGACAGCATTACAGGACTGCTTTGAGTGCACGGACTGGGACATGTTCAAGAAGGCTGCAACTGACAATCAACAAACCAACCTGGAGGAGTATGCTGCGTCTGTGTCCGCTTACATGGAAAAGTGCATAGAGGATGTCTGTGCCTCCAAGACCATCACTATACGAGCCAACCAGAAACCCTGGATGACCCCTGAGGTACGTGGAATGCTGAGAGCACGAAATGCCGCGTTTAAATCCGGTGACTTGGTGGCACACAGATCTGCAAGAGCCAACCTGAACCGAGTCATCAGGCTGGCAAAGCGTGCCCATGGTCAGAAAATTCAGAGCTGCTTTCATGACCCCATGAACACCAGGCGCATGTGGCAGGGAATCAAAACAATAACGGATTATAAGACTGGTCCACCACCCTGTGAAGACAACATAAACTTCCTCAATGAACTCATTAAATATTTTGGACTGTTCGAGGCATTCAACAACACACCTGCGTGGAAAGGTATTCCTCACTATGATGAAGAGGCACTCAGTCTTGATACAGTGGATGTCCGGAGGACCCTAAAAGGATTGAACACACGGAAGGCGGCAGTCCCTGTGTTCAGGGAATACCAGGCCAGGTGCTCAGGGAATATGCTGATCAGCTGGCACATGTCCTTACTGACATCTTCAACGCCTCGCTGAAACAGGCTGTTGTCCCATCATGTTTCAAGACTGTCACCATCATACCAGTGCCAAAAAATCGTCAATAACCTGTCTCAACGATTACCGCCCTGTAGCACTCACTCCCATGATGATGAAGTGCTTCGAGAAGCTGGTCAGGGACCATATTACCTCCAGACGCCCCTCCACACTTGACCCGTTCCAGTTTGCTTACAGGCCAAACCGCTCCACAGAGAACGCCATATCCTCCGTACTCCACATGAGCCTGGCACATCTAGAGAAGAACACACTTGTGCGAATGCTGTTCGTGGACTTTAGTTCAGCATTCAATACAATCATCCCTCAGCACTTGGTAAGCAAATTGGGTTGATTGGGCCTCAGCACCCCCTTGTGTAACTGGCTACTGGACTTCCTCACTGACAGACCCCAGTCAGTGCGGGTTGGAAACAACATCTCCTACATCATCGCTCTGAGCAGCGGTTCCCCTCAGGGCTGCGTCCTGAGTCCACTGCTGTTTACCCTGATGACCCACGACTATTGTGCCAGGTTTAGTACAAACCACATCATGAAGTACGCAGATGACACAACAGTGGTGGGCCTTATCCGGGATGAAAACGAACTGGCTTACAGGGAGGAGGTGAAACAACTGGTGGACTGGTGCAACACGAATAATCTGATCCTGAATGTTGACAAAACAAAGGAGGTCATTGTTGACTTCAGGAGAAACCGGCACAGTCATACACCACTACACATTAATGACATCGATGTGGAGTTGGTCAGTAACACTAAGTTCCTGGGGGTGCAGATCACGAACAGTCTGACCTGGTCACAAAACATCGCATCACTAGTTAAGAGAGCGCAGCAGCGTTTGCACTTTCTGCGCCGGATGAGAAGAGCTCACCTCCCCCATCCCGTCCTCACCACTTTCTACAGGGGCACCATAGAGAACATTTTGACCAGCTGCATCGCTGTCTGGTTTGGGGACTGCAAAGCCTCCGACTGGAAGTCCGTGCAGAGAGTGGTGAGGACGGCTGAAAAAAACATCGGGACTTCTCTTCCTTCAATCCGGGACATTGCGTGCAAACATTGCTTGTCCAAGGCCAACAGCATTATAAAAGACACCACACATCTCCATCACGGACTGTTCACTCTGCTGCCCTCGGGCAAAAGGTATCGCAGTATAAGGAACAGAACGGCCAGGTTTTGCAGCAGCTTCTTCCTCCGAGCTATCAGACTCTTGAATTCCATATAATGTGCTGCCACTATTATCTATTTTATCTTTTTACCTATTTTATCTTTTTTATCTATTGTATCCTTTATTTTATGTTATTTTATGTTGCACGGTGAGCCAGATGCAATAACATTTCGTTCAGACTTGCATTTGCGGGTGTATTTTTGAATGACAATAAAGTCTATGATTGATTGATTGATTGCGGACCACTCGGATCATGGTGATGGAGGGAGATCAGGCCAACATGTTCCAGGGGTTGAATTAAGAATGGAGCCTGAATCAACGAAGAGTGGGGAGAGGCATCAAATATGGGGCAAGTGTAGGTTTGGTGGGGAACACATTAGGCGAACTGGAGATTGGGGGTGAGGTGTGAAAGGGTGTGGGTTAAGCATGGGGAAGGGAGGTCTGAACATGTAGCCAATTACTTAGTTCTTTGTTTACCAGCAGGTTTGTGGCAGAGAGGCAACCTGAAACAAAAAAATGATATGATCACATGAAGGCTCAGTCACTGAGTGTATTAATGGCAGAGGCCAATAGGTTTTTGAAATAGCAAAGGATTAAAAGTATATGGAGTTAATGCAGGAAAACTGAGGTAAAAGATCAGCCTAGTTCTTATTGATTGGGCAAGATGGACCACATGGCCTCTTCCTGCTTGCACATCTTATGCTCTTACCCCTTGCCATCGTGACACGCAGTAGGAACTATACCAACTTTACTCCAAATAAACGATTATGCAATCTAAGCTGACCTCCCAATACAGTACTAAAGGAAAGTTGCACAACAGAAGGTGTAATCTGTCAAACAATTAGAGTAGACCCTCACAATAATGGCCCATTGGGGGGGGGCAGGGTATGCTGTCCATTATTGTCGATTGTCTGCTGTAACCGAGTGACGGGGATAACATTTGCCAGGGACAGGTCTGGTGCTCATGTTGCCTTCATGCTGATTGCTTTCTCTGCTCCAGCAACCGGAAGTACAGAACATGGTGCCATCTTATTGGGCAACTGGCGAAAGTAGGGTGGAGCAGTGCAATGTGAGCCTCGGCACACTGTAACTGAAATCCACTCATTGGGGGTCCATTACTGCGAGAGTTTACTGTAGATAATGTTGGCTTTGTTTGCCTTCTCATGTGGATAAAACAGATCCAATAATTTAGTGTTTACTTCTAGTGGCCTATTAATAAATTCCCCAAATACCATCAGTGAAACCCCATATTTCTACTTTGGGAAGTCATAATACTTCAGTGACTAAGAAAATGTTAAAGATGTTGAATCTTTGTAATTCCCCCCCCCCCCCCCCCCCCCTCCAAATGGCTGCCATAACCCATCCTTCCTGGGCATATCCTTCATCTAACTGCTGGCATCTTCAATGAGTGAGAAAATTGTGCAGGGATAATAGACCCCAGTTGCTCCCCCATGAAAGGAGGCTGCATGGTCAGTTTTAGGCTGCCCTTGCGGCGTTTCTGAGTGCACAATGCTGAGTACATAATCAGGTCTGGACCAAAAGAAAATCCTGACTAATTTCTACCGTAAGCATATTTAATGGAATTTGCATTCTTTGCAAAACAGATGACCTAGTGGTTCACCATTATGGATAAACAATAATGTATTCCGAAAATGGCATCGCCCTGAAAGTAAGAAGCCAAGACTGGACTAAATTTGTAAAACATTCATTACAAAATCTTTTAATTGGTAAATACACTGATTAGCACTTCTTTACACTTATCACCCCATTCATACAACATTTCTTTACCCTATTCACCCCATTCATTCAATTTAATTACAACAAGTATTTCAACTATTGAAGTTAGTAATAGGGATGTGCATATATTCTTCTTCCCTTTTGTTGTGCATTTTTGCCCCTCCCTTTAAAGATTTTCCCACTTCGGACTCCATTCTAAGATATAATGCAAAGCCACAGACCTGCTTAAAAGCTTGCTAATGCTGTATGATGATATGTCACCATGGGTCAATGCTGCACAGTAGCTAATCTTCTTTTCATTAAGGATAAATGTTGATTAATTTAGTATAATTCAGAATGTAAGCTCGAAGATGATGTGGTGCTCAGTAGGGAAACCACACTGCCGTCTACCCACAGAATGTAGAAAGATACTGAGTACCAAGGATTTGTACAAATATGCTGAATTAGTACACTGATCTGTTAAAATATTTTCTCAGAAGATATAGACAGAAAACGCTGGAGTAACTCAGCAGGCCAGACAGCATCTCTGGTGAAATGCAATAGGTGATGTTTCGGGTCGAGACCCTTCTTCAGACTCGACCCGAAACGTCACCTTTTTCTTTTCTCCAGAGATGCTGTCTGACCCGCTGAGTTACTCCAGCTTTTTGTGTCTATCTTCGGTTTAAACCAGCAACTGCAGTTCCTTCCGACAAACCTATTTTCTCATTCAGAAATTGATTTGCTATGCCTTTCTAGCATTTTGTATTTTGTAGTTAACACACCCATATCTGAATTTATTTTGAACACAAAATTTCCTTTGTGCGAGTTTAAAAGTACCAGAATTAGTATAACGTCCAGGCTACTTGTGAACTGTTCAGTCAATGCCCAATTTAATGTTCTTAGGGTATCAAGGAGGCAAAGCCACGCACAAGCAAAAGTCTGAAATTGTGTTTTGATAATCATATGAGATCAAACTGAATTCTGAATATTTGCAGTAGGTTTGGTGAAAAGGTTTAAATAATGCTTCTATTGATTAAACAAGGCACCTGACATGTATCAACCAAACATTCTTTGCTTAAAATAATCCAACTGAACGACAGTGCATTACGGAAACAAAGCATTTGCATTTATATTGCACTTTCCGTGATCTCACATCCCTAAGCACTTCACAGCATATAAGGTACTAAAAAAATACAGAAAATACTGGAAATATGCATGAAATCAGGCACATTTTCAGAGAAAGGGGTTAACACTTCAGGTTCATGATTTTTCATCGGATTCTGAAGTGTCAGGCAAGGAGGCACAGCTAGAAGTTCCACACATAGTAAAAGGATGAATGCCCAGGTAATTTGTTCTGTTGATATTGGTTGGGAAGCAGATATGGTTGTACCACAGTTAAAGCTCTGTGGTCTTTTGGAGCATCTTCCGTATCCAGAGAACAGATAGTAATTGGAATGTCAACATAAAAACGTAGTTTTAATGGTTAGAGCATATAAATGCACCATTCATAACTGCTAGCTTCAGGAAAGGAAGTTAAGGAAATACTCAGATATGTCATTGCAACTGACCTAAATGTGTTATTTATTTATGTATAACAATGCACAGAGGCAGTCTGGATAGAAATTCTGAATAAATGAGATGCAGGTTGATTGAGCTCCATGAAACACATTTATTAGCCAGAACATGGTGTGGTGGACGTTAAGTATCCAGAGCTTCATCTCTTAGTTAGATTCTTACACCTTTCCATGTTGAACTTCAACCGTCATTGATTTCCTCACACAATCTGATGAGTTATACAAATCAGGATCCTTAACCATGAAAGACGAATGAGTGGGGAAAAATGGGAAATAAGCATTTGTGTACAAAACATGATTATGCTGCTGGCTGTTAACAATGAACTGAAATTACACTGGACTGAATATGACTGGTGTTTCTTGTTGCAGAATGCTACTAATCACAAAGGTATAATCATAAAATTATTCAAGAGAACTAAAGCAAAATTATGTGGGAATGAAGTGCCTTATAGAATATAAATGTTATTTATATGTTATTTAAGCCAAGTTGACACATGATACTGTACTTGACATAAAAAGCTACAAAATATGTTGCTGAGGATGAGCGGTGATCTATAACAGCCTATTGCACTTTATCTGCTTGTTTATGTGTATATATATATATGGTCTATGCTATATAGACACAGTGAACTGTTCTGTATTTATGCTTACTATATTCTGTTGTGCTGCAGCAAGCGAGAATTTCATTGTCCTACCTGGGACACATGACAATAAACTCTCTTGACTTGACTTGGCTTGACTTGACTATAGAGAGAGGTGTATAAGATCCTGAGTAGGGGAATCAAGAACCAGAGAACAAAGGTTTAAGGTGAGAGGAGAAAAATTTAGCAGGAACCAAAGTGGCAACTTTTTCACACAGACGATGATGTGAATATAGAGTGAACTGCCAAAGACATTTTTGGACAGGTCCACGGATAGGACAGTTTAGAGGGATATCGGCCAAACGTAGGCAGGCGGAACTTGTGTAGATGGGGCATCTTGGTCAGCATGGGCTAGATGGGCCGAGGGGCCTGTTCCCGTGCTGCTTGACACTATATTTAAAATTTATGGCTGCAGAATGGCACTTTTGATGTGGAATGCATGATATGTATTCATGACCATTTAAACAGATCAAAGCAGATTTAAATGTTCACTAGACCAAGTGGGATCTGTTGGGTCCCGTCCCCTTGCGGGGGGGGGGCTGTGTGTGCATCACACACTAACAACCCCCCCCCCGACACACACACACATGCACTAACCACCCTCCACGCACACACACTAACCACCCCCCTTGATATTATATTTATATTATTAATTCGCTACTTTTACCCCATCCCCGCCCTATCCACTCACGCATAGCCCCCAACTTGCAGGCGCGTCTAGAGAGGGAGATGGAGGGGGGGTAAAGTGGGGGCAGACAGAGATAGAGGGGACAGAGACAGAGAGAGCAGGGCAGGAACAGAGAGAGAGGGGCAGACAGAGAGAGAGGTGGGGGGAGTGGAGGGGGGAGAGGAGGGGGGGGGGTGAGGAGGGGAGAGAGGAGGGGGGGGGAGAGAGGGTGGAGAGGATATGAGGAGGGGGGAGAGGAGGGGTGGGAGAGGAGGGGGGGAGAGGAGGGGGGGGTGAGGAGGGGAGAGAGATGGGGGGGAGAGAGGGTGGAGAGGAGGTGAGGGGAGGGGGAGAGAGGAGGGGGGAGGAGGAGGGGGGAGAGGAGATGGGGGCAGAGGAGGAGGGGGGAGAGGAGGAGGGGGAGAGGAGGAGGGGGAGAGGAGGAGGGGGGAGAGGACGAGGGGGGGGGGCAGGAGGAGGAGGTGGCGAGGAGGAGGGGGGAGAGGAGGAGGAGGGGGGAGAGGGACCTGAGCCCAGACGGACCCGATCCGAGACGTACCCAAGAGCCCATTCTTCACTCGCAGCGTGTGGAAGACAGTGCGTGGAACACAGCACGCAGATCCATTGTGACGTCACCAGCAAAAGACGCCGGCTTTTTTCAAAGTTTTTCAGATTTGTGAACATTTTCATTTGAGAAATAAAGCATGAATTTTTCAGATAAGGCGATTTCGGACTCCACGGGATAAATCTCTATCGGAATATGTAGAAATTTTACCGTTAGCGCGTCGTTTTGTCGAGAAGATGTGATTATACACAAACAAATAAACACACACACATCCAAGAACCGAGTTTTATAATTATAGAGATATTAATTTGACGTATAGATATCTTTAGCAACATATAGTAACAAAACTGTACGATAATATCAAGCTCTCTTCAATTATTCATGACTTCAATATTCAACACATCAAATATGCTAATTAGAAAATGTCATCCAAAAGTACAATAGATAATCAACATTAAAAGCTGATTCTTTTCACCTTAACATTTTAACCAACAATTTTCTTTCCAACACTCCTTTTCTACTCCAGTAGCATGTGGTTACATCTCATGCTGGGATACAGTTCTACAGGAGCTTGGATATTGTAATAAATTAGGTGTACATTAAGTGACAGCTTCAGAGCCACATTTCACCTTGATTCAGCATCCATTAGTACAGCTCCCAGCAGGGGTCAGTAGATAGGTTTTTTTTATTCCTCTCAGTTCAGGGCAGCGAAGCTCATTTAAGTATTCCATCCATCACTTGCCCAAGTTCAATGAACTCAGCAGAAATCATGTCTACTCTCTTCATGCAATCAAACCTCTATTTAAACCCACAGCATGAGCTTTGAAAAGGCATTGACATGTTTGGTGTTCAGACAAGGACCATGTGCTTGACACATTTAGAAAGCCTGTTTTTATAATGATCATAAAGAGCATTAAATTGAGGTGCTTTTTTCTCTCCTATACATAATTGTGGTGCTCTCTCCACAGAAGCTATCCGTTGAATACTTCCATTAGTTTTTGTTTTCATCACGGAAGGGGATGCTTTTAAGTGATTTTGATTATGATTTTTGAAATTATAAAGGAATATTTAAAACACCAGCTGGTATAGTGGGAACAAATTGTGCACAGAATGTAAAAGGCTGAAGGATAAAACTGTGCTTTCACTTTTTCCACTCCTCAATCTCAATTTACCACTAGGGGCGCCACATTGATGGCAGCCTCTGCCTACAGTCTGTCTGTTTTTTCTATCTTTTTTAAATTTTAGTTTGGCTTAACCGTATCTTTTGGAGGGTTCTTTAGTCTTTCTATGTGGGGGAGTGGGGTAGGGTAAGGGGAAAACGTTTCCCAGTCACTTCCTGGCGAGGATGCGACTATTCCCCGAGTCATGTCCTCGCCCCCCCCCCTCGCGACCTACCAACTGGATTGGCACGGCCTTTCCTGCCGGGGACCGGAACAAAGCTTCAACAGCGGCGGCGCAACGCTGGATTCACCGCGGAGCGGGCGATGCCTTACCTGGATCGCCATTTGAAGCTCCGGAGCGTTAAGCCTGCAGCATCAACATTGCGGAGCTGTGGTGGGTAGAGCTCCCAGCATGGGAGGCGCTGACTTCAACATCGCGGAGTCCTGGGATCCCTTTGCTGAAGGCCGCCAACGTGGAATCTCTGCCCAGGGTGGCCTGTGAACTTCGGGAGCCGCGGACTCCGGTAGGAAGTGGCCGATTCGGAGGTCCAAGCCGCTGAGGTTTTCCTCCCGTTCCGATGTCGGAGTTCCATCATCCCAGCGAGCGGGCCTGAGCAGCGGCGACTGCGGTGGGCCCAGGAGGCCCCGACCATGGGTGAACATCAAAGAGGAAGTGGGCTGACTGGTGCCTTCCCTCACAGTGGGAAACTTTGATTCTGCTGTGTGGGGATGTTTTATGTTGGAGTCTATCGTGTGTTGTGTTCTTTTTTTATTTGTATGGCGGTATGGTGACCACACATTTCACTGTACCAACTGGTATATGTGACAAATAAATGTATCTTGTATCTTGTAATTATCACTCAATGTCCAAATACAGATAATACCTAAAGCATCAAAACTATTCAAATTATTTAAATTATGGATTAAATTGCAATGCGAATACAATGACTGTCATTGTGTTTGTCATCCAAAGATTCCCAAGACTAATGAGATTCAAAGCTATAATCCTTTGAGAGTAATTAAGAAAGGTTCTAGTTAGATGAAAAAAAGCAAACATAAAAAAAACAATGGTGTCTAGGTATTATAAGTAAATAAAATATTTATAAACCGGGAACTTACTGCTCATTGCATAACCTTTTTTCTAAATTATGTGGAACAGAAATGAAAATGACTGTAATGGAGTCACTCAATTTCCTATGTAACATAATTGAAACAAAGAAAATCAGCTATGCAACTAATAAACCCAGTTCAAAACCTGTTTTACACGGAAATACACTGCACACATGTTGATTGGCAAAAGATGTGAGAAAGCAGTATCTTAAAATTTGAATTTGTCCATATCTGATTTAAACTAGGAATCAAATTTTGCCCAAAGAGTGTAAGGAACCTGAAATTCTCTTACTGAAAATGTTATAGATGTTGGGTCATTGAAAGTTTCAAGATCTCAATCAATAGATTTGTTATCTCAGGAAACCAAGGATCATGTACAAAGACAGATATAAGGAGACAAAGCACAAATTCAGGTATGATTTATTTGAAAAACAGAATGAATGTGAGGTTATTCGTCACATGTGTATGTGACGAATAAACTTGACTTGACGACTTGAGGTTCAATAACCTTCTGATCTTTTGAGAGTATGATAGTACACAATGTGCTATTTACTCATTTACATCATTGGTGCACAGCCCTAAATTCCTGAGAGGCCAGGAATACAAAGTTAAGCACACCACTTAAAGCTGTCCACACTTTGATTTGCAGAAGGTTCTGGTACAGGATCTAGATCTCAGTATATACTGTGAAAGGCATTAAAAATAACATGATAAGGCAGAGTTTGGTCAGCACCATTTCCCAGCTCTGCTTTTGTTGCCCTGGTAAATGAAATGAAAATTAAGCAGGATGTCCTTTTCTTATTCTGGGCAAAAGACCTTCCATTTACAAATTCCATAAAGGTACTGGGATGAGGTAGCTGCAAATGGCAATAATCAGTCAAACCAGAAGACTTAGGTATAATGCTGTAAAAGAGCAATTGTCTCATAGATGTGGCAAATATATAATCTTCAAGTTCAATATCGTACCAACTGCAACAATATCGTCACCGACTGCCAATGTAGCACAACCCCATTACTTAGTTACCATGACACTCCCTCAAATTGAACACAAGCCTAACATTTATATGATCCACCACTGCAAATTTCATGACTAAAACTGACAAATTGTAAATTTGACTGTAGATTATACAAATTATTCAATTATTTAAGGCACAAAGTCTATTACCTACACCTCTCCTTCATTGGCAGGCAGTCACACTCAACCATCAGGGAACATTTGTAATACCCAACTTACTTACAGCAAGGATGTAGGCTATTTCCAAGTGGCTAGGAGTGGAGATGAAATCATAGAAGATAATAGTATCCTTATGCCTAGAACTCCTTCTCACAGCTACTTCTTCATTCCATGTCTTATTTATAAGTTATAGAAAATATAAGGTAACATTTTCATCTGGCGCTTAAGAATAACTATGTCCTTATGTCCATCTCATTTAAAACAGCTAAGAATAACAAACAGGTTCTGAACCAGAGCTGAATATTCAGGGTTATACGTCATGACAGGAAGGTGGGCAGAGGGGGTAGGGTAGCTCTGTTGGTTACGAATTAAATTCAGTCCTTGGTGAGGCGTGACATAGAATCAGGAGATGTAGAGTCATTGTGGATAGAGCTGAGAAATATAATGGTAAAAATACACCAATGGGAGTTATTTACAGGCCCCCAAAAGTAGCTAGGATATAGGGTACAAGTTACATCAGGAGATAAAATTAGCATGTAAAAAAGGTGGTCATGGGACATTTCAATATGCAGGTAGACTGGGAAAATCAGGTTAGTGCTGGACCCCAAGAAAGGGAATTTGTAGAGTGCCTCCGAGATGGATTCTTAGAACAGCTTGTAGTGGAACCTATCAGGGAAACGGGAATTTTGGATTTAGTGTTATGTAATGAACCAGATTTG